>NC_091432.1:110256658-110588349 GCF_964237555.1 Oryctolagus cuniculus | reverse complement strand
TATTCGAGGTCTCTTGTGCCTCCATATAAATTTCAGCACCATTTTTTCCAGATCTGAGAAGAAGGTCTTCGGTATCTTGATTGGTATTGCATTGAATCTGTAAATTGCTTTTGGGAGAATGGACATTTTGATGATATTGATTCTTCCAATCCATGAGCATGGAAGATTTTTCCATTTCTTGGTATCCTCTTCTATTTCTTTCTTTAAGGTTTTGTAATTTTCATCGTAGAGATCTTTAACGTCTTTGGTTAAGTTTATTCCAAGGTATTTGATTGTTTTTGTAGCTATTGTGAATGGGATTGATCTTAGAAGTTCTTCCTCAGCCATGGCATTGTCTGTGTATACAAAGGCTGTTGATTTTTGTGCATTGATTTTATACCCTGCTACTTTGCCAAACTCGTCTATGAGTTCCAATAGTCTCTTAGTAGAGTTCTTTGGGTCCCCTAAATACAGAATCATGTCATCTGCAAAGAGGGATAGTTTGAGTTCTTCCTTCCCAATTTGTATCCCTTTAATTTCTTTTTCTTGCCTAATAGCTCTGGCTAGAACCTCCAGAACTATATTGAATAGCAGTGGTGAGAGTGGGCATCCCTGTCTGGTTACAGATCTCAGTGGAAATGCTTTCAACTTTTCCCCATTCAATAGGATGTTGGCTGTGGGTTTTTCATAGATTGCTTTGATTGTATTGAGGAATGTTCCTTCCAAACCCAGTTTGCTTAGAGTTTTCATCATGAACGGGTGTTGTATTTTATCAAATGCTTTCTCGGCATCTATTGAGATAATCATATGGTTTTTCTTCTGCAGTCTGTTAATGTGGTGTATCACATTGATTGTCTTGCGCACATTAAAACATCCCTGCATACCAGGGATAAATCCCACTTGGTCTGGGTGGATGATCTTTCTGATGTGTTGTTGCATTCTATTGGCGAGAATTTTATTGAGGATTTTTGCATCTATGTTCATCAGGGATATTGGTCTGTAATTCTCTTTCAGTGCTGCATCTTTCTCTGGCTTAGGAATTAAGGTGATGCTGGCTTCATAGAAAGAATTTGGGAGGATTCCCTCTTCTTTGATTGTTCTGAATAGTTTGAGAAGAATTGGAGTTAGTTCTTCTTTAAACGTCTGATAGAATTCAGCAGTGAATCCATCTGGTCCTGGGCTTTTCTTTGTTGGGAGGGCCTTTATTACTGTTTCAATTTCTGTCTCAGTTATGGGTCTGTTTAGGTTTTTGATGTCTTCCTGGTTCAATTTAGGCAGGTTGCATGTGTCCAGGAATCTATCCATTTCTGATAGGTTTCCCTGTTTGCTGGCATACAAGTCCTTGTAGTAATTTCTGATGATTCTTTTTATTTCTGTGGTGTCTGTTGTTACATTTCCTTTTTCATCTCTGATTTTATTGATTTGGGTCTTTTCTCTTCTTTTTTTAGTTAGTTGGGCCAATGGGGTGTCAATTTTGTTTATTTTTTCAAAAAACCAGCTCTTCGTTTGGCTGATTTTTTGTAATGTTTTTCTTGATTCAATCCTGTTGATTTCTTCTCTGATTTTAATTATTTCTCTTCTTCTACTAGATTTGGGTCTGGTTTGCTGTAGGTTTTCTAGATCCTTGAGGTGAATTGAAAGCTCATCTATTTGGTGCCTTTCCAATTTCTTGATGTAGGCACCTATTGATATAAACTTTCCTCTTAACACTGCTTTTGCTGTGTCCCATAAGTTTTGGTATGTTGTGCTGTTATCCTCATTTACTTCCAGAAAGTTTTTGATTTCTCTTTTGATTTCTTGAATGACTCAGTGTTCATTCAGGAGCATGTTGTTCAATCTCCATGTGTTTGCGTATGCTCTAGGGATTCCTGAGTTGCTAATTTCCAACTTCATTCCTTTATGGTCTGAGAAGCTGCATGGTATGATTCTAATTCTTTTGAATTTGCTGAGACTTGCTTTATGGCCTAGTATGTGGTCAATCCTAGAGAAGCTTCCATGTACTGCTGAGAAGAATGTAAAATCTTTAGCTGTAGGATTGAAAGTTCTGTATATATCTGTTAGATCCATTTGGGTTATAGTGTCATTTAAATCTACTGTATCCTTGTTGATCTTCTGACCGGATGATCTGTCTATTTCTGAGAGTGGAGTATTGAAGTCCCCCAGTACTACTGTATTGGGTTCTAAGTCTCCCTTTGAGTCCCTTAACAAATCTTTTAGATAAACTGGTGCCCTGTAGTTAGGTGCATATACATTGATAATTGTTATATCTTCCTGTTGAATTGATCCCTTAATCATGATATAGTGTCCCTCTTTGTCTCTCTTAACAGTTTTTGTGGTAAAGTTTATGTTGTCCGATATTAAGATGGCTACGCCTGCTCTTTTTTCATTTCTGTTGGCATGGTATATCTTTTTCCAGCCTTTCACTTTCAGTCTGTATGGATCTTTGTTGGAAAGATGTGTTTCTTGTAAGCAGCAAATAGATGGGTTTTGTTCCTTAACCCAATCAACCAATCGGTGTCTTTTAACTGGACAGTTCAGGCCATTCACGTTCAAAGTGACTAATGATAAGTGGTAACTTTGCCCTGCCATTTGCCAAAGATAAGTTCTAATATATGCTTTGAATTCCCTGTGATCTTTTGCTGTGAGGTTTCCTTCCTTTATCTTCTTTCATATTGATGACCGTGTTTCTGTGTTTCTGTGTGTAACACATCTTTAAGCATCTTTTGCAGGGCTGGACGAGTGGCAACAAATTCTTTCAATTTCTGTTTGTTATGAAAAGTCTTTATTTCACCTTCATTCACAAATGATAGCTTTGCAGGATATAATATTCTGGGCTGGCAGTTGTTCTCTCTTAGTACCTGAGCTATATCTCGCCATTCCCTCCTAGCTTTTAGAGTTTCTGATGAGAAGTCAGCTGTGAGTCTGATTGGAGATCCTCTGAGAGTAATCTGACGTTTCTCTCTTGCACATTTTAGGATCTTTTCTTTATGATTCACTGTGGAGAGTTTAATTACAACGTGTCGTGGTGAGGATCTCTTTTGGTCGCGTTTATTAGGGGTTCTGTGAGCTTCCTGTACTAGGATTTCTCTGTCCTTCTCCAAACCTGGGAAATTTTCTGCTAATATCTCACTAAAAAGGTCTTCTAATCCTTTCTCCCTCTCCATGCCTTCAGGAACTCCTAGAATCTGAATGTTGGGTTTTTTAATAGTATCCTGAAGATTCCCGACAATATGTTTTAGATTTCTAATTTCCTCTTCTTTTCTTTGGTCTGACTGTATCCTTTCCTGTTCTCTGTCTTATAAGTCCGATATTCTCTCTTCTGCTTCACCCATTCTGTTTGTAAGGCTCTCTATTGTGTTTTTCATTTGATCTATTGAATTCTTCACTTCAGTCACTATCACAGTTTCCTGTTGTACTAGTTGTTTCATTTCATTTTGATTTCTCCTTAATATTTCATTTTCACGAGAGAGATTTTCTATCTTGTCCATTAAGGATTTGTGTAGTTCCAGAATTTGTTTTTGAGAACTTCTTAATGTTCTTATCAATTTTTTGAGATCTGCTTCTTGCATTTCTTCTATGTCATCATCTTCATAATCTTGAATTGGGGTGTCTTTTTCATTTGAGGGCGTCATGGTGACTTCCTTGTTTTTATTACCTCGGTTTTTGCGTTTGTTATTTGGCATATTGGAGATATTTGGTTTCTTCACTGTGGTGCTTTTTCTTGTTATACTATGACTCTAGATTAAGTGGACTATCTGTTTTTGATGGAGCCTTAGGGCTTGAGATGGGTGTGGCCTGAGAGCTCTGTTTGGTGTGCCAAAGGTGACACTCCCAGGTTAGGTGTGGTAAACCTCTCTCTCTCTCTCTTTCTTTCTTTTTTTTTTTTTTTTTTGATTCAAAAGGGAAGTAATTCCGCACAGCTGAATGAAGTTGGAGGTAGTTAGCAGGCAAATGATATACCCACAGGAGCCAGAGATCGGAAGCTCTTTCCCAAGACCCCCACAGGGAATCTGTTCGGCCCTCAGAGTGGGCTCAAATTCTCCTTCAGCCTCCCACTGGGTTGCCAAAGTTACGGAATTGTAGCGTCTCTGGAGAGTGCTCACGTGAATTCCGTGAGTTCTCTCCCCCACCGTCTCTTCTTTCACAGTCTCAGTTCAGTAGCACCACAAATTTACTAGGTCCTAATCTCCTGTTAATTCGCCCCGCCCAGAGTCAGGTTTTTCTGCTAGGCTCAGGGCCGGTGCAGACCTGAGGTCGCTCTGCTTATGATGTATGTCCAAGATGGCGCCTGCTCTTTGTCTTGCTCGCCCTTGAGAGGTGAGCGGAGAGAGAGAAACCCGTGTCCGTACCAGTCACCTTTTTTTTTTCTCTCTCTCTTCCAGTTAGCCTGGTGAACATTTCCCCCCCGGGGGTCGTTCCCTCTAATCTCCTCTCTCCGCTTGCCTGCCGGTGTCTCAGGCTATTGAGGTTCGGCTCACCTCGCGTTCCAGCGCTGGTGTGCTGAGTCTGCCGCTGATGTCCCGAACTGTGGGCTCCCATGCTCTCCACGCAGGTCCGCTGTGAGTCACGCGTTCCGGAAGAGTTTCTTCTGCTGTTTCCTCCCCTACTCTTCCTTGAACCTGCAGTATCTCCACTTTTATTAAACTATCTCTCCCCAGACTATCAGTGTGCTCCCTTCCTATTCCGCCATCTTGCCGGAAATCTCTACTTACATTTCATCTGTTCTTTTTGTCTAACTTCTTGAGGTTAATATATAATTTATTTACTTATTAATTTTTGCTTTAGAAAATAACTTTTTAATGCTTTGCATTTAAGTTAGAAAAACCTCCCTCTTAAGGGATATGTGATATTTTCATTATTTTTATTATAAATATTCTGCAATTTATCTTGATCTCTCTGACCATGAGTCATGTGTGAGAGAGAAATCTAAACATCTTTAAGCTGTTATATCCATATTTTTGTTCTTTTCCCTCTAAGTTTATTTATTATTTACTACAGTTTTCAGGTATGTGTTATAATTGTGATTATTTACTGTGGCCTAATAATATTTGCCAAATTTTTATAAATAGCAGACACTTTCTAAGGTTGATTTCTGTTTTAAACATATGTAATATGATTCTTTTAATTCACTCTCTGTTATTAACTAAGTTACTGGGGTCTTCTTTATACTTATAATAATTACTAATACTCTATTTAGAATATCCCAATACCAGACAGGTGAACTAAAATCTGCTACTCCCAGCATGGTTTTTTAAATTTATCCTTTATCATCTATCAATTGCCTTAGGGCTGTATTTTTGGTATGGTGGTTTTTCACAATGTCATGTCTTTATTGCAGTCTGCTACCTTTATTATTACAAAGGTAATAATTGCTGTTCCCTTCCAAAAAAGACATGCTGACGTCCTAACCCGCAGTCCCTCAGAATATGACTTTGCTTGGGAACCGGGTCTTTGCAGAGGGATCTGAGCTCAGATGGGGTCACGAGCGTGGGTTTACTCATAGTAGGACTGGAGGTGACCTCTCACAGGGGACGAGGTACACACAGGGACAGCACTGGTGGACACCAAGGCAGACATCAGAGGGCTGCATTTCCAAGCCAAGGCGTGGTAAAGATCCCCAGCAAACCCACCAAGCCAGGAGAGGGCATGGAGAGGGTTCTGCGCCAGAGCCTCAGAAGGGACCCACCCTGCTCTCTCCTCCAGGTGGATCCTGGCCTGTTGTTTGATCTGTGCCCGCTGCTGCACTTGGTGACAGAAGCCACATAAAACTCATCCACGTTACTCGGCTTCGCTTAATGTTTTTTTTGCCCTGAGTTCAAACTTACATATTTAAATTGGATTGTCATTTGCTTGATATGTCCTTGAGGATCACTTTATTTTCAGCCTTTCGAGCCTCCTGAATGTTAACACAGTTTGGCCCTGCCAGGCACGTGGGGAGAATCTCAGAGGCTGCATTACAATGGAGGATCCCATGTGAGTGCATGTGAGTCCTCTGGCTCCCTCCGTGAAACCCAAGGCGGGCGCATTTCTCCAGTCCCTTCCAAGACGTCCTCTCCCAACCCGCCCCTGGTCTGCAGCCCAGGAGCCTCCTTTTGAACCCGCCAGCAACCCGAGTTCTCTTCTCCTCTGGTCTGTTCTCTCTGCCTAGGGCCCTGTCCTCTCCCCCTTCAATAACTCCGTGTGCCAGATCCTCCGCAGTTTCAGAACTTTCGTGTACAATCGTCCAGTCAAATGGGCTCAACATCCCAAACCACCAAAACTAGCAGACCCATCACCCGAATTTAGCTTGTTTATGTGTGTGTAGGTGCACGTGTGTGTGTGCCACCACCAGCCCCGCTAGGAATTAAGTTCCACCAGCCCAAGAACCTCCAGTATTTTTCACTGTCTGACTTCCGCCCGACGTGAGGCTGATGACAACGGTTGGCTGAGAGAAGCAGGGAAATGACAAAGGAAGGAGGGAAGATGGAGGAAAAGATGAAATCTGTAAGCCATCTCCTTCTCTGCCCGTTCTTTTTTTTTTTTTTTTTTTTTTTGACAGGCAGAGTGGACAGTGAGAGAGAGAGACAGAGAGAAAGGTCTTCCTTTTCCATTGATTCACCCTCCAATGGCCCCTGCAGCCGGCGCGCCATGCTGATCCAAAGCCAGGAGCCAGGTGCCTCCTTCTGGTCTCCCATGCGGGTGCAGGGCCCAAGCACTTGGGCCATCCTCCACTGCACTCCTGGGCCACAGCAGAGAGCTGGACTGGAAGAGGGGCAACCGGGACAGAAACCGGCGCCCCGGCCGGGACTAGAACCCGGTGTGCCGGCTACGCAGGTGGAGGATTAGCCTAGTGAGCTGCGGCGCTGGCCTGCCCATTCTTTTCTAAACACTTGATTGACATCCCTGCCCATCTCAGCCACTCCTTTCAATGCCAGAGTCTTTTTTTCTAATCTCGAATTTCCTCCACCCTCCTGCTATTCCGACCAGATGGTTACCAGCTCTCACAGGTGGCAGGGACACATTTTTGTTCATTGAAGAAGGTTTTGTTGGTAAGGAATCAGTGATCACTCCTTCCCCACTGGGTCCCGATGTGCAATGCCCATAGCGTGGTGCCACAAGTCTCACTCCAGTGACCCTTAGGACCTGCCCAGCATGGCTCTTAGGGCCAAGCATTTGAGCATTTGTGGTGATCCTAACAGAGAAACTCCTGGTGTAGTCAGAGCCACCAGGTCTTTGTGCAACAGGTCACATCCACGGCGCTGATCTGAAGCCAGGAGCCAGGTGCTTCCTCCTGGTCTCCCATGCGGGTGCAGGGCCCAAGGACCCGGGCCATCCTCCACTGAACTCCCGCACTGCGCTGATCTGATGGCAGGAGCCAGGTACTTATCCTGGTCTCCCATGGAGTGCAGGGCCCAAGGACTTGGGCCATCCTCCACTGCACTCCCGGGCCACAGCAGAGAGCTGGCCTGGAAGAGGGGCAACCGGGACAGAATCCGGCGCCCCAACAGGGACTAGAACCTGGGGTGCTGGCACCGCAGGTGGTGGATTAGCCTATTGAGCCACAACGCTGGCCTACAATATACTTTTAGTATCATTGTGTTAACAAAAAGTATGCATTTACAAAAGCTATGCTTTTTTACTCTCATCAAGGTTCCTCCCATCAGAGAGGCTGACAATATGGGATGCTAGTGTCAGTCACAGGCTACAGGCTAAGCCCGCTGCACCACAGTGCCAGCCCCTAGAGGCTGACAATAAATACAGCAAATAATGCCAAGCAACTGTATCTACTATGGAGGAAAACCATGGCGAACGGAGGATAGACAGCGGTAGTGGCCAAGAGGAGGCATGGCTGTGAGATAGTGGCACCTTCGAGAAGACTGCCAGTGAACACCAGCGTTTATGGGTTGGACGATTTTACACTCACCGATGGTGATCACGCCCCTGGCTGAAGCTGGTTAGTAAACAATGAATGGACTTACCAACACTTTCCCCAAAAAGGTCTGTGCCGAAAGCAGCATTTTTATGTGATCACGGACTAGTCCATAAGAATAAAGCCTTCTTAACGGGTTATGGCCCATGCTGCCTGGTGAGAAGAGTTCCTGCAAGCAAGAGAAAGGAATTGGCAGAGTGAGCGCTACGCATCTCACAGAACACGATCTCTTGTATTTCTGTTGATGGGACCTCTGAATCAGGGCGAAATCCCACTGTCTCACCAGCCCGGGGAAGCCTGAGGTGCCTACTCAGTGTTTCATGGGCTGAGTTGTAGTGGGCTTGCATTTTGCTTGTTTTTGGCACAGCTTTTGCATCCGGAGTTTGGCAATGCTCGCCCTGTTCAGTCCCAGACCCTTCAACCTGACCTGAGTGAACCCTGGAGGCAGCACCCTTCTTCCTGCTCTGGGAGTGTTTCTACACTCCCTTCAAGATTACACACACATTGATTTTAGATGATTATTTGAGTATCGGCTTTGCCAAGAAAGGAGGGAGAAGGAAAGTTTCAGTAATTTCTCTTCCTTATCTGGAATCAGATTCTCCTGAAGTTATAATTCTTCCTGACACTGCTACATTTGAAATTTATGATAATCCTGTGCAGTAGATGAAATGGGAATGATTCAGTCATTTTTTACATTATTAAGGAAACCAAGGTGGAGAGCGGGATCTGGCCATGAGAAAGGGCTTGGGATTGAACTTCCTTCTCCAAGTCCACCAGCGTGGCCACCAAGAAGGACGCTAATGAGAAATGGCCATGCCAAGCTCACTTGAGTCTCTGACTAGCAGAGAAGGTCATCTCATGGGGGGCCAGGGTTTCAAAATCACTTCCTGTTTTACTCAACATAGTCTACAGGGAGGGAAGGGAAGTTTCATTAAAAGGCTCGTGGCAGAGTTCACATCTTGACCTATGACCTGTCCTCTGAGACATGCCATGCCTCAACTGCATTGTCTGAGGACTGATGCAAACAGTGTTCAGGAGCCACCATGGTGGTGCAGTAGGTTAAGCTGCTGCTGGGACGCTGGTGTCCCATGTGCAATGCTGGTGCGAGGCCTCTCTGTTCCCCTTTGAGCCCAGCTCCCTGCTAATATGTTTAGGAAGGCAAGTGGAGGCTGCCCCAAATACCTGGGCTCTTCCACCCATGTGGGAGTCTTAGATAGAGTTCCAGATGCCCGGCTTCAGCCAGACAACCCCTGGCTGTTACATATTTGGGGAGTGAATCACCAGATGGAAGACCCACCCCCCCACGCTGCCTTTCAAATAAATAAAAAATAAATCAACATATAAATAAATCTTTAGGAGCTGGAGCTGTGGACAGCAGGTTAAAGCCCTGGACTGCAGCGCTGACATCCCATATGGGCACTGGTTCGAGTCTGGCTGCTCCACTTCCATTCCAGCTCCCTACTAATGCTACTGAAAAAGCAATGGAAGGTGGCCCAAATCCTTGGCCCCTGAACCCATGTGGGAGACCCAGAAGAAGCTCCTGGTTCCTGGCTTCAGATTGCTTCAGCTCTGGCCATTGCAGCCTTCTGGGGAGTGAATTAGCAGATGGAAGACCTCTCTCTGTCTGTCTGTACCTCTCTATGTAACTCTGTCTTTTAAAAAAATAAAATATAATAATTCAATATGACGTTAATATGGGGCATACATTTAAAATTTCATTATAGAATTGGAGGTACCTTCTGCAGAGAAACAAATTGACGCTAAGATATAATAAAAATCGGCCGGTGCCGCGGCTCACTAGGCTAATCCTCTGCCTTGCGGCGCCGGCACCCCGGGTTCTAGTCCCGGTGGGGGCACCGGATTCTGTCCCGGTTGCCCCTCTTCCAGGCCAGCTTTCTGCTGTGGCCCAGGAGGGCAGTGGAGGATGGCCCAAGTCCTTGGGCCCTGCACCCCATGGGAGACCAGGAGAAGCACCTGGCTCCTGCATTGGATCAGCGCAGTGCGCTGGCTGCAGCACGCTGGCCGCGGCAGCCATTGGAGGGTGAACCAACAGCAAAAGGAAGACCTTTCTCTCTGTCTCTCTCTCTCACTGTCCACTCTGCCTGTCAAAAAAAAAAAAAAAGATATAATAAAAATCACCCTTTTGGATGCAGCAAATTCCATAAAATGCATACTTAGGGAGAAATCATAACTCTCCAAAGAATTTTTAAAAGAACTTTTCACAGTACCTAGGGTTGTGACTTGGAGAAAAACAGAACACTGTCAACTTAATTAAATGTAACGCATTATTGAAAAGCCACTCGGTTTTTATCAAATCCTCCCGGTTCAAGGGCAGAACAGTGTAGTTCTGGTTGCTCAGGTACCATTTAACATTTTGTACCATTTGTTTGATATTTGAAATTGAAAGTGCATCTGGACTGGAGCATAGAAATGATTACACTCATAAGAAAAGGAGAACAGAGGAAATGTGAATTGACAAATGTGCTCCCACATTGTTGCCATCATATAAGAGAACATAGTAAGAAGGGACATTTCCTGCAACAGAGGAATAAAGAGAAGTGAAGCTTCTATAAATTTAATTGTTCATTAAAACACTAGGTTCCTGGAGCTGGCACTGTGGCACAGTGGGTTAAACCCTGGTCTGCAGTATCGACATTCTGTATGGGCGCCAGTTCAAGACCCGGCTGCTCCACTTCTGATCCAGCTCTCTGCTATGGCCTGGGACAGCAGTGGAAGATGGCTCAAGTCCTTGGGCCTCTGCACCCACGTGGGAGACCTGGAAGAAGCTCCTAGCTCCTGGCTTTGGATTCACGCAGCTCCATCTGTTGAAGACCTCTGTTTCTCTCTCTCTCTCTCTCTCTCTCTCTCTCTGCCTCTGCCTTTCAAATAAATAAATTAATTTAAAAAAAAAAAACACCCACTACATTCCTAAATCTGTATAAATGAAATGCATGGAATTTGTATATCTTAAATTAAAAAAAAACTAAAAAAATTATTTTCTAAAAAGGTAGAAACCAGGAGGCAGATCCACCAGACCCATTATCCAGATCCCAGAATTTGTCCTCTAATTTTTTTTACAAGTCTTTAATGTAGAAGTAACCATTGATAGAATGAACTTATTTAGCAACAAAAGCCATGAGCTTCAACACTGGATACTTTTCCCATACAGAAACCTAAATTCCATATAACCTTAACATTCTACCAAGCTACTATGCATTGTGTACTTTAATCTCAATTTTTGGCATTAAGAAGGATGATTTAAGCAAATTCTCAATGTTAATTACAGCGAGTGAATAAAATATGTTCCATTATGCAAATTACTGTGCTCAATCAGACAACAAATCAAAGTTTGAGAAACAGAAATGCAAGCCAACTGCACAGGGCCTAGTAAGTCACAGTGCCTGTGACCCCTGGGGACAGAACTGTCACTGTAGCCTTCGAGAGTTTTCTCTCAGGCGTCTGCTTTGGGGGCTGGAGGGCTAGTGCAGGGGTGTGGGAGATGGGTGAGTTCCTGGGCTAGTGCAGGGTGTGGGAGATGGGAGTTCCTGGGCTCATGCAGGGGTGTGGGAGATGGGTGAGTTCCTGGGCTCGTGCAGGGGTGTGGGAGATGGGTGAGTTCCTGGGCTTGTGCAGGGGTGTGGGAGATGGGTGAGTTCCTGGGCTCGTGCAGGGTGTGGGAGATGGGGGAGTTCCTGGGCTAGTGCAGGGGTGTGGGAGATGGGTGAGTTCCTGGGCTCGTGCAGGGTGTGGGAGATGGGGGAGTTCCTGGGCTCGTGCAGGGGTGTGGGAGATGGGAGTTCCTGGGCTCGTACAGGGTGTGGGAGATGGGGGAGTTCCTGGGCTCGTGCGGGGGTGTGGAAGATGGTTGAGTTCCTGGGCTCGTGCAGGGTGTGGGAGATGGGTGAGTTCCTGGGCTCGTGCAGGGGTGTGGGAGATGGGAGTTCCTGGGCTCGTGCAGGGTGTGGGAGATGGGGGAGTTCCTGGGCTTGTGCGGGGGTGTGGGAGATGGGGGAGTTCCTGGTTAATGCAGGGGTGTGGGAGATGGGTGAGTTCCTGGGTTTGTGCAGGGGTGTGGGAGATGGGGGAGTTCCTGGTTAGTGCGGGGGTGTGGGAGATGGGGGAGTTCCTGGGCTAGTGCAGGGGTGTGGGAGATGGGGGAGTTCCTGGGCTAGTGCAGGGTGTGGGAGATGGGGGAGTTCCTGGGCTCGTGCAGGGTGTGGGAGATGGGTGAGTTCCTGGGCTCGTGCAGGGGTGTGGGAGATGGGAGTTCCTGGGCTCGTACAGGGTGTGGGAGATGGGGGAGTTCCTGGGCTTGTGCGGGGGTGTGGAAGATGGGGGAGTTCCTGGGCTCGTGCGGGGGTGTGGGAGATGGGGGAGTTCCTGGGCTTGTGCGGGGGTGTGGGAGATGGGGGAGTTCCTGGTTAATGCAGGGGTGTGGGAGATGGGGGAGTTCCTGGTTAGTGCAGGGGTGTGGGAGATGGGGGAGTTCCTGGGCTCGTGCATGGGTGTGGGAGATGGGGGAGTTCCTGGGCTCGTGCAGGGTGTGGGAGATGGGGGAGTTCCTGGGCTAGTGCAGGGGTGTGGGAGATGGGTGAGTTCCTGGGCTCGTGCAGGGTGTGGGAGATGGGGGAGTTCCTGGGCTCGTGCAGGGTGTGGGAGATGGGTGAGTTCCTGGGCTTGTGCGGGGGTGTGGGAGATGGGGGAGTTCCTGGTTAATGCAGGGGTGTGGGAGATGGGGGAGTTCCTGGTTAGTGCAGGGGTGTGGGAGATGGGGGAGTTCCTGGGCTCGTGCGGGGGTGTGGGAGATGGGTGAGTTCCTGGGCTCGTGCGGGGGTGTGGGAGATGGGTGAGTTCCTGGGCTCGTGCAGGGGTGTGGGAGATGGGGGAGTTCCTGGGCTCGTGCAGGGGTGTGGGAGATGGGGGAGTTCCTGGGCTCGTGCGGGGGTGTGGGAGATGGGTGAGTTCCTGGGCTCGTGCAGGGGTGTGGGAGATGGGGGAGTTCCTGGGCTCGTGCAGGGGTGTGGGAGATGGGGGAGTTCCTGGGTTTGTGCAGGGGTGTGGGAGATGGGGGAGTTCCTGGCTGTAGTTCTGGGTGGCTTGGTTTGTTGTGTTCGCACATCATAGGAGTCAGTGCACTCATACAGCAGCCCAAAAGCTTCATGTATGACTGATTTGCACAAGTGGGGTTGACATCAGTATCTTGTATCCCTTTTGCCTCCCTGGTAGCATCCATGCGATCCTTTTTAACATGCAAAGGAGCGGCATAAACATAATGTTTATGGACTTTTTCGGAACAGCCAACACAGTTTCCAGTTTGCAGGCATCATCATCATGAGACATTGCTTCTCCAGCAGTGCGGGGAGGGGAGGCCCAGCCCTGGACCAGAACATGATGGCATGGTGGCCGGTGGTCCTATAGGCCACCCTTTCAAGGTACCAGGCCACAGGTGGCTCTGTTCCCCCCCCCCCCCCCCAATAAAAACAGTGCAGCCTAAGTCATCAGCCAAACACAAACATGTGCCAAACCCGCCTCTGGTCTCACACAGAAGGGTCCGGAATAGGGAGACTGACCAAGATAATTCCTGTTCCATTGATGGTTTGCCATTTTCTAAAGATGCTCCAGATGAGCCTGAAGATGAATAAGATGATGAGGCCGGTGAAGAAGGTAACGAAGGGGGTGAGAATGAAGGCTGCTTGGATCTCAGAGGTGCAGGACATCTTCCCCAAGGGCTCCCCACTTGCTTCTTGCTGCTTCGTGAGAAACATCGTGAGACGGAATTGTCAGCCTGCTCTGTGATGTCACCATCCCACAGCAACCGGTCCAGGAACTCGAGTTCTTGGCAGTGCCGGGTCCTTTTAAAGCAGGGGTGGTGCCTAGGAACGATAAATCAACAAATCGGTTGGCTGGGAGTGGCAGATCTGCTCTTGTTTCTTCTGCAGCATCTTGCAGAACCTGTTGACATTTTAAAACAATGCATGTGGTGGAGGAGACGGCTGTGCAGTGAGGGCAAACACACAGAAAGCAGTCAGAAACTAGAGAGGCATTTAGTGCCTAATTACACCTTGGGAGTGTCTGCCCTAAGGAGAGACAGGAGACCAGATACTGCTTTTAAGGAGGAGACAGTGAATAGACCAGGTAGAATTTCCAGGATGGAGACAGAGAAAGTTATCCTAGATGAGAAATGCCCAGGAAATGCAGGAGCAAAAAAATGTGCAAAGGGGAGCCGGTAGCAGAAGTGATTCCTCTGGCATCTAATCACTTTCCAACTCCTTTACAATAACAGTCCTGGGTGGTACATATTTTAATGCCTAATGCACTCAGGATGCGAATAAACTTGTCTTAGATTGCAGAGTGAATCAGGAATACAAGTCTTGACCCTTTGATTCCTAAGAAAGGGTCTTTCCTCAAAGCCACGTCTCCTCTTGATTTCAAGGTCTGATTCTGTATAAGAAATAGAGATTCACATATAAATGTCTAAAGAAAAGAGACGAAATATCAGGAGAAAAGCCAGTACCATTTATCTCGTGTGATAGGGAAACAGAAATTAAATTATTTTGAGTCTATGAACATAATAAAGCTAAGCACTGTATTTTGCTATAATTGATACAGACTTTGATACCCCTTATTCATAACTCACAAAAGTGATAAGAGGTACTAATTTGTACTAGACAACTGCAGACCCACGTGACCATTCATCATAAAGAAAAAAGTCAATATTTAAAAGCAGTGCGAAAATTCATATCTGCTTTTGCAAATGTAAGTGTTGCAAAAGGATCAAAATATTCATTCTCTTGACTCAATAATTCACATTTAGGTAGCTCTTCTTGGAAACTATGAGAGCAAGCACATAGCCCAGCATCAACATGTTAAATACCCGAGTATCTGCGTTGAGTTCCTGGATCCTGCTCCTGATTCAAGCTTCCTGCTAATGTGGACCTGGAGAGACAGCAGTGATGGCTCAAGTAATTGTGTTCTTGCCACCCACACTGGAGACTTGGGTTGCATTCCTGGCTCCTGACCCAGTCTGGGCCATTTGGGGGGTGAACTGGTGGGTGGGAGTTCTGTCCCTGTCTCTCAAGTAAATTTAAGAAATTAAAAGGCATGGGTGGAGGACAGATACTTGGTCTAGTGGTTAAGATGCTGACTGAAAGGCCCACATCCCATATCCAAGTGCCATCCAGTCCTCGCTTTGCTCCTGATTCTAGCTTCCTGCAAAATACACACCCTGGAAGGCAACAGGTGACAGCTCAAGGAGTTGGTTTCTCTGTACCTACATGGGAGACCTGGATTGGGTTCCTACTCCAGTCTTGATCTGGCCCAGCCCTGGCTGTTTTGGGCATTCCGAGAGTTAATTGGTAGATGGGAGCTCGCTCTCTTTCTCTCTCTGTGTCTCTGTCTCTGATCTCTATTTAGCTCTCCTTCTGTCTCTTAAGTGAGTAAATAAATAAATCTATCCTTAGAGATTGGTCAGAACTTGGAAGAAAGTATTTCAACAAGATTGATTCTTTATTTAATGAAAAAAAAAAAAGTGTGAAGTCATTCATTGGTGGATTATTAACCTGACATTCACAGTATGGAAAATAGAATTAAGTTTATTTTTTGTTAAAGGCAGCAATGTTAAATGGACAATATTACCTTCATAATATTTAAAAAAATACATTCTTAGGAAATGAAAACTGCAAGAAGTTATGATTCAAAATTACCTGTTACCCTATAGTGGTACAATTATAGAAATTTTAAAAAATAGATTTTACCATCTTTTAATAAATATGCACATTTGATAGTAAATGCTTTAAATAAGCCATCTGCAAGTCTGGCTTTTTCTTCCTTCATTTACTTATGACTCCTGAGAAGCTACTCTGCTGTGCCAGGCCCTTACCTTCTGGGACAGAGTCATTGCTCCCAAAGAGCTTGCAAGCAAATGATCAAGTGTGAAACTGCAAATGCATACAAGTGCTGGGAATGGAAATCAGATATTTCTTTTTTTATTTAATAAATGTGAATTTACAAAGTGCAACTTTTGCATTGTTGTGGCTTTCCCCCGTCAACTTCCCTCCCTCCCGCAGCCCTCCCATCTCCCACTCCCTCTCCCATCCTACTCTTCATCAAGATTCATTTTCAATTATCTTTATATACAGAAGATCAACTTAGTATATACTAAGCAAAGATTTCAACAGACTGCACCCACACAACCGCACAAGGTATAGAGTACTGTTCGACTAGTAGTGTTATCGTTAACTCTCATAGTAAAACACATTAAGGACAGAGATCCTACATGGGGAGCAGGTCCACAGTGACTCCCATTGTTGATTTAACAATTGACACTCTTATTTATGATGTCAGTAACCATCCGGGGCTCTTGCCATGAGCTGTCGAGGTTATGGAAACCCCTTGAGTTCACCAACTCTGAACTTGTTTAGTCAAGGCCATATCACAGTGGAGCTTCCTTCCTGCCTTCAGAGAAAGGTGCCACCTTCTTTGATGGCCTGTTTTTTCTGCTGGGGTCTGTTCATCGAGATCTTTCATTCAGGTTGTTTTTGCCACAGTGTCTTGGCTTTCCATGCCTGTGCGACTCTCATGGGCCTTTTAGCCAGATCTGAATGCCCCAAGGGTTGGGAAATCAGATATTTCAATGAGAACTGAAAATGCAAACCTAAGGTTGACCCTCCCACAATTGGAGAGCAGAATGATGGCTAGCCAGGGGAGGGGCAGGGAGGAGGACTGGTCAGTAGGTGCAGTGTAACAGTTGGATTCTGGGGTTCTACTGCACAATAATGCACTGTACAGTTCAGGATGGGTGCTGAATATTCTCATGACTGAGAGATGATAAATGTGTAAAGTGTAAAAAATATACTGATTTCCCTTATATGATCATCAAGATATGTTTAAATGCATCAAAACCACATGTTGTACCTCCAAAATACGTAATTTTGTATTGCTTTAAAATGAAATCACAATAAAAATTCAAGACAAGGTAACCTGACCCAAACTACCTCAGAGAAATTGTTCTCAACTCTGCATATTACAATCACCCAGGACACAAAAAAATACAACCCTGCCCCACACCCCATAGGTCATAGAAAATTCAACCTGGAGGGTTTGAATGCAACGCAATGTGTGACAGCAAACCATAGTAATACTTCAAGTTTCACATCTATATTTTGACCAGGTTCTCCCTCCCTTCTCTCTCTCTCTCTCCTTTCCCTCTCTCAATGGGACACTGACCACCTGCCAGCCTAGCTGGCACCACCACAAAGTTGAAGCACTATCACAAGCCTTACTGGTAGAGTCAGAAAGACCAGCGGGACACCTGTGGGGCTAACTCCTAAGGAGAGCTGCAACACAAGCACCTGCCTCTGCTCTCCACTGCTTCATCAGTGTGTGAAATCTTGCCTTGTGCCACCCTGCCAGCAAAAGTCTTCCTACAACTTCTGCCCAGATTCTCTGTCTGTCCACCCCATTCTGGAATCCTGTATGTAGGTCACGGCAATAAACTTATTCTTACATGGAGCTTGCTTCTTTCAGTCTTCATTGCAGGAGTCCTTTCTAGTTGAGAGTCGGGGGAATTACACACGGTGCTGACTTTCTGACCCTGGATTCAACGAGGGCAAGAAGCAGACAGTGGAAGAGGGCAGAGCTGTGATCTTAGCACATGTGCAGGAGTGGACCTTACATGTCCTATGGGTCATGGGATTTTATCCTATGCATTTGATTCTTCTCTTAACAACACCGGGGAGTCTTGGAAGCATTTTGTGTCAAGACTTGACACCAGATTCACATTTTCTAGATTTCTGCAGTGGGCAGAAGAGATTTGAGGTTGGGGGAGGACCAGAATGGAAACAGTAGTCAAAGCCCCACACAGGAAATATGGTGGCATGGAAATTGAAGGAGTGTGGATGTATCTGGGAGATACTTAGGAGGTAAAATGGCACGGACTTGTTTGTGGTTGCCTGTGGGAATGGTGGAAAGGCACTCTGGTCTATATCATGTGAAAATCTAATTGAGATTTATCTAATAGACTCAAAGAGTCCTTAACAGCTGGGGAGCTCTATCACAGTCCTAGGAAAAACAGCTTTAAAAATCTCCCTTTAATCAAAGTTCATTTACAGCAGAAAGATATTCAAGATCAAATAAAAACCAATCGATTGGCTCAAAGTCTCGGATAGATATATATGTAACAATTCGAAGGGAATTCATCCCTAGTCACCAGATAAGAATCTAGGTTTTCAGCACACAGGATCACATCCCAGATCTTTTCAGGGTCTGAGCACGGTAAGACCAGAACACGTACGTGTACATATGCTATCAGGTCTAAAGTGAACAAGGATTTGCTAGGGAAGAAGAGAATGCAAGTAGTGGGGGTGTTGTATTTGATTTAAGGGGCAGTGGAATTGCATTCCATTGCTTTACCCTTATAATGAAATAGCTCCCTTTCATTCACTGTACTCAGTGCGTCTAAACGACTTAATCTATTTTCACTGACGAAGAGGCCTGATAGATCATGGCATGCTTCCATCTTCTATAATAGAGCAAACCATTTGCTTCAGGGCAGTGCAGGAAGCTGGAGGTTTGGTTCCACAGGACCTTAAGGTGCCCTCATACCACACAGAGACTAGAGTCTCTTCATGCCACTGAATCTGTGGCTTTTTCTGAGTGGTTGTTATATGTTGGACACTGTGCGAGTGATGGGATCAGGAATACAAAATATCTCCCCAAGCTAACTGGAGGGAGAGGAGGCAGACTTTTTAGAAATATCTCTAGATAATGAAGTGTTTTACTGAGAATCAAATCCATAAGAAAACAAAAACAATGGCATTTGTGGGAAAATTTCAAATGTCAGTTATCTGGTGATAGCTCATAACTGGTAGCTTTTCAGAGCTCATGAATCCACATTTAGGGTCCCGTTACGGGCTTAGATGTCATGTGTCTTAGGAGGTGGATCTACCTGGCTTCTCAGCACCTGCCTCTGTACCTCCATTCCATTTCCTGCTCAGCACTGCTCATGGCAGAATTTAAAAACAAAAAACAAACAAACAAAAAAAAAACACACATCAAAGCACACGTTTTGTTACTGTAGCCTGAAAAGCAAACTGGACACCTAAGTCTGGAAGAAAAGTTAAGTGGCTCCTCAAGGTGTATTTCTCAGAAAAGAAAACAAGGAGTCCAATGGTGACTTCCATCCCGAATTGTCAGGCACTGCACAGAAACACAAGAGTAAGCAATCCGCGGGACTATTGCGGCAATTGCTTCTGCCAGAATTTATTTTAATAGCTGTGTTAGAGCCTTTAGTGCTGAATTTATAGAATCATTAATATTGTCTAAGGAGGTCACTTAAATTTTAAGCTATACTTTATGGCATTTTATGGAGAAAGGGATATGCAACAGCAGTATTTTTGAATTTGCAAATCTGAGAAGCCCTAGGGACAGTTCCCTCCTGAATATATTTCTTACAGTGTTAATGACATGGTGCAGATAAGAAGAGCAAAAGTAGATGAAGAAGAGAGGATGCAAAGTGGTTAAATAAAGAATTTCCTGTACCTGTCAGTCAGATGAGGACGTAGAGATAAGGCAGTTTGACCTTGAATCATAATGAGTTGAGAAGGGTGGTACTGAGGTGGGGGTAGAAGGGAGGGGAAGAGAGGGGAGCAGCAAGGAGAGGAGAAGCTGTGACACAGGTAGGATCCTAGCAGCCCCTGCAAATGTGTGCTGTAAAGAGACGTGCCCGGTCCATGCACACTGGGCAGGGAGCTGAGCCGCTGGAGTCCCAGTCCTTGTTCTGCTCTTAACTAACTCTGTGACTTTAGGGAAGCCGTTTATCCTCTTCAATCCTTAATTTCTTTTCTGAACCTTAATTTCTTCATCCATAAAATGATTGTGAGAAGCCAGAGCAGTGCCTGAGGTACAGTTCAGTGATTTTATGTCTTGTAGGTAATCATACTTTACAGGGTTGCATCTGTTCTTTTTCTTTCCATTGAACATTAGACACTGAATAGTTTCCATGTCACTAAGATTCTTTAGAACATTGCTTTAATGACTGTGTAATGCTTATTATATTATCTTAATTATTTAGCCACTTCCTATGTATTTAGGTTGTTTTCAATGTTTTTATTACGGAGATGCTGCAATACGCCTCTTGGTAAATACGTTTCTATCTCTAGTGACTTCCTTGGGCCGATTCCTAAAAGTGAAATAACTATGTCAAAAAAAGGAGCATTTTGGGCCGGCGCCGCGGCTCACTAGGCTAATCCTCTGCCTAGCGGCGCCGGCACACCGGGTTCTAGTCCCGGTTGGGGCGCCGGATTCTGTCCCGGTTGCCCCTCTTCCAGGCCAGCTCTCTGCTGTGGCCAGGGAGTGCAGTGGAGGATGGCCCAGGTGCTTGGGCCCTGCACCCCATGGGAGACCAGGAAAAGCACCTGGCTCCTGGCTCCTGCCATCGGATCAGCGCGGTGCGCCGGCCGCAGCGCGCCGGCCGCGGCAGCCATTGGAGGGTGAACAACGGCAAAGGAAGACCTTTCTCTCTGTCTCTCTCTCTCACTGTCCACTCTGCCTGTCAAAAAAAAAAAAAAAAAGGAGCATTTTTAAATGTTCCATTTTTATTGCCAAGTATCTTTTTAGAAAGCTCATGTTGTTTTCATTCCCACTGGGATTTTCAGGCCTACTCCATTTAACCTACCTTATCATGTTTATCTTATTTTGTATATTGGCTTAGCTGTTATTTTAATGTACTATATCATTTTTATTTCTTCTTTCATTTAAAAATTGAATGTTTGTACATGAACATTTATAAGTCAAAACTCACAAACTATCTATTGATATTCTTTTGGAAAGCCAATCCTTTCTTGGTTTCAGTGTTAAGAACATCTTTTGTATAAGGATATTAGCTCTTTCTTTGTAACCCACAAGTGTCCTGATCTTACCTGCCCTCAATTACACATGTTCAGTACTTCCACAACATGCAAAGTCTCTCCCTCCTTGATTAGGCATTTCTGGGGCCCCCGTTGCCCTGCTATTGTCTAGGAACTTAGTAGGGGAAAGAATGAACTCGCAAGATCAGACACCTTTCCCTGATGGCCATGCCTCCGACTCATTGACCTTGACCACTTTGATGCTGTTCTCCACATTCCTGAGCCGCGCTCCACATTCCTGAACCAACGCACAGCTCTTCTCACCACCTGCTTTGCCAGTGGATGCCTTGGGGCCTTTGGAAACCTTTTAGAAATGGCTTTGCACACCAGGTCATCAGGTTCTTAGGGACGAGAGTTCCTTCTCTAGCTTCCTGCCAGTGGTCTCTTCTCAGACGGCAGAGTAGAGGGACGCTGTGGCAGGTGAGGGCAGGGGCAGCTTCATTCCTGTCTTGATGGCAGCCTTCCCAGCAGGCTCTAGGCTCTGACACTCTCTTCCACCCATGCTCCTCTGTTTTCTGTTTTCTCTCCACTGCGTCAATGGACACATTTGAATCCTGACTGTACTCAAGGCTCAGGTTCTCCCATCCAGGCTGGCTCCTAGACATTCGAAATGCAAGATGGAGCTGAGCACCCCTTCCCTCCCCCTGAGCATTCTGTGACAGTTAGGCAGTTGGGCACTGGTCCTGGGATATGACCCAATGTCATGAGAGACTTGCAATGTCTTAATCGCCCTCCTCAATACTGCTAAACACTGTGCAAACCTAGTGCCCTAGTTTCTTTCTGATGTTGTCTAACATACAGACGTTCCCATTTTTATGTAGTGAAATGTGGGTTTCTTTTTCATTCACAATATATTCCAATGTTATGCTCCATTGCAAGTGCCCCAACAATTTGAACTGGAGTGTTCCTCACAACAGACTTCCTATGAAAAGCACAAAAGGGGAAAAGGAAGTGGCCCTACCAGTTATGACAAGGTTATGAAGTCATATAACTGAAGACAGGTTGGGGTAGGCCAAAAGACCAGGCAAATGCATCCCAGTTAGAGAGTAGAAAATCATAAAACAGAGCTTATGTAAGTATGTAATATGTAATAAGAAAGCATTGCATGTTACTGAGGCGGGGACATATTACTCCATAAGTAATAGTAGGGAAGTTGGGAATCTGAATGAACTATCAGGGTATAACTTTATCAAGTATGAAGTAGCCACATACTTATTTTAACCCAGCTTCAGGCAGGCAATTTTCTTAAAAATGTCAGTCACTATTCTAGTAACAGAGGTTGAGCAGAGGCTGCAGGAATCACCTCGTTAGTTAAGAAGTGGGAAAAGGAAGCCATCTGTGGATGGCAGCGATGAACAGATGTGGCGCCTGTGGTGTGGCCTGGGTACCCGCAGAGCCGGGGTATTGTAGCAGGAGGAACATGAAAGAGGCGAGAGAGACAAGGAGAGCACTCTTACTCACACTGCCTCCTGGCTTTGCAGTGTGGGGGAGTGACAGAAGGAGGAAGGAGGCCTCTGAACAGGAGGATTTTGGAGAAATAGAGTCCTTTGGGCAGGGGAACGTCACAATAAAGGCCAGTCACAAAGAACTGGAGTAGGATTTGCTGTTTCTAAGTGAGGAGGTCCAAAGGGCAGAGCTGAATCTTTGCAAGGGCAGAGAGGCAGGGCAATGCACCAGATGGTGATGACTCCTGAGCAGTAAGGGGTGAGAGGGCAAGTGGTACCAAGATAAGCAGGGTACAAGGCATCGTGGGATTAAGTCTGTGAATCTGGAGGAAGATGATCAGTTAGTTAAAAGCGCAGACCCAAGAAACTGAGTAACTGATATGAAGTGACTACTTTCTCTGAAGTTTCAATGATGTTTGTTTAATATCTTGACTGGGTATAGGACTGAAAGAGAGGCAAGCTGTCCATATTTTACTAGCTACTTCTTAATTGCTTTTTACCGTGATGGCCAATCAGATATATAGAAATGGTTTCATAACACAGTGATATGCACACTGATACCACAGGTCCCAGAAGGGATTGTCTCAACAGAAGGAGGTGAGACTTTTCACCTCCAAGGTGTTATTTTTGCTGGAGAGTGGTAAAGATGTTTGTAAGCCAGCCTATGGGTTATAATTATTTGGCAAAAGTACAGATCTTAGCAGCCTTAAAAAATGTATTTTTTTCTTATTAAGAAATTTCACCTTTTCACTTAATTGCAGGAAGCACTTTACAGCTTTTTTTTGGTATATTCACATTTCTAGCAACGCTACTATTTCTATTTGGAGCCATTAGTAAGTCAGATAAGTATTTCTTTTAAAAAAAAGATTTATTTATTTATTTGAGAGGCAGGGTTACAAAGAGGGAGAGAGGGAGAGAGGGACAGAAGGAGAGAAGAGAGAGAGAGAGGGGGAGGGAGGGAGGGAGGGAGAGAGAGAGAGAGAGAGTCTTCCATCCTCCGATTCACTCTTGAAATGACCACAATGGCTAGAGCTAGGCTGATCCAAAGCCAGGAGCCAGGTGCTTCTTCCTGGTCTCCTATGCAGGTGCAGAGGGCCCAAGGCCTTGGGCCATCTTCTACTGCTTTCCCAGGCCACAGCAGAGAGCTGGATTTGAAGTGGAGGAGCTGGAACTTGAACCAGAGCTCACATGGGATGCCAGAGCCATGGGTGGAGGCTTAGCCCATTATGCCACAGCACTGGCTGCAAGATAAATATTTCTTAGAAACAAACACTGCAAAACCATGGTAGTTGATCTAATAACTGAGGCAGCTAATGACTAATGGGAGGGTGCTGTATACGGTGTTGATATGCTGCACAATGGAATGATTCATGTCTGTGTGGAATGAGTTGGACGACACAAGATTACATCTTGCTACTCACAGAAACACACAATTTAAAATATATGAATTGCTTATTTCTGGAATTTTCCATTTACTGTTTCTCAACTGCAGTTGAAAACTCAAGGCAAATATGTCAAAGGTAGTAAAGGAAGCAAAAGTATCACAAAATGACTACACAAAATATTGCAAAGGAAGTAAGGACCCTGCACAGCACTGTAGACCAATTGGATCTAACATATATTGCAGTCGACCCTACTCTTACAAAGGCAAAATACACATTTTAAAAAATATTTGTCTATTAATTTGAGAGGTAGACTTGCAGATAGAGAGGGAGAGCCAGAGAGAAAGGTCTTCCATCCTCTGGTATACTCCACAAATGGCTGCAATGGCTGGAGCTGAACCGATCCGAAGCCAGGAGCCAGGAGTTTCCTCCGGGACTCCTACATGGGTGCAGAGGCCCAAGGACTTGGGCCATCTTCTACTGCTTTCCCAGGCCACAGCAGAGAGCTGGATTGGAACAAACTGGTGACCATATGGAATACCAGCACTACTAGTGGAGGCTAAACTTACTGCCCCAAACTACACAATTTTTTCCTCAAAGGCACATGGAATATTTTCCAGGGCAGACTGTATTTTAGGCCACAAAACAAGTCTTAACATAGCTAAAAAGATTGAAATCATAAAATGTGTCCTTTCTAATCACAACAGAATGAAAGTAGAGATCAATAGGAAGAGAAAAGCTGGAAAATTAGACAATGAGTAGGTAAAAGAAGAAATGGCAAGGAAATTAGAGAATATTTTGAAATATGTGAGAATAAAAATGCAATGTATTAAAATTTGCAGTAGGCAGCAAAGTCAAGGTTAACAGTGGAATTCTGGGGCTAGTGTTGTGTCTCAACAGCTTAAGCTACTGCTTATGTTGCTGGCATCCCACTTCAGTGTGCTAATTCTAGTCCTGGCTGCTCCACTTCCGGTCCAGCTTTCTGCTAATGCACCAGAAGATAGCCCAAGTTCTCGGGTTCCTGACACTCATGTGGCAGCCTGGCCCAGTCCTGGCTGCTGTTGTGGCCATCTGGGGAGTGAACTAATGGATAGAAGGTCTGCTCCCTCTGTTTCTCTGTGTGTGTCTCTCTCCCCATCTCTGTTTCTTTGTGTCTCAAATAATATTTTTGAAAAGGAAAATAAAACCAAACTTATAACTATAAACATGTACTGAACAAATGTATCAAATTAATAGCTCACCTTTGTAACTTAAAGAAATAGGAAAAGAAGAATTAAACAGAAAGCCAACAGAAGGAAGGACATGATGAAGCCCAGAATACAGATGAATAACATAGAGTACAGTAGAACAACAGAGAAAGATCCATGAATCATGAGGCTTGGTTTGTTTTTCTTAAAGGTCCTCCTTGGAACAGACCACACAATTCATAAGTCTTGATCTAGTCAAATGACTAGAGTCAGAAATCGAAGGTGGGTCTTTACTACTGGCTTTTACAGAATAATAATTAATTACAGGAAAGATACAGAGATGATTGTCCACCAACAAATTTGGCAATCTAAATAAAACAGACAACTTCCTGGAAGCACACAACCTACCGAGACTGAAACATGAATGCGCAATCGGAATAGAGTGATGGCTGGTGAATACATTCAGTCACTGTTCGGAAGCTTCACCATCAGGATTGTCGAGGACCAGATGCTTCGCTGGTGAACGCCACCAAACATTTAGCTGGGCAGAGGACACCCGGCCCAAGGGACCAATGAGGCCAACAGTCATTTGGTCTGGCTCTGCCAAGGCAACTACAGGCAGGACTTGATATTCAATACACCCATAGCACGCTAACTTTTAAGTTGATCAGTGTTTTTGTCTCACAGATAATATTATAAATATCCAAATGACCCTTGGCAGAAAAAAGGTTACCACCCCTAAAATAATGAATAAACTCCTTCTCAAGTTCTTCCAAAAAATTTAAGAGATGTGAACAACTCCTAGCTCCTTCAGAGGCAGTATTGTCCTGACACCAAAACCAGGCAGATACTATATGAAAAAAATATATGGCAATATCATTTATGAATATCGACCTGAATAACTTGAGCTAACCATTTAAATTCAATAGCATACAAAAGTATATGCTGGTGGCCATGAGAGATTTATACCTTTAATGCAAGATTGGGCCAATGCAAAATCAATGAATGTGATATACCACATTAACAGAAAGAAGAAAAGCTCTGCATGATATCAATGATGCAGAAAAAGCATCTGACAAAATCCAACACCTTTCCATAATAAGAACATTCAACAAACTAGCAATAGAAGAAAACCACCTCAATATAAAAAATCAATATCTGAAAATCCCACAGATAACATCATATTTTAATGGTGAACATTTGAAAAATTTGCCTCTTTTGTTGACAATAAGACAAAATGCTCACTTCTGCCACTTCCATTTAACATAGTCCTGGAATCCTAGCCAAAAAAAAAAAAATCAGATTAAGAAAAAGATAATAAAAAGAAAGAAAGATAGGTCATCAGAGGTGGAGAAGAAGAAACAAAATTGTCTTGACTAAAATGATATGATCCTATACCTAGAGAGCACGAGATAAAAAAAATAGACCTAATAAATTCAGCAAAGTTATAGGATACAAAGTCGGTTGCATTTCTATACTAATAAGGAACAACTCACAAAAGGAAATTAGAAAACAATTACACTCACAGTGACATCCAAAAGAATAAAATATTTAAGAATGAATTTAACCAGTGCAGTGAAATACTTGTATGCAGGAAACAACAAACATTGCCAAAAGAAATTTAAAGTGCACATATAAAGACAATCTGTTTACAGAGCAAAAGACTTAATATCAGGAACATGTCAATATTATCCAAAGTGTTCTACAGTTTCAGTATAATTTCAGTCAAAATCATAAAGATATTTTTGAAAATATGCAAAAAATCCACCTAAAATTCATAAAGAATTTTAAGGGAAGTTGAATAGACAAAGCAATCTTGAAAAAGAAGAAAATATAGTAGGTCTCACACAGATTTCAAAACTCATTGCAAAATTATAGTAACCTGGGGCTGGCAGTGTGGCACAGAGGGTTCAGCTTGCTGCCCGCTGTACTGTGTCCCACATGAGCGCTGGTTCAAGTCTCAGCTCTGTACTTCCAAACCAACTTTCTGTTAATGCTCCTGAGACAGCAACAGAAGATGATTCCATGTACTTGGACCCTGCCACCTACCTGGGAGACCTGGATAGAGTTCCAGGCTCCTGGCTTCAGCCAGGCCCAGTCTGGTCTCTTGTGACCATTTAGGGTGTGAACAAGTGGATAGAAGATTCTCTTTCCTCTCTCTCTTTCCTTCTCTCTCTCTCTCTCTCTTTTTTTTTTTTTTTTTTTTTTTGGACAGGCAGAGTTAGTGAGAGAGAGAGAAAGAGACAGAGAGAAAGGTCTTCCTTCTGTTGGTTCACCCCCCACATGGCTGCTAAGGCTGGCGCGCTGCGCTGATCCGAAGCCAGGAGCCAGGTGCTTCCTCATGGTCTCCCATGCGGGTGCAGGGGCCCAAGCACTTGGGCCATTCTCCACTGCCTTCCCAGGCCACAGCAGAGAGCTGGACTGAAAGAGGAGCCACCGGGACAGAATCCGGCCTCCCAAGCGGGACTAGAACTCGGGTACTGGCGCCACAGGTGGAGGATTAGCCTATTAAGCCATGGCGCCGGCCTCTCTTTCTCTCTTGCTCTCATTCTCTCTATATAGAATTGTTTCTTTCAAATAAATAAAACTTAAAAAAGAGAAAGATGTGTTCAGTATGCTAACAAACTATAGGATTCCAAAAAAAGTAGGGTTGTTGGCTTTCAAGAATCTATTTTACATTAAAAATACACATATTTGATATTTTATGTGATCAGCAGAGAATATCTTAAGTAAAACGCCCTCTTCCTCTGGACAGATGTGTGTGCTTTTCAGAAAGTTGTTTTGGCCATAGAGAGAGGCTCCTATTTCTTACTAATAGGAGGAGACTTGTGTTCTGGGGAACTGAAAATCTATGTGCGTTGGCTCTGTGGAGCCTGCCTGCTTGACATCTGTAGCTTTGACCACATAGCAATGGGCTTGGATTCCAGACGAAAGGCAAACTCAGAAGGGAAGGTGACCGGAAACCCCAGACTGGATCCCAGGTTGCTCTGCTGGGAATGTGGTTTCTGCTGGGTATGGCAGAATCCTGTACAAACCAGAGACCCCAGCTGATGTGAAACGCCAACTGTCCTTTGGTCTTCATTATCCCTTGTTTTGCCCCTGAGAATCAGGAGGCCAACGAGGAGGGTGAAATCCAAAGTCTCAAGCAAATCTGAAGATGTCTATTTCACTCATTATATATATTACATGTTTTACTCTATATATTAGCTACTACAAATCAGAAAAATATATTATTTGTCTTTCTGGGGCTGTTTTTTTTTCACTAAGCATAATGGTCTCCAATTGCATTCATTTTATTGCGAAAGACAAGAATTCATTCCTTTTTATGGCTGAGTAGTAGTCCATCGTGTATGTATATGTCACATTTTCTTTGTTCCGTTATCAGATGGTCGACATCTGGGTTGATTACATATCTATGCTATTGTGGCTTGAGGTCCCTTCTTTATTTAAAGTTTTGATATTTTGTTCACCATAGAGTTTGTTTTGCATTAGTTTAGGGACGCCTGCCCCTGGGAAGATTAGATTACAAATACTTTTCATCATTTCTCCTAAGAATACAGTGAAAGCCCTGGGACATGAGACAGAGAGCAAAGATGGAGCCGTCCTACACTCATGTTTCTCCTACACAGAAAAGAAGCAGGTGGGCAGCTGCATTTTGAGGTGAATGCCCGCGGGAGAGTCGTGGAACGCAGCAAGGGAGAGACTGGCACTCTGGGCCGGCAGCATGGAAAGAGGAGGAAAGTGCATCAGCACCTGCAGCCCCTACTCAGTAGCCAGGGAGACCCTTCAGCATACAGGAGGGGATGACAGGGAAGTCCCAACCGACTCCATCACGGTGGATGCCTGCCATCAGTGTTCTGTGGTTGTCATAGGGGTGCACCTTCCTTGTGAGAGCTTCCTGGAGTCTGCACAGTAGCTTTGCTCCAAAAAGGGACCCCTATTTTCTCACCCAACTCCAGAGCCCAGGCTGCCTTCACTCTGGGTCATCCTGTGAAGGGAGAGACCACCCCCAGCCTCTGCTGGAGGAGAAAGCCTAGAGAGAGAATTGCAACCTCACAGACTCTTTCTCCTAGGCTTTCGGTTTTTTGGCCGCATCTGCTGACGTTTGGGAGCAGGTGCTCAGTCAATGAACTACAATCTAGCACCCCACTTCCTCCTTGGCTTGTTGCTTTCTGCTTGCATATGTTGGGAACCAAGAGCTGGTGCCTCCAGAGTGCCAGCCTCGCTCACCCATGTTTTTCTGGCTGCTCACTTTTTCACAGTCTCTGTGAGAGGCTGAGAAATGGTGCTGTTAGGGGCATGTATATCTCAACTTATTCCATGTCCCTGCCCCCACAGAGATAAGGTGTGCATGAGGCTTTCTGGGAGTTTCATGCCTGCCCCACGTGGAGCTTGACTTCCTCATGGCCATCATGGCTATTCTCCTTTCTGGTCCCAGATGAGACACAGGTGCATTATAGCAAAGTCAGTATCCTGGATTGACAGGAAGGGGTGGAGTTACAGTGCAGGACGGGAGGCAGAAATTAGAAGCGTCTTCTGGCTCATTTATTCTTATCTAATCTCCCTGTCTAGTCTCCCCCATATCAGTGCTGAGAGGGAGAGCTGCAATCTTGTATAGTCATTCCACCATGGCTGATGGCTTTTCAGCTGCTTCTACAGAGAACTGGAAACACGTTCTGACTACTAGTGTGGCGACTGTGCTTACCACTTTCCCATTGGTTAACTGCTTTTCCACTGACCTACTGAGGACTGAGGGTGAGCAGCAGGTGAGTGCTCTGCTCTCACCTTCTACCACCCCTGCAACCAGCTGCTTGTGAGCCTGTATTTCTGCTGAGACTAAGAATAGAAACTGAGATTCCTTAAAGCCCTCTCCCCATCAGGAAAACTGCTTCTGTGCCCACCCTGCTCCTGCTATAAGAACCCCCCTTCTAATGGGCTTTCCAGTCTAGGTGGATGCCTCTAACAGGATAGCACATCCCAGCTGTGCCAGAAGAAAGAGCCATTCTTGTCCAGGTGTGACCCCTTCCATGACTCGAGTGGCCTCACAATGGACATCCATATGTGCACCACGATCATTGGGGCCACTAGAATGTCTCCACTTCTGTGTGAGCACTGGAAATAGCATGTTTCTCCAACTTCACTAATTCAGGCATTGATGAAGTCAAAGAACTGATAGACTGCAAAAAAAGTCCAAAGTGAAACCAAAGCCAACCTTGCCCACCAAACTGACATCTCAAATCATGGCTCAAAGAAAGCAGAGTACAAGCCGGCGCCGTGGCTCAATAGGCTAATCCTCCACCTTGCGGCGCCGGCACACCGGGTTCTAGTCCCGGTTGGGGCGCCGGATTCTGTCCCGGTTGCCCCTCTTCCAGGCCAGCCCTCTGCTGTGGCCAGGGAGTGCAGTGGAGGATGGCCCAGGTGCTTGGGCCCTGCACCCCATGGGAGACCAGGAAAAGCACCTGGATCCTGGCTCCTGCCATCGGATCAGCGCGGTGCGCCGGCTGCAGCGGCGGCCATTGGAGGGTGAACCAACGGCAAAGGAAGACCTTTCTCTCTGTCTCTCTCTCTCACTGTCCACTCTGCCTGTCAAAAATTAAAAAAAAAAAAAAAGAAAGCAGAGTACCACAAAAGCAAGCCTATAAAAGAGCAGAAAGACAAATGATCCACTATATATGCAGATGTCAACATAGGATTATAAGAAATATGGAAAAACAAGGTAACACAATGCCTCCAAAGGAACTCAAGGACTTTCTGGTGAGAGATTCCAAAAAAAGAGACTGATGAAATGCCCGCTAGAGGATTCAAAAGAACAATAATGATCTCAGAGATAAAAAGACCAGAGAAGAACAGCTTAAAAGATCCAAAAGTCATGCATGATCTGAATGAGAAATTTTGCAAAGATGCTGAGATCCTGATAGAAAACCAAGCAGAAGCATTAGAAATGGACAACTCATTTTAGTATTTTTTTTGGTTCTAGTACCATTGGTTGGACTCTGTAATTAACACACAATTATTCTTAGGTGTTTAAATTTCAACTGAAAAGTGATCCCTGTTAGGAATTTGGAAAACCTTATGCTGAGTGAAATAAGCCAATCCCAAAGGGACAAATACCACTTGTTCTCCTTGATAGGTGACAACTAACTGAGCACCAAAAAGGAAACCTGTTAAAGTGAAATGAACACTATGAGAAACGGTGACTTGATCAGCCCTCACCCTGACTGTTGATGAGCAGCTTAATATGTTATCCCTCTTAGTATTTTTTTTGTTTGTTCTACTTAATACTTTTGGTTGAATACTGTAATCAATACACAATTCTTCTTAAGTGCTGAAGCTTAACTGAAAAGTGTTTGCTGTTAAATATGAGTGGGAATAAGAGAGGGAAGAGATGTGCAATTCGGGACATGCTCAAGCTGACTTACCTCAAATGGTAGAGTTAGAAACATACCAGGGGATTCGAATTCAATCCCATCGAGGTGGCATGTACCAATGCCATCTCACTAGTCCCAGTGATCAATTTCTATTCACAATTGATCGTAATGATAGGACTAAGAACCAAAGGGATCACATAAACAAGAATAGTGTCTGCAAATACTAGCTGATAGAATCAAAAAGGGAGAGAATGATCCAACATGGGAAGTGAGATACACAGCAGACCCATAGAATGGCAAATGTCCTAAGAGCACTCTGGCCTCATAATCAGCCCTTAAGGCATGCGGATCCGGCTGAAATGCCCATGAGAGTATTTGAGGCATGGAAAGCCTAGACACTCTGGGGGAAAAAAAACCTAAATGAAAGATCTCCACGAGTGAGATCCCAGTGGAAAGAATGGGTCATCAAAGAAGGAGGTACCTTTCTCTGAAGGGAGGAGACAACTTCCACTTTGACCATGGCCTTGTCTAAAAATGATCAGAGTCAGTGAACTCAGGGGGCTTCCATAGCCTTGGCAGCTCATGACAAGAGCCTAGGGTGATTACTGATGCCATAAACAAGAGTGTCAATTTGTTAAGTCAACAACAGGAATCACTGTGCACTTACTCCTCATGTAGGATCTTTGTCCTTAGTGTGCTGTACATTGAGATTTAATGCTATAACTAGTACTCAAACAGTATTTTTCACTTTATGTTTCTGTGTGGGAGCAAACTGTTGAAATCTTTACTTAATGTATGCTAAACTGATCTTCTGTATATAAAGAGAATCGAAAATGAATCTTGATGTGAATGGAAGGGGAGAGGGAGTGAATAAGGGGAGGGTTGTGGGTTGGAGGGACGTTATGGGGGGGGAAGCCATTCTAATCAATATTCTGTACTTTGGAAATTTATATTCATTAAATAAAAGTTAAAAAAAGAAGAAATGGACAACTCAGCAAGTTCCATCAAAAATGCATTGGAAAGCCTTCACAGCAGATTGGATCATGCAGATTCAAGAATATCCAAACTTGAAGATCCATTTGAAATATCTCAGTGAGATGTAGTGTATCGTTATAAATGCTGCTTTATTGATGTATGTCATGCACATAACAATATACTCTTCCTTCCCCACGTTATAATCACTGTCATGAATCTTTCATTTTGTGAATTCTATACGGGCACCAGTTTGAGTCCCAGCTGCTCCTTTTCCAATCCAGCTCTCTGCTACGGCCTGGGAAAGCAGCAGAAGATGGTCTAAGTGCATGGGCCTCTGTACTTCTGTGGGAGACCTGGATAAAGCTCCTGGCTCCTGGCTTCAGATGGGTGCAGTTCTGGGCATTGCAGCCAGTTGGGGAGTGAACCAATGGATAGAAGACACCTCTCTCTCTCGTGTCTCCTTCTCACTGTCTGTAAATCTACCTCTCAAATAAATAAATATCTTTTTTTAAAGAAAGAATAACACCAGACTTTTCAAGAGAAATCTTACAAACCAGAAAGGAATAAAATGATATATTCCAAGCTCTGAAAGAAGATAAACTCCCATTAAGAATATGTTACCCCACCAGAAATCAACCCAGACATCTACAGCCAACTTATATTTGATCAAGGATCTAAAACCAATTCCTGCAGCAAGGACAGTCTATTCAATAAATGGTGCTGGGAAAACTGGATTTCCACATGCAGAAGCATGAAGCAAGACCCCTACCTTACACCTTACACAAAAATCCACTCAACGTGGATTAAAGACCTAAATCTACGACCTGACACCATCAAGTTATTAGAGAACATTGGGGAAACCCTTCAAGATATTGGCACAGGCAAAGAGTTTCTGGAAAAGACCCGGGAGGAACAGGCAGTCAAAGCCAAAATCAACTATTGGGATTGCATCAAATTGAGAAGTTTCTGTACTGCAAAAGAAACAGTCAGGAGAGTGAAGAGACAACCGACAGAATGGGAAAAAATATTTGCAAACTATGCAACAGATAAAGGGTTAATAACCAGAATCTACAAAGAGATCAAGAAACTCCACAAAAACAAAACAAACAACCCACTTAAGAGATGGGCCAAGGACCTCAATAGACATTTTTCAAAAACGGAAATCCAAATGGCCAACAGACACATGAAAAAATGTTCAAGGTCACTAGCAATCAGGGAAATGCAAATCAAAACCACAATGAGGTTTCACCTCACTCCGGTTAGAATGGCTCACATTCAGAAATCTACCAACAACAGATGCTGGCGAGGATGTGAGGAAAAGGGGACACTAACCCACTGTTGGTGGGAATGCAAACTGGTCAAGCCACTGTGGAAGTCAGTCTGGAGATTCCTCAGAAACCTGAAGATAACCCTACCGTTCGACCCAGCCATCCCACTCCTTGGAATGTACCCAAAGGAATTTAAATTGGCAAACAAAAAAGCAGTCTGCACATTAATGTTTATTGCAGCACAATTCACAATAGCCAAGATCTGGAACCAACCTAAATGCCCATCAACGGTAGCCTGGATAAAGAAATTATGGGATATGTACTCTTTAGAATACTATACTGCAGTAAAAAAAATGAAATCCAGTTATTTGCAACAAAATGGAGGAATCTGGAACACATCATGCTGAGTGAAATAAGCCAGTCCCAAAGGGACAAATACCATATGTTCTCCCTGATCGGTGACAACTGACTGAACACCAAAAAGGAAACCTGTTGAAGTGAAATGGACACTATGAAAAACGGTGACTTGATCAGCATAGCCCTGACTGTTAATGAACAACTTAATACATTATCCCTCTTAGTAGTTTTTTTGTCTGTTCTACTTAATACTACTGGTTTAATTCTGTAATTAATACACAGTTATTCTTAAGTGTTGAAATTTAACTGAAATGTGATCCCTGTTAAATATAAGAGTGGGAATAAGAGAGGGAAGAGATGTGCAATTGGGACATGCTCAAGCTGACTTGCCCCAAATGGTAGAGTTAGAAACATACCAGGGGACTCCAATTCAATCCCATCAAGGTGGCATGTACCAATGCCATCTCACTAGTCCAAGTGATCAATTTCAGTTCACAATTGATCATAATGAAAGGACTAAGAGTCAAAGGGATCACATAAACAAGTCTAGTGCCTGCTAATACTAACCGATAGAATAAAGGGGAGAGTGATCCAACATGGGAAACGAGATACACAGCAGGCTCATAGAATGGCAGATGTCCTAAACAGCACTGTGGCCTCAGAATCAGCCCTAAAGGCATTCGGATCTGGCTGAAAAGCCCATGAGAGTATTTCAGGCATGGAAAGCCAAGACACTCTGGCAAAAAGATCTCTGTGAGTGAGATCCCAGTGAAAAGAACAAGTCTTCAAAGAAGGAGGTACCTTTCTCTGAAGGGAGGAGAGAACCTCCACTTTGACTATGACCTTGTCTAAACAAGATAAGAGTCGGAGAACTCAAGGGGCTTCCATAGCCTTGGAAACTCATGACTGGTGCATAGGGAGATTACTGATGCCATAGACAGGAGTGTCAATTGATAAAGTCAACAACAGGAGTCACTGTGCACTTACTCCTCATGTAGGATCTCTGTCCTTAATGTGCTGTACATTGAGGCTTAATGCTATAACGAGTACTCAAACAGTATATTTCACTTTGTGTTTCTATGGGGGTGCAAACGGTTGAAATCTTTACTTAATGTATACTAAACTGATCTTCTGTAAAAAAAAAAATTATCAATTCCCAACTTGACTCTCACTGGGATTAAACATGACAATAGGTCTGATCTGATTTCATCATCATTTAAAAAATCATCTATTATTTTTCACTTTATGTTGCTGTGTGGGAGCAAACTGTTGAAATCTTTACTTAATGTATGCTAAACTGATCTTCTGTAATATAAAGAGCATCGAAAATGAATCTTGATGTGAATGGAAGGGGAGAGGGAGTGGGAAAGGTGAGGGTTGCGGGTGGGAGGGATGTTATGGGGGGGAAGCCATTGTAATCCATAAGCTGTACTTTGGAAATTTATATTCATTAAATAAAAGTTAAAAAAAAGAATATGTTACCCAGCAAAGCTATGTTTCATAAACAAAGGAGAAATACATTCTAAAAATAACAAAAATATTGAAGGAATTTTTCACCACCAGGGAAGCTTTTCAAAGATGCTTAAGGGAGTCCTACAGATACAAATTTTGAAAGATAACTACTATCATTAAAATGTGAAATTATGGAAATAATCCAAAAAGGAACAGAAGATATCTAAAATAAAAAAAAATACACTTTTTAAAAATGATGACAGATTTAGGTCACTGTTAATAAATAATAATATAATGAAAATGAACTAAATTCCCTATTTAAACATACAGCTTAGCTGAACAGCTAAACACTTAATATGAAGCCCACAAATAAATTTGCTTCATCAAGGAAGATATGGGCTGAACTTAAAATGATCGATAAAGATATTCTACATTAACAGAAATCAGAATCAAGGATTAGCTACATTATATCAGACTAAATATGTTTTCACAAAAATTATAAGAAGTTTCAGAGAATCAATATAACAATAAATATGACAGCAGTAAATATATATGCACACAGTGCCAGTATACCCAATTTTGTTAAAACAAACAGTATTTGATCTAAAAGGCGAGATAGATCTTAACACAATAATTTAATACCTTATTTTCATGAATGGACAGATTATCCAGACCAAGAAATCAATAAAGATAGTTTGGTCTAATTGATAGAAGCCAATCAAGATGCCTGTGTCTGTAGCAGATCACTTGGACTCAATTTCTGGCTCTAATGACTGACTCCAGTTTGCTATCAGTGCAGAATCTTATGATGATGGCTCATGCAGTTGTGTTCCTGACATCCACATGGGAGGTCTGAAATGAGTTCCCTGCTCCTGGCTTTGGCTCCGCCCAGTTCTGGCCACTGTACACACATTTTGACAGTGAACCAATGGATAGAAACCCTCACTCCCCTGCCCCTATGTCACTCTTGAATACAATGAAACCAACAAAGAGACACCAGATTTAAACTACATTGCAGCCCAAACAGATTGGACAGAAATTCACCAAACACTCCATCCAACAACTGAAGAATGTACATTCTTTTCATATGCACACGGAATATTCTCTAAGATAAATCATGCATTTGGCCACACAGCAATTCTTTTAGATTTTTAAAAAAATATTTATTTATTTAGAAGACAGAGTTTCAGAGACAGAGGAAGAGAGAGAGAGAGAGGGTGAAAGGGAAAGAGAGAGAGAGAAAGAGACACCTTCCATCTACTGGTTTACTCCCCAAATGGCTGCAATGGTTGGAGCTGGGGCAGGTGAAAGCCAAGAGCCAAGAACTTCATCTAGGTCTCCTATGTGAGTGGCAGGGGCCCAATCATTTGGGCCAACACCTGTTACTCTCAGGTGCATCAGCAGGGAGCTGGATTGGAAGGGGAGCAGCTGGGACTTGAACTGGTGCCCACATAAGATACCTGTGACTTAACTTGCTGGACCACGTTAGTAAATTTTAGCAAATTAAAAAATATCAAAATGATATGTTTCTTTTGTGACCACAATATGATAAAGCTAGAAATCAACAAGAAAAGAAATGCTAAAAGTTACAGAAATACATGGAGATTGAACAATGTGCTCCTGAATGAACAATGGATAATTGAAAAAATTAAAAGGAAATTTAAAAAAATTATTTGAAATAAATGGAACTGGAACTACAATATACTCAAATGTATGGGATATAGCAAAAGAACCAAGAGGGGAGTTTATAGCTAAGTGTACATATAAAAATAGAATGAAATATACTACTTAACAATGCATCTGAAGGACCTTGGAAAGCAAGAACAAAGCAAACCCAAAGTTAGTAGAAGGAAATAAATACCAAGTGCCAGGATAGAAATAAATGAATAGAAACTAAGCAAATAATATAAAGGATCAAGGACTTGAACAATTGGTTCTTTGAAAAGAAATAAAATCAATAAACCTTTAGCTAAACAAGAAAAATATAGAGAAGACTTAAATAAGTAAAACCAGAGATGAAAACAGAGCACAGAAAAATAAGTAATCATTAGGGACCACTATGAACAATGGCTCACCAAAAAATTGGAAAACCTAAGAGAAATGGGTAAATTTTGGGGCACCTACCAAAATTGAACTGAGGGGGCACAGAGAATCTGAAGAGATTAGTAATTGATACCGATACTGAATGCGTAATTAAGTCTCAATAGAATGGGTGCTTACAGTGATTAAGATGTTGCTTGGGATGCCCAAGCATATTGGGGTGGCTGGATTTGAGCCCTGACTTGGCTTTCAGTGTAACTTCCTATTAATGCCCTGGAGGCATCAGGTAGTGGCTTAAGTAGTTGAGTACCTGTGAGTCACATGAGAGACCTGGATTGAGTTTGGGCTCCTGGCTTCAGCCCTATCCAGCACTGGCTGTTGGATATACATGGGGAGTGGCCCAGTGACTAGAAGATTTTCTCTTTCTGTCTCTGTCTCTGCCTTTTATACAAATAAAAATAAATAACCAATACAATTTTAAAATCTCCCAACAAAGAGAATTCTAGGTCTAGTAGGGAGAACTAACACCGATTTTTCCAAACCATTAAAAAAATTCAAAATGACAACTCCTCTAAACTTATTCTTTGAGGCCTACATTACCTAAATTCCCATATAAAAGAACAACAAAAGTAACAAAACTATAGATCAATATCACTCATGATCATAATTGCTAAAATTCTCAGCAAAAATACTGGCAAATCAAATCTGACAGCATATGACAAATCATACATTATAATCAAGTAGTATTTATCCCAGGTGTGCAGTGATGGTTCAAGATATGAAACCAATAAATATAAGCATCACATCAGGATAAAAATCATATGATCATCTTAATAGATGCAGAAAAAGTATTTGATAAAATCCAACATTCATCTATGACTAAAACCTTGAAAAAATTAGGTATAGAAAGAACATAGCTCAATATAATAGACTGCATATGACAGACCTACAGACAGCATCATATTGAATGGGAAAAAGTTGAAAATATTTATTCTGAGATCTGGAACCAGCCAAGTATGTCCACTGTCACTGCTCTTACTCAATGTAGTGTAGGAAGTTTTAGCTGGAGCAATTCAGCAATAAAAAGAAAGAAAAGGTATGTAAGTAGGGAAGGAAGAAGTCAAGCTATTACTGTTTGCAGATGATATGATTATATCTATAGAGAAACCGACATATTCCACCAAGAGGCTATTAGAACTGATAAATTCAACAAAGTAGCAGGATACAAAATAAACACACAAAAATCACAATATTTTACACATCATTAATGAACTTGCTGAGGAATAATTATAACAGGAATCCCAGTCACAATATCTACAAGAAAAATAAAGTAACTTGAAATAAATTTAAGCAAAGATGTGGAAGACTTTTACAATAAAAATTACAAAATGCTAATTAAAGGGCCTAACAAAAAAAATTAGAAAGACTTCTCATGATTCTGGATTGAGAAACTTAATATTAAATATACAGACTATCTAATGTAATTTACAGATGTAATGAAATCCCAATCCAAATATCAATGCCAGTATTCACAGAAAAAACAATCATAAAATTCATTTGAAAACACAAGTGACCTCAAATAGTTAAGGCAATCCATAACAAAAAGAACAAAACTGGAGGCATCACAATACCAGATTTCAAGTTACACTATAGAACTATTGTAACTAAAATGATAAATAACTGACATGAAAACAAACATACAGACTAGTGGAACACAATAGATACCTCAAAAATGAAACCACATGTCTATAGATAACTGATTTTTGACAAAGGTGCTAAATCATACAGTAGACTAAGGAAATCCATTTCAATAAATGGCACTAGGAAAATTAGATATCCATATGCATAAGATTAAAACCCCCCATCATGTATTTAAAAATGAACTCCAAATGAATCAAAGATTAAGGAAGTGATACACCCAGAAACAGAGAAAGGCATTCATCCTCATAAGAGAATATGAAGGTAGAAAATCTGTAAAAGTACAAAGGAAATCCAAAACAGACACTAGGAATATGTATAGAAAAATGGCAGGACCAAGTCATCACTTATCAATAAGAACCTTGAATGTAAATCCCTAAATTCTCCAATTAAAAGATACATATTGGCTGAATGGATTAAAAACCAAGACTCATCTATGTGTTGTATAGAAGAGACACACCTCACCAACAAAGATACACATAGACTAAATGTGGAAGAATAGAAAAGATATCCCATGCTAACACAAAGCAAAAATGAACAGGAGTAGACCTCCTAACATCAGACAAAATAAGACTCTAACCAATAAATAAATAAATAAATAAACTCTTTAAAAGAGGGCAAGGCACTGTAATGTAGTAGGTAACGCTACTGCTGCCTGTGACACCAGCATCTCATATGGGTGCTGATTTAAGTCCTGAATGCTCCACTTCTGATCCAGCGTCCTGCTAATGTGCCTGGGAAAGCAGAGGGAGATGGCCAAGTCCTTGGGTTCCTGCACCCACATGGGAAACCTGGAAGAAGCTCCTGGCTCTTTGCTCCTGGCTTTAGTCTGGCTCAGCCCTGGCCACTGTAGCCATTTGGGGAGTGAACCAGCAGAGAAGGAAGATCTCACTCTCTCTTTCATACTAACTCTTTCTGTAACTCTGCCTTTCAAATAAATAAAAAATTACGTTTATAAAGAAAACTGTCAAAAGACTCAAAAAGGCATTATATAATGATTAAAGTGTCAATTCAACAGGAAGCAATGACTATAGCAAATGTATAGGCACCTAATGCCAGGGTGCCTGGCTATGTCAAACAAATGTTAATGAATTTAAAGGGAGACAGGCTCCAAGACAATAATAATGGGGGCTTCAACATCCCAGATTCATTAATGGACATATGAAGTAAACAAAAAAAAAATCAACAAAGAAACAACAGAGCTTAACTACATTGTGGAGCAAATGGCTCTAATTGGCGTTTACAGAACATTTCATCCCACAGCTTCAGAATACACATTCTTTTCATCAGTACATGGAACTTTCTCTAAGATAGACTATATACTAGGCTATAAAGCAAGTCTCAACAAATTAAAAAAAATTCAAATCATACGTGTTCCTTTTCTGACAAACAAAATGAAGCTGGAAATTAGCAACTTAAGAAAGTCCGGAAAATATGCAAACACATGGAGACTATCTAATGTAATTTACAGGTGTAATGAAATCCCAATCCAAATACCATTGCCAGTATTCACAGAACTAGAAAAAAAATCATAAAATTCGTTTGAAAACATAAGAGACCTCAAATGGTTAAGGAAATCCTAAACAAAAAGAACAAAACTAGAGGCATCACAATACCAGATTTCAAGATAACTAGAACTATTGTAACTAAAATGATATGTAACTGACATGAATGAACTTGAATGAACAGTGCTCTTTAATGAAAAAAAATCAAAAGTGAAATTAAAAAATTGCTAGAAGGCCAGTGCCGTGGCTCAATAGGCTAATCCTCCACCTGCGGCGCCGGCACACCGGGTTCTAGTCCCGGTCGGGGCACCGGATTCTGTCCTGGTTGCCCCTCTTCCAGGCCAGCCCTCTGCTGTGGCCAGGGACTGCAGTGGAGGATGGCCCAAGTGCTTGGGCCCTGCACCCCATGGGAGACCAGGAGAAGCACCTGGCTCCTGGCTTTGGATCGGCGTGGTGTGCTGGCAGCAGCGTGCTGGCCACAGCGGCCATTGGAGAGTGAACCGACGGCAAAACCTTTCTCTCTGTCTCTCTCTCTCACTGTCCACTCTGCCTGTCAAAAAAAAAATTGCTAGAAATGAATGAAGAAAACAATACAACATATAAAAACTTATGGGATATAGCAAAAACTTCAAATAAATTATCTAACAATGCATGTCAAGGACCTAGAAATCCAAAGCAAACCAAACCTCTAATTAGTAGGAGGAAAGAATTAAAATTAGAGAATAAATAAAATTGAAACAAAAATACAAAAGATCAGTGAAATGAAGAGCTGTTTTTTAAAAAATAAACAAAATTGATATACCATGAGCCCAACTAACCAAAACTAACAAACAAAACAGGGAGAAGAACCAAATAAATAAAATCAGAGATGAAAAAGAAGATGTAACAACAGATACCACAGCCATAGCAAGATTCATCAGGAAGTACCACAAATAGCTATATGCCAACAAACTGCAAAATCTAGAAGAAATGGATAGATTTCTGGACATTTACAGTGAACCAAAATTGAGGCACAATGACACTGAAAACCTAAACATACCAATAATCAAATGGATAATGAATATTAAAGACCTTTGTAAAAAGCCCAGGTCTGGATAGCTTCAGTGCTAAATTCTACCAGACTTTTAGAACTAATTCTGATCCTTCTCCAACTATTCAAAACAATTGAAAGGGAGAGAATCCTCCCAAACTCCTTCTATAAGACCAGTGTCACCTTAGTTTCAAAACCAGAAAGAGGTATAACAGAGAATTACAGGATAATATTCTTGATGAGCATAGATGCCAAAATCCTCAATAAAATACCATGAACTTAGCAACACATCAGAAAGATTATTCACCGGGACCAACTGGGATTTATCCCTGGCCTGCAGGCATGGTTCAACATCTGAAAATCAATAAATGTGATTAACCACCTTAACAAGCAGAAGACCAAAAGCCATATGATTATCAATAGATGCAGAGAAAGCATTTGATAAAGCACAGTATCCTTTCATGACAAAAACCTTAATCAAATTGGGTATAGAAAGAACATTCCTCAACACAATCAAGGCAATTTATGACAAATACAGAGACAGCATCATATTGAATGGGGAAAAGTTGGCAGCATATTGAATAAGATCCAGAACCAGACAAGGATTCCCACTCTCACCATTGATATTTACTATAGTTCTGAAAGAGTTAGCCAGAGCCATTAGTCAAGAAAAATAAATCAAGCCGGCACCGTGGCTCAATAGGCTAATCCTCCGCCTTGCGGCGCCAGCACACCAGGTTCTAGTCCCGGTTGCCCCTCTTCCAGGCCAGCTCTCTGCTATGGCCAGGGAGTGCAGTGGAGGATGGCTCAAGTCCTTGGGCCCTGCACCCATGGGAGACCAGGAGAAGCACCTGGCTCCTGCCATCGGATCAGTGTGGTGCGCCGGCTGCAGCGGCCACTGGGGGGTGAACCAAAGGTAAAGGAAGACCTTTCTCTCTGTCTCTCCCTCTCACTGTCCACTCTGCCTGTCAATAAATAAATAAATAAATAAATAAAAATAAATAAATTAAAGGGATGCAAATTGGAAAGCAGGGAGTTAAATTATCCCTGATTGCAGATGACATGATCCTAGATATAGGAGAAAGATTCCATTCATAGTGTTTTGGAACTCATGAGAGTTTGGTAAAGCTGAAGGGTATAAAATCAACACACAAAAACAAATAGCATTTGTATACAAAGACAATGCCAAGACTAATGAAGAACTTACATGATCAGTCCCATTCAGAATAGTTACAAAAAATTTGAATATTTTGGGATAAGTTTAACCAAGGAGCTGAAAGACCTCTACAACGAAAATTATAAAGCATTAAAGAAAGAAATAGAAGACACAAAAAGTGGAGAAAGTCTTCCTTACTCGTGGATTGGAAAGATTAATATCATCAAATGTTCATACTACCAAAAGCAATTCACAGGGTCACTTCTAATCCAGCTCCCAGCTCGGTTGATTCCTTGCTATTGTGAATGGTGCTGTGACAAACATGGTGCAGCAGGCATCCCTTTTGATTACATGAGTTCGTGCCTTTTGGATAGATATCCAGTAATGCTTGATCACGTGGCAGTTCTGTTTCTAGTTTTTAAAGAAATTTTCATACTGTTTTCCAGAGAGGCTTACTATTTTACATTCCACCAGCAGTGTAGAGTTCCCCTTTTCCCATATCTGTGCTAGCATTTGTAACTTTTGATACTAGTCTTTCTAACAGGGGTGGTGTGATATTTCCAGTCTAGTTTGATTTGCTTTTCCCCGGTGACTAGTGATATTGTCTTTTCATATATTTGCTGGACATTTATATTTCCTCTTTTGAGGTCTTTGTTCATTTGTTCACTGGATTGATTGCTTTTTGGTACTGAGTTTTTGAGTTCCTGATATATTATTGATATTAACCTTTTGTCAGATAAGTAGCTTGCAGATATTTTCTTCCACTCTGTCAAATGTCTCTTCATTCTATTATTTTCTTTGCTTTGCAGAAGCTTTGGAGTTTGATGCAATTCCATTTGTCTGGTTTTGTTTTTGCTGTCTGTGCTTTTGAAGTCTTATCTAAGAAGCCACTGCTTACACCAGTGTTTTGAAGTGTTTCTCCTATGTTTTCTTTTAGAAATTTCATAGTTTCAGGTGTTACAGTTATGTACTAAACCCATCTTGAGTTGCTTTTTGTATATATAGAGGTAGGGATCTAATTTCAGTGTTTTAAATATATATGTGAAGTTTTGCATAAATATATGTGAAGTTAAGCATCTCTTATTGAAAAGATTATCCTTCCACCAGTATATGTTCTTAGCAACAATACTTAGTTTATAAAAACTTTATTCTAAAAGCCTCAATCTGAATTATCTACAAATCCTTTAATGAAAAAAAAATTGGTAAGCAAATTGGTATGTCCACATCACAGGATCTTCCTAAAGAATATAATGGTAAAAATCCTATTAACAGGCAAGCAAGCTGCATGAGTCTCTGTATAATTATTATTGGTTTCCATGGCTAAATAGTTGGAGTAGGGGTAAGGGAGTAGAAATGAGTATGGCTATAAAAAGGAGTCAGAACTCACCCTTGTGTTGATGCAAATGTTATACATCTTGACTCTATCAGTGTCAATATTCTGGAATAACAGTGTGTGGTGATTTGGGGAGGTGTCATTCTTAGGGGAAAATGAATAGGTTGCATGTAATTGCTATGCATTATTTCTTAGAAATGTGGGGCAATCTACAATTATCTCAACATAAGTTGAATTCAAATAATATTTCCATAAGTCATTAATCTTTATTGCTGAATAAATTCATTCTTCTTCAATTCTGAGTATGAGGCAAGAGCATAACTGACCTCATCTTGGTCTGGACCCTGATCCTAAAGATTCAATGACATATCCAAAAGAATCAATGACATTTCCAGGATTTACAATGCTATAAACAAGGAAGTCAATTTACTTAATTGTTCTAAGCCCAGTTTCCTAATCTGTAGTATGGGATATTAGCTATAGGACATAATTAAAGAACTGTATATACATACATACAGTATGCAATAGTCCCTGCATATCTGTTTCCAAGGGCTAATTAAGAAAGTAATAATAGACTATACAGTTGCGACAGAAATTTATATTCTCAAAATTCTAAGGTCAGAAGTCAGTATCGAGGTGTTGGGAAGTTTGATTATTTCTGATATCCTTGTGCATGGTTTAGAGATGGTCACCATTCTGCTGTCTTCATGTGGTCCTTCCCCTTTGTGTATCTGTGTCTTAATCCTCTCTTCTCATAGGAAAACTATTTGTATCATGTTACCCCTATCCTCCCATTTTGTCTTAATTATTTCTTTAAAGATCTAATATCCAAATATTATCATAATCTGAGGTAGTGGGAATTAACAGTTAAATATATTTGAGGGTTGCAAATCAGTCAAGCAGTTCCCTAATATAATATTTGTTAGATTAATTCTCCCTACTCTTGAAATTTTCCCAAAATAATCAAAATCCAAGAAATGACTTTTGGAATCTAAGAATTAATCAATGAGCAAATACTTCTCACTTAATAAGGATGATACATATATTACTATTAAGTGATTATTATATGTTAGAACATGTGTATATTTACATTTCTGAACACAAAACAACTCTTTATAAGGAACTTTTTCACTTAAGGCAGTGCATTTCCAGAAAATACCAGTATTTCAGTAGTAACTGACTCTACCAATCTGAAGCAGAAAGAAGACATGAACTTTGAATCACACCAATATTCTATACCTGTACTGAACTTAAATGAGACATTGTTCTAACATAAAAAACTGGATTTTTTCTACTAATTGTGTTAGACACAGCCCATTCTGTTCTATGCATGATGCCAATTATCCATGCTTAACAAGAATAACCACCTCAACTCCTCCTTTCTAGCACTTAAAATCCATTTATTTCTTTTTCTCTACCTACTGAATTATTTAGTGAATCTCCTCACTAATGTGTTCCACTGTTGTCAAGTTAACAGCCTCAGAGATTTTTGTTAGAGGGCTCGTAGTTTAGTTTTATTCTTAGGTGACTGAAAGATGAGATCTAGAGCTCTGATTTTAGAGCAAAGAAGCAGACAGGCGCTGTGGCTCACTTGGCTCAACCTCCGCCTGCGGTGCCGGCATCCCATATGGATGCTGGTTCTAGTCCCGATTGCTCCTCTTCCATCTCTCTGCTGTGGCCCACGAGGGCAGTGGAGGATGACCCAGATGCTTGGGCCCCTGCACCCCACATGGGTGACCAGGAAGAAGCACCTGGCTCCTGGCTTCAGATCGGTGTAGCGCTGGTCGTGGTGGCCATTTGAGGAGTGAACCAATGGAAGGAAGACCTTTTTCTCTGTTTCTCTCTCTGTCTATATCTCTACCTGTCAAATAAAAAAAAAAAAAAAAAAGAGAAAAGACACATAATTTTGATGATGTTTGCTGTTGGATTTAAACCAAGGTCTATGAACTACTACATCCAGAGGTCTTGCTTTCATTCTATGCTGCCTATGTGTGCTCATTACTTCCACAGCCACAGATAACACAACACCTTTATTGGCATAAAGCCTCCATCCCTCAGAAAACCATTTACTTTTGAAGTTGAGATGAAAACTATGAGATGAGAGACATTCCAAGAAAACTCACTGCTGAAGATTGGAAGAGACAAAAAGTATGGGGGCCCTCAGGTGGGGGTAACAGGATGAGCAAAGACATTGAACCAGGTATGTGGAAGATTCATCAACAACCAGGTGCACCAATGTTCCTGCCTCAGAGGCAGACAGACGGCAGCAGGCACGGCCGCAGTGAGTGTAAGGGAGTTTAGTTTCCATCGTAATACAACAAGGGCATCTTTATATATGCAACAGGGGCTGCACAGGAGAGCTCTTCAGAAAGGCAGGAATGGACAGGAGGATTCAAAAATGACAGGAGCTTCCCTGCTATAAACACTGAGGGAAGTGTTGGAGATCTTTGAACTGGGAGTGGCATAGAATTGGGGTAATTCTTACCAAAGAGTTGGAGCAGAAAAAGGACTGCATATTTTAATCAAACTCAAAATCTGCTATTGTTCGGATTATTTAAAGAATTAGAAGTTGGAGTTAGAATGCAGAGCTGAACTGAAAGAAAGAAATCATCTGGACACTGGGAGTGCAGAAACTTGAGCAGTCTTCCCACTCAGAGCCCAGGACAGTGCCTGGAACACAGCAGATGGGAAATAAATGTTTACTGAATGAATGAGGAAGGCAATGATCTAATTAAAACAATGCTGGAAACTCTTAGGTTAGAATTGTAATGTGAGAATTTGGTAAATCCAGGTAAGTTGAAAATGTCTCACGTTGGGTTTTCTTTAACATGGGTATCAGTAAACGTGAAAGTATTACAAAGAGTTCATGCAAAAAGCAGAATTAAAAGACAAGTATATTTTGGTGTAAAAATCTTGAAATCCATTCATTGCTTTTGCTTAATACCCATTTTACATGACCTATTGTCTTCTAAAATTTGGGGTTCAACATTTCACAGCAAAATAGTCTTTTGTTCTATTTTCCATGGATGTTTTGAAATATGCTCATCTTCCAGTGGAAGATAATCATGGAGAAATTCATTATTTTAAGTCTGAGTTTCTTACCCTGATTCTGGTGTTTACTTTATCACCTAGAGTTACGAATGGTCTTAATAACTATACTTAATAGTTTCAGCAAAACCTATGTTCTTGAGTCATCAGATAAAATTGTTGTCTTCTGATTGGAACTACTTGACTAGAAATAAGAAAGTCATTTAATCTTCAAGATCTTATCCTGCACCTGATTAGCGTGATGCAGGTGACTATTGGCCTAATTCATTACTTGTCATGGTAACCCCATCTGAATTCACTGGTGCTTGCCTTTGCATGTAGGGATCAGCCAAGTGCTCCTGACATTCCCAAGCTGGCAGCCACCCTCAGATACCAGATATAATTTGGTCTGCAAGTGTGAGCTGGACATCAGTACTTTTTTGAAGTTGTCTGACGATCCTGACACACGGCCATAAGGGTATCAAGCCCTTTCATATTTCAGTTCCACTGCTCGTGCTATTTCCTGCCACTCCAAAGTCTTCCAGTAAATTCAGACTTGTTACCTTCATGATTCAGATCAATTCCATTTTGTCTATGACACCTATGGTCTTCTTTTCTTTTTTGAAGTCTCCGCATCCTGCAGTATACATGTTTATCATTGAATCCTGTAAGCTGGCTAAGGGCAAGAAACTATTCATTTCTCGTAACATCTTTATGGCTTGGTATATGGTAAGTAATTCATAAATTTATGTTTGAGCCCAAATTATCTGAGAGAAAGTACAAAGTAATTTTGAAGTGATGAGTTGACGTCCATTTAAAAATTTACATGAAGCATCCTTGGTAGATGTTACCTATGCAGACATGGAAGTGAAAGCTATGAGTCCTATTTTCTGGTCTGGACAGTCCTTTTATTTCTGTGAGCTTCAGTTTCATCGTCTTTGAAAGAAGGGATTTATGTGAGATGATTTTTAGATTCTCATTGATTCTGAAAGTAATGCATGGCCACAGGATGCAGAATTTTCAAATAGTTTAATGGAGTGTGAAGAAGACATATTTGCAAATTATTTATATACTGAAGACATGTTAGCCTACTTAGTACATATCTTCATGGACTGAAACTTTCTCTGAAGCACGGAAAATAGAAATTTTGCTGATTTGCCAATCCCTCAAAAAACATCAATCACCAAGTGGATGTCCACCAAATGCAAGGAAAGTCACAGCTGGGATGGTGTTCTAGGTGTCATCACTGACCTGTAACAGCATTAACATATGCTGCATTCATGCTAATAGCATGCATTTGACAAGCAACATTGATTTACCCTTCATTACTCTAAACTGATGAGTAGTAGGTGAAGTGAAACTAATTCCAGAGGACTACATTATTTATTCTAAGTGAATACACAATCCTCGCCCTAGAATACAGCATTCTCAGTTTGGAGATAATACTGTGCAGCACTTACAGAGCACCTTTCATGTGTCATGCATTGTACCTTAAATGGTCCCATATGCACCTGTAAATACCCAGTAACATTGCATGTTAAGTTCATTTTTATTTATTTTCAAGTTTTATTATGAAAAAGTTTTAAAATTTAGAAAATTAGGTACTCTGGTCTAATGCTCATGCATTTATATATATTATTTGGATTTGATAATTTAATTTATATTTCTCCATATCTACTTTCTTTAGTTCTAGGTTTCTAAAGTAAATTATAGGTGCCATGATATTTTGTCCTTCTCAGTATGCATTTCTAACAATATTAGCAGTCTCAAATACAACAACTGAAACTATTACAGTATAAAAATACAACAGTATTTCCTTACTATCCTTAATTGTGGGGAGCAACTGGGAGCAACTCGGACTAGACTAAGTTACTGGAATTAAGACTTATTCTGTGCATCTGCTCTCCCACAATATGGCGCTGGGAGAGGAGGAAACAGCTTCTACACAGCTGCCTCCAATTCAACCAATAAACTGTAGGACCTGCTCCTGATTGGAGGAGAGCAGCGTACTCGGCGTGTGGGTAGCAGAGTTGGGATTGGTGGAAGAGGACTATAAAGGAGGAGAGAGACAACATGCACCAGGAACATCTAAGGGGAACATCTATCCGAATAACACCTGTGCAGCCCCCGAGAGAGCCGGCCGGCAGTGTGCCGCTCCCCCGCAGAAGTGGGGAAAGTGGCAGGGGGAACCGCCCTTCCATGGAGGTGGAAGGGACGGTAGCCAACCCGGGAAGAACCAGCAGCAAACCCGGGGAGGGCCGAGCAGGCAAAAGAACAGCGCAGGGTCCTGTGTCGTTCCTCCACGAAGAGGGGGAGCAACACTTAATTTCCTTAATATCATCTAATTACAAGTTCATAGTAAAGCATTTTCACTTTGTATACTAAATATATGGTATCTCTATAAATATGTGTTCAGATAAATATCCAATAAATAACAGAAATTCCATTTGAGAGCATTTATGTTATTGCTCTTTTCTTCAAACACAGTCTTCTATTCACCTTTTTATGACATCAGCTGTTTTTATTGCCACATTATAAATATGCATACTCTTTGCACATATTTGTGGGGCACAGTATCATAGATTGTTATATGTAGTAATCAAGTCAGGGTAATTAGCATTTCCAGCTCCTCAAATAGTAACCATTTGTATGCACTGGCAAACTTCTCACTTCTCACAGTCACAGGTTGCTGTAGACTGTGGTTATCTTCCTAGGTTACAGAACAATAGAATTAATTCCTCTTGTCTAACTGGGTTCTGGAGCCCCTTATCTATCCTGTTTCCATCCCCTGACCCTTTTCCAATCTCAGGTGACCACTATTCCAATCTCTTCTGTAGGATAAGCATCTTAGTTTCCACAAATGAGTGAAAACACATTAACTTTTCCACAGAGACAAGACTTTATGTTCAGCCCTAACATGTAAAGTTTGGGCTTTTGTTCTTATCACAAAGGGGGAAAAGGAGGGAAAATTCCTTATAATTAATTATTTTTGAACCTATCAAAGAGTTCAGGTTTCACAAAAATTTTCACCTGAAATTTAGAAATATCCACAAGTCCAGAGAGGCACAACCGAGATCTACTCACTTGAAGCAGTAGCTGCTGTAGCAATAAAGTGGTAGAAATACTTAAAAGGTTATTTTGACAAGATGGTGGAAACCAAGAATGGACTAGCAAAGAATAAGAAAAATCCAGAGCCATAGTCTTAGGGACCCCCAAGATTTAGTAGTTTCTACCTGCAGGATTGCCACCAGTGAAGAACCAAGAAAATCTCATGCTTTTGGCTTGGTGAAGCCAGAAAGTAGCTATTTCCTAATATATCCACATCATTCTCCCCAGAATCTTTAAAGAGCTCAAGAAACTCAACAAAACAAAATAAACAATCCAGTTAAGAAATGGGCAAAGGACTTGAACAGGCATTTTCGAAAGAGGAAATTCAAATGGCCAAAAGACACATGAGGAAATGCTCAGGATCACCAACCATCAGGGAAATGCAAATCAAAGCCACAATGAGGTTTCACCTAATTCCAGTTAGAATAGCTCTCATTCAGAAATCAACAAACAATAAATGCTGGCTAGGATATGGGGAAAAAGGTACCCTAATCAACTGTTGGTGGGAATGTAAACTAGTACAGCCATTGTTGAACACAGTATGGAGATACCTCATAAAGCAGAAAATAGATATATTATATGATCCAGCCATCCATTCCTGGACATTTACCCAAAGGGAATGAAATCAGCATATGAAAGAGTTATCTGTACTCTCATGGTTAGTGCATCTCAACTCATAATACCTGAGATATGGCGCAGCAGGTTAAAGTCCTCACCTGAAGCACCGGCATCCCATATGGGTGCTGGTTCGAGTCCTGGCTGCCCCATTTCTGATCCTGCTCTCTGCTGTGGTCTGGGGAAGCAGTGGAGGATGGTCCAAGTCCTTGGGCCCCTGCACCCACATGGGAGACCTAGAGGAAGCTCGTGGCTCCTAGCTTCAGACTGGTGCAGCTCTGGCCTTTGAGGCCATCTAGGGAGTGAACCAGTGGATGGAAGACCTCTTTCTGCCTCTCTGTAATTCTGCCTTTCAAATAAAATAAATAAATCTTAAAAAAATACACATAGATATAAGCATGTGAGGTAGAGAGATAGCTAGGTAGGTAGAAAGAGAGAGAGGATGGAAAAATTCTTGAAAGAAAACAGAATACAATGACCCCCAGTGAGAACATTTGAAATTTATTCTTGGCGATTTGGAAAAAGTATATGGTTACTGCTGGCTCACTCGCCCAGATGTCCGTAGCAGACAGGGCTGAGCCAGGCCAAAGCCAGGAGCCAGGATCTCCATCCAGGTCTCCCACGCAGGTAGCAGGAGCCCAAGCACTCTGGCCACTTTCCACTGCTTTTCTAGGCCCTTAGCAGGGAGCTAGATGGGAAGTGGAGCAACTAGGGCATGAACAGGTGCCCACATGTGCCCTATTAGTGGCTTTCTTTACCCACAGCATCACAAAGGTGATCCCTGGCCAGCACCGCGGCTCACCTGGCTAACCCTCTGCCTGTGGCATGGGCACCCCAGGTTCTAGTCTCAGTCAGGGCACCGTATTCTGTCCCGGTTGCTCCTCTTCCAGTCCAGCTTTCTGCTGTGGCCCGGGAAGGCAGTGGAGGATGGCCCAAGTCCTTGCGCCCTGCACCCGCATGGGAGACCAGGAGAAGCACCTGGCTTCGAATTGGCGCAGTGTGCCGGCCATAGTAGCCATTTTTGTGGTGAACCAACAGAAGGAAGACCTTTCTCTCTGTCTCTCTCTCTCACTGCCTAACTCTGCCTGTCCAAAAAAAAAAAAAAAAAAAAAAAAAAAAAAGGTGATCCCCAAGGTCAGCTCCTTAATCAAATGCCCTTCAGGCCTGATGAACTTTGCCACACTCTGATTCACTCACCGATTACACTAATCTGACTGGGAGGGGGGACGCAGCACGACTTCTTCCCCCTTTTCTCCAAGATGGCAGCTGAAGCAGATCAACCTTCGGCAGTGGGAGGGGCCATTGCATCCCACTGGTAGGGGAGAGTTTTCTGTGGGAGTACTTTGCAGCGTGTGCTCTGGCACCTCCACTCCTCCAGCCCGAGGCTGGGGGACCTCAAACCCCAGAGGAACTGCATGGCATCACCACTCTGCTATGGCTGAGAGCCAGCTGGCAATGCCATTCAATCACGAGCGACTGTCTGTTAACAGGATGTCCCATTCATCTCCACTAGGGCCTTCGACCCACAACTCTTCTGCCTCCTGTGCACTCTAGATCTTGATTCTTCACCTGGAGCGCGGCAGCTTCCTTCCTGTCCTCCGAGGTTGAGGATGAGCCATCCCAGGCAGAGGCACAGGATCAGCACAACAGTGTTGCTGATCCCAACTTGTCGGCTGGCCAGCACTCCACGGTGGGACCATGCTGGCCTAAACACCTGCTGCGGGGGTGTTTTTAATGTTCCTTTTATTCTTCTCAAGTAGATCCATCAGCTAAAAAAAAATTGTTTCTTATATTTATTAACTTCATCCAAAATAATTAAATCCTATGGGATGAGACAGCAGCTATAATACTGTTTTTGCCTTCTTCTTTTTTTTTTTTTTTTTTAAAAAAAAAAAAAAAAAAAAACATGTGTTGTTCAAGACAGAGAAGATAGCTCAAGAAAAGAAATAGAGGCAGGACAGTGCTGTGGTGTAGTGGGTAAAGCTGCTGCCAGAAGTGCCAGCATCCCATAAGGGCACCAGTTCAAGTCCCGGCTGCTCCTCTTCCAATCCAGCTCTCTGCTGTGGCCTGGGAAAGCAGTAGAAGATGGCCCAGCTCCTTGGGCCCCTGCACCTGCATGGGAAACCCAGAAGGACCTCCTGGATCCTGGCTTCAGATCGGTGCAACTCTTGCTGTTGCGGCCATTTGGGGAGTGAATCAGCAGATGGAAGGCTCCTCTTTCTTTTTTTAAATGAGAGTGATGGTTTTTATTTAAATATTTATTTATATTTATTTATTTGAAAGTCAGAGTTACACAAAGAGATGAGAGGCAGAGAGAGAGAGAGAGGCCTTTCATCCTATGGTTCACTCTCCAGACGGCCGCAACAACCGGAGCTGTGCCAATCCAAAGCCAGGAGCCAAGAGCTTCTTCTGGGTCTCCCACGTGGGTGCAGGGGCCCAAGGACTTGGGCCATCTTCTACTGCTTTCCCAGACCATAGCAGAGAGCTGGATCGGAAGTGGAGCAGCCAGGTCTTGAACCTGTGCCCATATGGGATGCCGGCGCTTCAGGCCAGGGCATTAACCCACTGCACCACAGCACTGGCCCCTAGAAGGCTTCTCTCTCTCTCTCTCTCTTTTGCATCTCTGTAAATCTGCCTTTCAAATAAATAAATAAATCCTAAAAAAATAAGTAGATAGGCAAAAAACAAACTGACCAAGAAGTGGGGCATTGGTTTGCTTTTGAACATGTTTTTTAGAAGATTTACTTTATTAGGGTCGATGTGGTGCAGCAGATTAAGTCTGTATCTGAGATGCCAGATCCCAAATGGGCTCTGATTCGGAGTCCTGGCTGCTCCACGTCTGACCTGGCTCCCTGCTAAGGTGCCTGCCTGGCAGCAGAAGATGGCCTGCGTGCTGGGGACCCTGCACCCACATAGAGACCCAGATGAAGCTCCTGGTTCCTGGCTTCAGCGTGGCCCAGCTCTGGCCATTGCAGCCATCTGTGGGAGTGAAACAGTGGACGGAAGATCTCCGTATCTAAGTCTACCTTTCAAATAAATAAGTCTTTAAAAAGATTGATTTGAAAGGCAGCATAAAAGAGAGGAAGAGAAAGAGATCGACCCCACAGTCCACTCCCTGAATGGCCAAATGGGATTGTGCGCCCCATGGGTCCACAAGAAACCATTTTAGTTAGTAACTGAGGACCGCCGGATCCCACGTGCTGGCACGAAAACTGCGTGAAAAAAGCTTTTGCAGGAGAGACAGTGACTTTACGTGGGCTCTGATGTAACGGATATGGACGTGAGGCGGAGCAGGTGGGCAGTGCAGCAGGTAGGAAAGCAGAAGAAAGCTAGGAGCCAGGCGAGTGGCGGCTTCCAACAGGATGGGAAGATCTTTGCCAGGCCTCTTGAATACACAAGTTAGAAAGTGAAATTCTTCAGGGAATTATGTCACACAGAGTTTACAGACTTTATGTGCAGAATGAGAGCTGGTTCTGAGACCTCCAACCCACAATGTGATGACAGCACTCATTCAAGATGGAAGTGAGGCATAAAAAACACCTTAGCTGGCTTCAGCCTAGTCAATCAATCGATTATAATTTTTTAAAAGATTTATTTTATTTATTTGAAAGACAGAAAGAGAGGTAGAAACAGAGAGAGAGGTCTTCCATCCACTAGTGCACTCCCCAGATGACCGCAATGGCCAGAGTTGTGCTGATCTGAAGCCAGGAGCCAGGAGCATCTTCGGAGTCTCCCACGCAGGTGCAGGGGCCCAAGAACTGGGCCATTTCTATTGCTATCCTAGGCCATAGCAGAGAGCTGGACTGGAAGAGGAGCAGCCAGGACTCAAACCTGCATCCATATGGGATGCCGGCACTTCAGGCCAGGGTTTTAACCCAATGCGCCACAGCGCTGGCCCAATCGGTTATAATTTAACTACTTAATTGGTCAGAGCTAGAGGGAATCCAGCAACCTACTAATCGGCCGGGCCCAGTAGCAGGGGCCCAGTCCTAGTCCACGACCTGCTACAAAACCTTGTTTACCAGAAGCAAACCAGTAAGTGTAGCCCAGACTCCCTGATGAGCAAGTTAAAACCACCAGTGCAGTTAATACTCGGGGGGAGCTGGCCTGTGCAAGCATCCTGTCTCTTCTTCAGGCATCAACATTCATCACTACCAGGCTTCAAATCACCAGCTGGTAATTCACTGAGCTTTCCTTTAAGTCTGTCAAAGGACCCGGGACTGGGGCGGCGTCGTGGCACAGCAGGTTAAGCCGCAGCCTTCACCGGGGCACTGGCTGGATCCTGGCTGATCCGCCTGGGAGAGCAGCCAAGCACCACCTCAGGAGGAGACCCTGGTGCCGCCGCAGGCTCCCAGCTTGTTACAGCCACTGGGGGAGTGACCCAGCGGAGAGAAGATGCACCGACTCCCCTCTCTCACACAGCCTTTCAAATACATAAATCAAAGAAAAGAAAAGAAAAATCAAAATAGCCGGGCCTTTCCAAGGGTTGTGTCCGCAGCCCTGGAGACTCACATTCCACGTGACCGCGGACGAGGGCTGGAGCAGACCTGTGGGTGCATCCGTGGGCCACTCTTGAGGAAACGGGCTCGATCTCCGGGGGACCCGTCCTGGCCCAGCGGTCCCACGGGTGTGGATTCCGGAGTCCTGAGCTCATAGCTACGCAGTGACCAGCTACTGTGCACCTGAGCTCGCTGTCAGCCCTTGCCCTTGGCATCCCTTTCCCAAGCTTACCCTCCCTCTCCCTCCCCCTCCCACCCCTCCTCCTCCTCCTCTTACTCCCCCTCCTCCCCCTCCTCCTTCCCCTTACCACCCCTCCTCCTCCTCTCCCCTCCCACCCCTCCTCCAACTCTCCCCCCACTCCTCCCCTTCCACATCCTTTTCCTTCCTCCTCTCCCCCTTCCCCTCCCCGGCTTTTTCTTGGCCACGCCCCGGCCCGCCCTCATCTGCGCGGCGTGTCTTCACCTCTGCGGACCGTGTAAACGCGCTCGTTGGCAGCCGACCAAACGGACACAGCGAGCACCGGTCTCTCTGGAAGACGTTCCCTACAGGTCAGGGAGGGGACCGGGGCCACGGCCCTTCGTCCGCGCCGTGACTGCCACTCTTAGCCACAGAAACTCGCAGCGTCTGTTCCCGACGCGGAGAAGTAACTGACAGTCAAGCCCGCTCCGCCCTCAACGGGCGCAACCGGCGGTCACCGCAGCCCCGCCCTCCCGGCCTTAAAGCGGGCGGGCCCCGAGCGCGTACTCCTCAGACAGGCGGAGGCCCCCACCCCGGGCCTTGGCCGTTTGAAGACTACGGCGCCGGGCCGCAACTTGCGCGAGACGGAGGGTGTGTTCTCGCGAGAAGTCCGGAAGGCCGCAGGCATGGCGGCGGCGGGAACTGGACCCAGCCCGGGAGCAGGTGCCGGGCCCGGCCCGGGAGCGGCTGCAAATGCAGCAGCTGCAGAAGACGGAGAGACGAAGCCGGCGGCACCAGTAGCAGCCGCTCCGGCTGGAGAGGGGACGTCGGCTGCTCCCGCGGCGGAGCCCAGCTCGGGAGAAGCTGAGAGTGGGTAAGGCGTCCCGCGGCCCCGAGGAGGACGCGCGAGGGGACGCCCGCCCCCCTTGGAATCCCGCGGCTCCCGCCCGCCCCTCCGAACCGAACCTAGGCCTGCGGCCTACGCCCCGGCTCGTCCTGCCTCCTCCGACCGCGTCCGAGGCCGCGCGAGAGCCAAGGTGCTGGCGCCTCGGGAGGAGGCTTGCACGTCGCTCTCGGTAGCAGGAGTCTCGGGCGCCACCCTGGGAGAAGGAGCGGCCCCTCTGAGACCCGGGGCGCTGCGTCCTGTGCACCTCTTCCAGGTCCGGCGCTAGCTCGTGCAGACCTGAGCGCCGGAGCCCGGAGGCGTCCCCGCTGCCGCGGGCTCGCGATCTCCTTGGACACCCGGTCCATGGTGCCCAGACCGTAGCCCGGCAGAAAAAGCTGTTGCGGCGCTCCGTGCATTGGTTATTTTGTGTGAGGTCTGTCTGCCCTGACAAGCCTTGCTTGTGTGTCTTCGTTGTCTCGGGATGCCAGCTTGGCGGGTATAAGCGGCGGTTTAGAGACGGAGTCCGCGAATGGGAAGGATACACTAGTAAGTGTTTCTCTTTTGGATGTCTGCCGGCAGAGTAGGATTTGTCTTCAAGAATGTTAAGGGAGGCAGCAGCAGCACAGCCAAGTGCGCCACTTTGGTTCTCGGCTTGCTCTGTGGGCACAGGACGGCGCCGGGGACACGTCGGAGGTGATGGACATGCAGGCGGGCTCGGTGGACGAGAACGCCGGCAGCTGGGGGACGTGGAGCTGCAGTGTGGCATCTGTACGAAATGGCTCACGGCGGAGACCTCCGGCATCGACGCTTCGTGAGTGCTCTCTTTTTATTTTGTCGTCTTGTAAGAATCTCCGTAGAGTGAATCTCAGCGTGTGCACCCGTCGAAGAGCGTGCAGGCAAAATACACGTGTTAGAGTCGACCGCCCGAAAAACGTCACCAAGAGACATCTCTTATGCAAACAGCAAGGGGAAGCTTTATTGATTATCCAGCATGCTGGGGCTGTCTGATCATCATGAGCAGAACAGCCCCGAATAACCAAAGGTTAGGGTTTATAAAGGCAAAAACCGCAAAACCGGGAAGGGGAAGAGAATACACGGTTGCTAAGCGGTTGCTAAAGTCTTACAATCCGCAATTATGATCTTAAGACATAGACAAATCACATCTTCATTATTAGCCCAGGTAACCCAGGTGCAACCTTTCTACTTTTAAGCTTGAGCAATCATGCTAGGGGGTTTTTGTGCGTTGCCAAGGGTGATGTAGTGCACTGCTATTGTCCGACTATTTGAGATCATAGTTTCGGACCAGAGTCTCACGGTGGGGGGGTTGCTTTCCCAGAATGCAGTCTCAAGTGCTCCAAAATGGAGTCCCTACTGTCAAGGTGCTACTTCACTGTTCTATTTTTACAGCTGCACTAAGAAGATTTAAACCTGTAAGCTTAAGCTTAACTTTTGACACCTGTACATATACAATTTTAACTCTTCACACGCACAGTATTAACCGTGTCCTAACCCGCGTTCGGTGAGTGGGGCGCTGGGTCAGGAGCTGTTTCCGTTCCCTCCATAGATCTCGCAGGAGAAAAGGTTTGCTTTAGCTGTCTCGGCAAAGACTGTTTCCCTCAGGTACCTCTTCCAGTGAATTAAGATCCTGAAAACAAAGGCCTTGTTCCTTGTCCTGGGGACGTGGTCCACAGCTAGCTGGAAAGGCCTGCAGTGTTCTTCAGGGTCTGATTAAACTAACAAATAAGAGGGTCCCTCAGCAGGGCAATGAAGAAATACCTCCCTTTTAAAAGTTGAAGTGGGTCTTAGAAATGCTGATATCCCAATTAGCATGTGTCTGGTCACGCTAGATAGAGGATTTGTTTTTAAAGAAAGAGAATACTGAGAAATGGAGAAGAAAGAATTGGTCTTGGTAAAAAGATGTGCAGGAATTTGCTTGGATGGAGCCTAGGAGAGAGACTTGACTGGAGAGAACTGGGAGGAATTCGGGGAAGAGTCCAACTCAGCTCAAGAGTTTTGGTAGCTTTGGGGAGACCCATGTGTCCCTTAACTTGAGAAGTGACACCTGAAGCCCAGCCAGGTGGGAGGGGCTGATTGTCTTTTAGGGCTGAGGTAGACGACAGGAGCTGCTTGTTCTGCACACCCAGTTGTAGTTGAATTCTGCGCATCTACCTGTCTTCCCCACAAGGCTTTGCCCTCTCTGAGTGAGTTTATCCCAGCTGTGTAACTCCAGAGGTTCTAGCAGAGGCAAAGGTAAGGGAACTTAGTGTTAACGATGCGTTGGATGCTTCTTGCTTCCTTGTGTGGTGGCCATGGGCTGAAAGCACTTACTTGGGAAACTTCTCTTCGAGGATTCCCTAAGCTCGTTTCAGTTGAGTCTGAGATTAACCTGTCTTTTTTTTTTTTTTTTTTTTAAGATTTATTTTAAGCCTGCACCGCAGCTCACTAGGCTAATCCTCCGCCTTGCTGTGCCGGCACACCGGGTGCTAGTCCCGGTCGGGGCACCAGATTCTGTCCCGGTTGCCCCTCTTCCAGGCCATCTCTCCTGTGGCCAGGGAGTGCAGTGGAGGATGGCCCAAGTCCTTGGGCCCTGCACCCCATGGGAGACCAGGAGAAGCACCTGGCTCCTGCCACCGGATCAGCACGGTGCGCCGGCTGTGGCGGCCATTGGAGGGTGAACCAACGGCAAAAAGGAAGACCTTTCTCTCCATCTCTCTCTCTCTCACTGTCCACTCTGCCTGTCAAAAAAAAAAGGGGGGGGATTTATTTATTTTATTTGACAGAGTTACAAATAGAAGTAGAGACAGAGCGAGAGAGAGGTCTTCCATCCACTGGTTCACTCCCCAAATTGCCACAATGGGCCGGAGCTGGGCCAGTCTAAAGCCAGGAGCCAAAGCTTCTTCTGGGTCTCCCTCGTGGGTGCAGGGGCCCAAGGACTTGGGCCATCTTCTACTGCTTTCCTAGGTACATCAGCAGGGAGCTGGATCAGAAAAGTGGTACAGCTGGGACTCCAACCTGTGCCCATATGGGATGCCGGTACTGCAGGATGGGACTTTAACCTGCTGTGCCACAGCACCGGCCCCCAGCCTGCCTTTATTTATTTATTTCTTCTCTCCCTGCTGGGCCTGTTTATCCTGAAGGTCTTTTCCCTGTTCCTTTCTCTTTTGCAAAGCTCTCCTTGCGCTTCCCCGGCCCTGGCATGGTTGCCACAGTGGCTGTTCTCGTGCATTGAGTTGGCCATTGCTGCCTTACTCAGTGCCCCCTCCTCCACTGGCTTCTTCCTCTCTGCCTTAAGACAGGCAGGTCTTTGTCTCCAGACTTGCCTGGTAGATTCCCTCCTGAGGCTACAGCCAGTGGTGAGGGGTTGGAACACCTTTCACTCCTGCACCTCTTGGCTCTCATATCCCTGAACAAGATTTACCACTTCCCTTCTTTGCATTTTTAGTGCTGTCACTCTGAGGTCCCCTGGAGCTTCAAAAGCCTCTTTACATATTCACTTTTTCTTATCTCTTCTCCCATCAGACCCATCCCACCAGATATTTATCCCTTTAGCTCCTACAGAAAATGTCCAGTTCTGTCTAGCATGTAAGGTCCTCTTGTGATTGCTGCTTTTCAAGCTTTATTTTTATCCTTTTCTGGACAAATCCTCTGTTCCAGACAAAGTTGCCTATGCAGGTTTGTCTCCCTCATCCCTTACTTGTTTTCTCATCTCTACACACAGCTTAGTTATCTAGAAAACCCATTCATCAGGCCCGGTGCTGTGGCTTAGAAGCCGCTGCCTGCAGTGCTAGTATCCTATTTGGGCAACAGGTTCAAGTCCCAGCTGTTCCTCTTCTGATCAGCTCTCTGCTATGATCTGGGAAAGCAGTGGAGGATGGCCCAGGTGCTTGGGCCCCTGCACCCACATGGGAGACTGGGAAGAGTCACCTGGCTCCTGGCTTCAGATCGGCTCAGCTCTGACTGTTGCAGCCATTTGGGGAGTGGGCCAGTAGAGGACTTCTCTGGCTCTCCCTTTCTGTAACTCTGCCTCTCAGATAGGTAAATAAATCTTTTTTAAAAAACATAGAGATGCTATAAGCATTCTTGTACAAGTCTCTTTTTTTATTTTTCATTTATTTTCATTCTGTTTACAAGGCTGAGAATTAAATGTAAACATGTTTTCATTTCTTTTGAGTCAATATACAGAAATGAAGTCAGTAGACCATGGGGTAATTAGATATGGTATTTTTCTCCTAGTCTCTGACTTGTCTGTTTTATTAGTAGTATCTTCTGATAAACTGAAGCTTTAATTTTTATGGAGTCTAACTTAGCAGATTTTTCTTTTATAGATATATTTCTTTCTGTGAATTAAAAAACCTTTGGGTACCCTCAAGCCATATTCTCCCATATTTTATGGTTTATTTTGAAGACATCGTGGTTGTAGCTTTTACAGTTAGGTCTCTGTTCCACCTTGATTTAATTTTCTGTGTCAATGTGGAGTTCCAAGTTAATTTTTTCCATATGAATATCCAATTATTCCAGTGCCATTTGTTAAACTCTCCTTTCTCTGCTGGATTTCTTTGGTGCCTTTAAGTGAAAAGCAAATAACTGTCTTAAGTAGAGATTTATTCTGGGCTCCTGGTTCCATTGATGTGTGTGTCCTTTATGCCAGTACCACAGTGTCTTGATCATTGTAGCTCTAGAGCAAGTTTTGGATAGTGGAGGTCCTCTGCGTTTATTCTGATAACAGGCAGACTGAGATCTCACTTCAGTGCATGCACCACACAGTTGACTCTCATCTCACCACCTGCCACTTGGAGCCCTTCCATGCCTGCCACACGTGTTCACACCTGTGGCGCAGGTAGCGCCTGTTCCAGTTCCCACTGCTCTGCTGCTGATCCAGCTTCCTGCCATCACACCTGGGAGGCAGCAAGTGAAGGGTAAAGTACTTGGGCTTCTGCTACCCACATGGGAGATGTGGATGGAGTTCCAGGCTCCAGGTTTCAGCCTGGCCCAGCCCCAGCCATTGCCTCTGCTTGGGAAGTGAACCGTTGGATGGAAGATCCCTCCATTATCCCTGTCCATTTCTCTCTCCCTCTCTCTTTCTCTCTGCCTTTCAAATAAATAAAAATAAACCTTAAAGGTGCTAAACAAAGTTTCTGTATGTTGCTGTTTATGTGGCTTGTTTATGTGTTTAACTGGTATGTTTTTGTGTATGTGGTTTAAGATTCATTTATTCATTTGAAAGGCAGAGTGACAACAAAGAGAGATTTTCCACCTGCTGGTTCACTCTCCAAATGGCTGCCTCAGTTGGGGCTGCACCAGACCTAAGCCAGGAGCCGAGAACTCCATCCAAGTCTCCCACATGGATAACAGGGGCCCAAGCACGTGGGCCATCAGAAAGCCGGATCAGAAGTGGAGCAGCCAAGACTTGAACTAGTGTTCCCATGTGGAAAGCTGGCATCACAGCAGCAGCTTAACTTGCTGTGCCATGATGCGAGCCCCTAATTTTTTTATCTATTTATTTATTTTTTGAGATTTATTTCATGTACTTGAAAGGCAGAGTTAGAGAGAGAGTTTTTCCATCCACTGGTTTACTCCAAATGGCCACAAAGCCTGGGCTGGGCCAGACCAAATCCAGGAGCTTCTTCTGGGTCTCCCACATATGGGTGCAGGGGGCCAAGCACTTGGGCCATCTTCTGCTGTTTCCCAGGCAATTTGCAGGAAGCTGGATTGGAAGAGCAGCAGCCGGGACACTACCTGCACCCATATGGGATGCCGGTGCCCGCAGGCAGTAGCTCAACCCACTACACCACAATGCCAGCCCCTAATTTTTAAGATATTAATATATGTTTAGGTTCTTTGGAAGGATTCCAAGATACTTTTTGATTATTTTTTGCAAGGGAAACTTGGGTGAGATGGTGGGAGAGGGAGGGAGATACTCTTCATTGTAAATATATATTTTATATATATATTATATTATGCATTTTTATATATTACATAAATGTGTATATAAATATTTCTATATATACTTGTATATTTTATTTCCATGCTTAATGTATATGATAAGAAATTAAATTTTAAAGAATAAATGCAGTGTATTTATCTGGGAGTGAATAGTTAGACTCTCGGGGGCCCATCAGTATGAAAGTGTTGAATCAGAGACTACTAGAAACTAGGAGGAAAGAAAAGCCTCAAAATGTTTTTGTAGAATAAGGGATTTTAGGGGCTAGCACTGTGGCGTAGTGGGCTAAGCCTCTGCTGGCATCCCATGTGGGTGCCAGTTCATGTCCTGGATGCTCCTCTTCTGATCCAGCTCTCTGCTTGGTCTGGGAAAGCAGTAGAAGATGGCGTAAGTCCTTGGGCCCCTGCACCGGCGTGGGAGACCCAGAAGTCCCAGGCTCCTGGCTTTGGATTGGCCCAGCTCCATAGGCTTGTCATTTCTTTCACTGCAGATACTGAAAATTCAATTAATCTAGCCACTTTTGTGAGAATCTTTGTCATGATGAGAGGGCATGTGTATTTTCTCTCTAAGGACCTTTTTTGAAAGTGTTTAATGAGCGTGGTGTTTTAAGAAGCACGTAATAGTTCAGAATCCAGCAGCATAGACTGCAAACCAGTTTGATGTGTGTCACACAGCCCGAGGCTCAGTGCTTTTGGGGCCAGCTTGCCCCTTCTCCGTGAAGATGAACTGGTTTCTCAGTGTGCCTTTCCCCTGCCCCCTTCTTGATTTTCAAGGCTTTGATCAAGTTCAAGAGTTATCTGTATTTTGAGGAGAAGGACTTCATGGATAAAGCAGAGAAGAGCCTAAAGCAGACTCGCCATAGTGAGGTAAGTCATGGTCATGAAAACTGCAGCAGGCTGGGGTCCACTCCCTGGGTATAAAGAGAGGGAAGTGAGACCCCGTGCGAGTGGAGGGGTCTCTGTCACACCACAGTTACGGGGCGGCACTTAGAAAAAGGCTACAGACCACCTGAGAAGGACGTCTCCAGGAGGTGGGGGAGCTGCTGGGGTACCCAGGGGCTACCCAGCTCCCATCAGCACTTTGCTCCCCCTCGTAGGGTCACTGGGAGCTTGTGTGCACGGGGTCTTACACAAGAAGAGATGGGCCAGTCCATCTGCTCCAGGCACAGCGCCTAAAGTGAAAAGGGAGTGGGGAGGAGGAAGAAAGTCCTGAGCTGAAAACATTTGTCCTTGAAAATACCATAAAGCCCCCTGGGACCGGAATGGAGGAGAGTGTGGAAGTAAACTGGAATTCCAGTTGTTTTTAGGAAAAAATATGCTGAAGGGATGACATGGCCAAGAAGTAAAACCAGGGAGAAGATAGCTTCTGTTGGGAAGGGAAAGGGGCCTTTCTGAAGCCCCTACAAGTAGATATTTATGAGATTGAGAGAACTTGAAAGTAGAAAAGCAGGCGTCGGACCCTGGGGCAGGTTCAGCCTTCTGGCTTAGATGCCTGCACCCGTGTCAGGATATCTGGGTTCGGTAACCTGCTCTAGCTCCTCACTCAAATTCCAGCTAAGGCAGACCCCGGGAGGCAGCAGTGATGATGGCGCAAATAACTGGGGGGACTTGGACTGAGTTCCCATCTCATGGCTTCAGCCCAGCCACATTTGGTTGGGATTGATCTCTCTCCCTCTGCCACTCAAATAAATAAATGTGTTGTTTTTAAGAACTGTGGTGGGCATTTGGCACAGCACGTAAGTCACCACTTGGGACACCTGCATGCCATATCAGTGCCTGGTTTGAGTCACGGTTCCGTTTCCAATCCAGCTTCCTGCTAATGAGCACCCTAGCGGTCAGCTCCCTCACTTGGGTCCCTGCCACCTTGGATGGGGTTCTTGGCTCGTGGTCCAGCCCAGCTGTTACAGGCATTTAGGGAGTGAACCAGCAGATGAAAAAATCTGTTTCTCTGCCTTTCAAATAATAAATAAATAAATAAACAAACAAACAAACAAACCCAATGCAAGAGGAAGGAATAAATGAGAAAACTTAAACAAGTGTAGTTCCAAGGGGTTCATGGAAGGCCAGCTACCGTTTATGAACTACGAGAACGTAGAACTCGTTAGCGTATGTGGTACAGGAAGCCAGAAAGCAAGTAGAAACCCAAAGCTAACTGGAATAGCACATGTGGAATTACTTTGAAAAATCTAAAGTGTTACTGTACATTTGAGATATCATTGGCCATAAGATCTCCACTGTGTTGTTCTTTGAATGCATTATTCCCAGTGTCGTGGGGGCAGTGTGCAGTGTTCTCCAAGTGAGGTCTCTGTCTTGTTTGTTCTGTTTTTTAAATTCTGAAGTAGAACCATGGTTTTTGTTTCAAATAATATTTTATAAAAATGGTGCCAATCAAGGTGTGGCTTACAAAGATATTTTTGAGGGGGTTTACTTCCCAGCCATCTCACTGTACAAGAGCTGCATGGTACGTATCCTGTGTTCATCCTGTGACTCGGGCATCACGCAGAAGGAAGGGGTGGGGTTGCAGGAGAGGCTGGCTGAGAGCGTTGGAAGAGCCCCAGAGAGACGTGGGCACATGTTTCGGTTTGGCCTGAGAACACATAGGGCTTTGAGCAAGGTGTTTGCATGGGCAGAGTTCATGCGGTTAGTATGCACCACAGCTTTCCTTTGAATTCACTGGGGGGTAGTATTCTGTATGAAGAATACAGAGCCCATACGGGCAGCAGTTCCTGTCCCGGCTGCTCTACTTCCATCCAGCTCCCTGCTGATGCCCTAGGAAGACCAGCAGAAGATGGCCCAAGTGCTTGGGCCTCTGCCACCCCTGTAGGAGACCTGAAAGAAGCTCCTGGCTCCTGACTTCTGCCTGGCCCAGTCCTGGCCATTTTGGCCATCTAGGGAATGAACCAGCAAATGAAAGAGGTCTCTGTCTCTACCTCTCTGTAACTTTGACTTTCAAATCTTAAAAAAAAAAAAAAAAAAAAAAGGAAAGGACAAAATTTAATTTTTGTTAAAAATTTGAGCTCCATGTATAACTATTTCATAATATACTTTTTCCATGAACTTTTTGAAGACCCCACATTCATCAGTATGGGGCTGTGTGTCACTGTAACCTAACTGTTGCTTACACTGATCTTTCTTTTTTTTAGTATCATCCAGATTGAAGAAGAAGATTCTCATGAGGGCCTATTTGGGTTTCTTTGTTCATTTGTTTCTAAAGCTGATTGAAAAGTCAATGCTGGCCAGCGCCGCGGCTCACTAGGCTAATCCTCCGCCTTGCAGCACCGGCACACCGGGTTCTAGTCCCGGTCGGGGCGCTGGATCCTGTCCCGGTTGCCCCTCTTCTAGGCCAGCTCTCTGCTGTGGCCAGGGAGTGCAGTGGAGGATGGCCCAAGTCCTTGGGCCCTGCACCCCATGGGAGACCAGGAGAAGCACCTGGCTCCTGCCATCGGATCAGCGCGGTACGCCGGCCACAGCGTGCCGGCCACAGCATGCCGGCCACAGCGGCCATTGGAGGGTGAACCAATGGCAAAGGAAAACCTTTCTGTCTCTTTCTCTCACTGTCCACTCTGCCTGTCAAATAAATAAATAAATAAATAAAAGAAAAGTCAATGCCTGAGGATTTCTTAGTGGTTTTAGTCAGCAGCCGCCACTGAGGAAGGCAATGTCAGGAAATCTTTGGCTTCCAGAAGGAGATCAGCACAGGCATGTTTTATTTGCCCAGTTCCCACTGGACCCGAGGACGTGGACCACTGTTAGCAGTGGTGTATACTTCGTTCTAGTTATGTCTTGAGTGTCACTGCAAATGAAGATTCAGTGTCAGCTTAACTTTTTCCATATCTGTTTTTTTTTTTTTTCATGTCTCCTTGGATTGAATTTATCCCAGGTCTCCAGTAACTTCGGGCTGTGCTTCAAGTATCCTCCCAAAGACCTCGCTTGCCGCCCCGTGAGTAGCGTTGCCATGCCCGCCTGCACTGCACCCTCCGTGTCTTGGGTTCTCGCTGTGGTTTTGCTGACCCCGTTTCCCGTTCCTCCTACAGATGAGTGACATGGGCTGGGGCGCTGTGGTAGAGCACACCCTGGCCGACGTCTTGTATCACGTGGAGACACAAGTGGACGGCAGGCGGAGTCCCCCGTGGGAACCCTGACCGGCCCCTCTGTTTTCGGACGTGGACTTTCTTGGGGAGAAGACTGGGGCTTTGGTTTTTGCTTTTTACCTGTGCCCAGTGTTCCCGCAAGCTGCCGCCGAACACGGCCTCACCCTTCAGCAAGGCGGAAGGCTGGGTGGGCCTGCGGGACACCCCCTGCCCTCACGCATCCCGTCCCCCGCTTCCAGTGACTGCTCTTCCTCTGTGTGCCATACACCGACAGCCGCTGACCCCAGGACCCCGTACGCTCCCTGTGGGACTGGTGCTGTGCCACATCCCCCGCCCGCAGGGACTCGTTCCCTCACTGGATTTTCCAAGGCGTGCACAATCTCGTCCGAGTAGCTAAGTTATCTGAAGACGCGTCTTCCATGGGCATTGACTCCACTCCACCCCACCTGACTTCTCCTCGGGGGAGGGCCTGCTTCCGAGGACAGCTGAAATCGGTGGCTGTACCTTCCGGAGCAGTCTGAGGACTGTCACCTCTCTGCGCGAGTTTGGTTTTGCTATTAATTGTGAACACTGGGACCTCTGACACGACTAGGTCTCCAGAGCTGTAATTGTGACAGGGACTCGCTTCCACTTTAACAGAAACCCTTCCCCAACAAACTTGTTCTCGAGTTTGTGCAGCCCTCGGATTCCTTGGAGCTCGAGGCGGTGTGAGGAAGGGGAGCGGCACTGGAAGGGAGAGACGCGTCTCGGGCCGGAATCTCAGGCCCTCCCCCTTAGCCTCTTCTCCAGCCAAAGCTGCGGCCTCAGGAGGGTTTAAAGGACCAACGCTCTCGCCCCGCCCCTCTCCCAGCCAAGGCATTGCTGCGTGCAGGGTGTCTCCCCGCCTGCCTGTCTTCCTTTCTAATAGCCCACGACTGAAGGGCAGCGTTCAGACCACTAAATGCTGGGATGTGAGAATGATCCCCCACTTGGGTCCCTTTGGAGCTTCGCCAGCTCCCCTTTTAAACACGCCCATCTCATGGCAAAATGTGGCCCCCCCAGGCCTGCCTCAGCGACACTGCTGCTCGTGACTGACGCAAGTCAGCGCTGGGTTCCTGCAGTGTCCGCGTGTGTTACCCACGTGACTGATGGATGTCTGAGTTCCCAGTCTAAAAAGTTACCCAAATTTCAAGTGAGTGTTGGTATCTTCTGGTCATGCTGACTTGATACATTTGTCCCCTGCTGAGTTCCTTAGACTCGGATTTGCCCATTCCGTGTCTCCTACCAGGAAAGCGGGCACGGGACCGGTGGAGCTGTAGGCTGGAGTCAGCCTGTCACTCCCTAGACACCTGTTGACTTGGGAGCCCGTCCTACAGGGCCCACCTCAGTGGGAGGCTTTTAGGTCATCGCAGCAGGAGGGACTCCCAGGAAAATGGCGTTCCTTTCCGTACCCACTCCGTCTCAGCATAGCTGGCCTTCATAACTTGGAGGTCACAGAAAAGATTTTCTGGTTAATACTTGAAAAGAGTGTGAGCGTTTGCTAAGCAGGTTTATCCGAAGGGTTCAAAGAATACCTACTCTCGACATAGTCTGGTCATCAGTGACACCTTGTTTTATTCCAGTGAAAAATAGCAGCTGGGAAAATCTCTCCCCAGACACCACAGAGACATAATACGTGGTTTGAAGGCAGCCAATGAGAATCCAACTCAAAACCTTCGTGTTTGTTGGAAGCCTCTTTATTTATTATCCTGTTTTTCTCTTGAAATGAGAGTATCTGCTGCTTTCACATCGCGGTAAACAAGTAGCCATTTTCTCTCAGTTGGTAGTGGACAGTCATTTTAAAAACTTCTTTGTAGCCAACCTGTCTCCCCCTGAAACTTTTGAATAAACAATTCTGTCCATACCAAAAGGAAACTAATAAACAAGAATAAGTTATGATAAATACTTCTATCACTTGTAAAATTGTAGTACCTCAATAAATACCAGTGTTTCCACCACTGCTATTTCGTTCAATAAATAAGCTAGAGCTCTCTGTCCAAAGAGTACAGAAGCCACTGCTAACAAAACAAAGCTGGAAAAGCTTTAGGTGGTAACAATGATTCCCATCTTGTTTATGTATTTCAACAAAGTAATCCCGTTCCAGTTTACCTACTTCAAGCATGATGTCCCCGAGTCCTGGACCGGGGAATTTGCTGTCTCCCTTTGCCCCTCCAACCAGCCACTTCCTCTCAAAATAGAAATATCTGAGCCTTTGCAAGCAAAGAAGTCCTAAGCCAAGTTGGCAGCTATGGAATTCTACTCCCATATTTGGTACTACCTTTAAAAAAATAAAAGGTTTATGTATTTTCATTTTGTTTGAAAGGCAGACAGATCTTCCATCTGTTTTTCAGTCCCCGAATGCCCACAATAGCTGTGGTTAGGCCAGACCAAGCCCGGAGCCAGAGCTCCAGATCTCCCATGCGAGTGGCAGGGACCAAGTACTGGAGCCGTCGACTGCTGTCTCCCAGGGTGCACATCAGGAAGCCGGTAACCAGGACTCGAGTCCCAGCCAGGACAGACGTGGGCTTCTGAAGGGGCAGTGTGACCACTGTGCCACGCACCCCCTATGCTTTCTAATTAGGTACATGAAAATCCTCAGTGATAATCTGCATCTTTCAAAGCCAATTATTTAGCTCATTACAGAGTTCTGTAAGAACTTAAGTTTTTAATGGAAAGTCTGATAACAGGTTCTAATTTATTGAATGATATAAATCCCCAGTAGTTTCTCTTCTTTTAATGAACCGGGGTGGGGGGGATTTAGTTTAACTATTTAGAAATCTTTGCCCAGGACTTCTCTGACATGAAATTGAAATCTCAGAGTTTTCTCTTACAAAAAGTTTTAGAACAGGTGCAGACTGAAGCTTTGTGTTAGTTGATTCTTTATTCTAAGTGCTTGTGGAGAAGGAGAAACCAGCTTGGTAAATAGTTTTGTGTTTTTCTGTGGGAAACACCTGAAATACACAGAACTGGGTAGTTGCTCGTTCTTAGGGGTTGGCTATATGCGTGTGATGGGAGAGTAGAGGGTTGCTGCTCCCTGCCAGGGAATGGGAACTCATGAGCCCATAAAGCAGGAGTGCTCAGCCCCTGTCCCTAGCATCACCACACCCATATCAGCCACTAGCATTTTTAAGATACTATCAGGTAAGTACCCAGGGGAAAAAAGTTTTACAAATATTTTAGTAACCTTGGCCCTCATTCACAGCTTGTGGTTGAATGAAATCATAAGGCTTCCTCCACCTCAGAGGCCCATCCCTGATTTTTCTTGCTACTAAACTTGGACCAGTCTGAATCCCTCTGTCATCTCTACACACTATCGTCCCACTGCCATCAGCTGAGATCCTGGACGGGCCTGCTGCCTGGCAGCAGGGGTCTCTGGTGCGTGCGCAAGCCATGAGGTGTGGCACAGCTGGGAGCAGTGAGCTGGTCTTCAACACCTGGCTTTAGAGGCAGAGCTGGACTCCAGGTGCTTGCGCAGGTGGTTGGCAAAGTCCACCTGGGTCTGAGATAGGACCTGGTTGATGATGGTCTTTGGCAGCCACCCCTGCAGAAGATAGAAGTTGGCACTCTTAACACCGTGCCCTATCACAAACATGGACTGCCTGGCCAGAGGACTGACTGCATGTCACGACAGGATTGGCTGCCCTTTTTTTTTTTTTTACAGGCAGAGTTAGAGAGACAGAAAGGTCTTCCTTTTTCCATTGGTTTACCTCCCAAATGGCTGCTACGGCCGGTGCGTTGCGGCTGGCGCGCTGCACCGATCCGAAGCCAGGAGCCAGGTGCCTCTCCTGGTCTCCCATTCGGATACAGGGCCCAAGCACTTGGGCCATCCTCCACTGCACTCCCAGGAAGAAGAGCAACTGGGACAGAACCAGTGCCCCGACCGGGACTAGAAACCAAGGTGCCAGTGCCGCAGGCGGAGGATTAGCCTAGTGAGCCACGGCGCGCCAGCCAAGGATTTGCTTTCAAGACACAGTCCAGCCCTGTCTTCCCAGCACCAAGACCTTGAGCAGGTCACATGACCTTTCTCACACCAAGTTTCTTTCTTTCTAAAATGGTAGCTACAGAGTTGAAATTTGATTTGAGAGGTAAGAGGGAACCATTGCAAGCCATTTGTAGAACAGCAACTAGGCCATCACTCACGTTCCTTTCCCACCCAACGGCCTGTGGTGGTGTTCCCTGTGAGTGGGGGAAGAGCCTATTTTTTCTCACCAGACCGACCCCTGAGCCACTTCCCATGCCCCTCACCTTGAGGTCCATACTGAGCAGTCAAGTGAGTTTGGTCTTGGAGGGACTTCCGGCCAGGGGATGAAACACCATGCAAGTGGGACCCTGCTCGGCTCTGGCAAACGAAGAGAAGGCAGGTCAGGAGGGCAGCTCAGAGATGCCTCACCAGGAATCAAGTTACCCACATTCTTGGCACACCTTGTCCACTCCCTAAGTTACATCAGGTAAGGGAAGTATTTCACAGTTGTCATGGTGACCAGCTCAGAATAAATGTGGCTGCAGCCAGGAGTGGAGCCTGGAGTCCCCTCGGGCCCTTCGGTTGCTGGGTCACAGGGAGGTTGGGGATGGATGGATCCAGGGTGGTACCCAGGCCCCTTCTCGGTGGCGAAGATTATTTAACATTTTGATCATCAGTACCACTGCCCTCAGCATGCGGCCTGAACATCAGCCCTGCCCTTTGCTTCAGGAAATGCTTAAGGTTCTTGAACTTTCTGGGAGGCTCAGGACAAACTGGTTGGTTATCAAAGTGAGGTCATCTTGTCTGGCACGCTCTGACTTTGGAAAATGAGATTCTCTTAAGAAACAGGGCAGGAGCTGGCGCTGGCCTAGCAGGTAAAGCTGCTGCTTGCAGTGCCGTCATCCCATATGGGCGCCAGTACAAGTCCTGCCTGCTCCACTTCCAATCCAGCTGCTGTGGCCTAGGAAAGCAGTGGAAGATGGCCCAAGTCCTTGGGACCCTACACCCGTGTAGGAGACCAGGAGGAGGCTCCTGGCTCCTGGCTCTGGATCAGCACAGCTCCAGCCATTGTGGGAGTGAACCAGTGGGTGGAAGACTTCGCTCTCTGTCTCTCTCTCTCTGCCTCTGCCTCTCTGTAACTCTGCCTTTCAAATAAATAAGTCTTAAAAAGCAGCAGCAGTAGCAGCAGCTGAGGGTGGAGACTGTTGCACACTTGGTGCGTGCCCACCAGCCCGTGTTAGAGTTACAGGTGGGTGGGGTGGGGTTTAAAACCTGCTGCCAGCATTACCTGGTGACGCCTTTCTGCTCGGGCATCTCCCCGAAGTGTGTGGCCGTGCCAGCCAGCATGCAGATGGAGCCCCGGCGCCTGGCACAGCACACGCTCACAAAGTCACGGGGCCCCACGAGGTTCCCTGCTGCCTCTGCGGCCAGCACGTGTGTGATGACCGTGTCCTTCCCAATCTTCTGCAGGACCTGGGAGCCACAAGCACCACTTTGCTCAGCACCTTGTCCCCGTTCGCCTGTCAGGGACAACGACACTGCTAGCCAAGGTCTCACGGGCAGGACCAGGCACCAGAGGGAAGGGAAGAGGACACAGGAGCTCCAGCTGATGACGATAGGCAGGTAGCCGTGGCTGCACAGGACCAGTGAGGGGAACCTGCCCACCCGCCTCAGACCCTTTTTTCTGGGTGAATGTTGGTGGCCCGCGCTGGACCACCTGAGAGGACCCTGCCCTGACTTCAGGATGAAGAGAGGGAGAGACAGCTGGTCTACAACCAGGTATTTCTTTGAGATGGTAGAGGTTTGATTTTGTTCCATGCCTCACTTCACACCAGGACATGAGGCCAGAAGAGGTCAGTGAGGATCCCAGGCTGAGAGCAGTGCTGGGCCCACATCCCAGGTCTCTTGACTCCCAAACTGTAGTCTGTTAACTCCTCTGCTCTGCAAACTTAAGAGAAATTTTACCTGAACTTTGGGGCAATGGAGCACTTGAGCTTTTGGCTGAGGATAAAGCCACTAAGGTCTGTGGTGGCAGAACCACTGCGTCTGGTGAGGCTGCAGCTCCCAGGAGCAGAGAGCCCAGGAGGGCGCTGGGCCGCCTGTGTGTTCCCGTCCAGTCCCACAAGCTCAGCCGCGAGGCCGGCACAACAGCACAGACCAAGCGCGCAGCTCTGTGCGTGTTCTAACGTAGCGTGATGAGGGCTCTGACTCACAGAGTCCCCCTCGCGCCACCTGCCGAATGTATGCCGTGTGAGAGGAGACTTCAGCAAGCTTGTGGGGAAATGGAATCAAAAGATGTATGTGTTGGTGCAAAGAATTTTGCAATCCACCTGTGGCTTTTTCATAAGGGGCGTTTTTCCATTCACTTTGAAGGCTCCTCATCCTTGGTATGTTAGCAAAGGATGCAAACAGGATTTCTTGAAGAGTTGCCAAGATGTCTCGTGGGGGTGGGGTGGAGTAACCAAGGGCCTCTGTGGACAAGGGGAGTCCTCTAAGCCACCTGCTGCCCAGTGGAGGCCGAGCAAGGCCGGCAGTCCCAGGAGCACAGCAGCCCCACTGGCCCTGTGCACAGCGAGGGCACACTGGGGACCGGCAGCTTTCTGCCCACGCCTTCCCTACCTGCCGGTTCTCCTCCTTCCAGCCCTGGTTGCCGAGGATGCCCAGGGCCTTCTGCAGGGCCTCCTCACCCTGCTGGATGTAGGCCAGCTCCTGGTCACTGTAGAGTCTCTACCAGCCAAGAACCTGGATGTACAGCCAAGGAGAGCTACAGCGTCCTCCCACGCCCCTGGCCTGCCCCCAATTGTCACCGCTCTGATCTCTGAACCTGATCATGACTCTGGAGAGCCAAGACCAAAGCCATAGGGCTGAGCCTGCCGGTGAAGGTAGACAGGGCAGGGACTCCCAGATGGGAAGGGACTTGCAAAATTAAATGACAAAGGGCAGGAGAGCCAGAGTGTCCACCCCCTCCAATGGCCCCAAGCACTTACCAAGCAGAGAGCTCCGACGCCGCACCTGGCTGATCTGTGTGTTGGAGGTGGGGCCCCCCAGTGCCCTCCAGTTCAGCTCCTGACCAATGGCCAGCACTGCCTGTTGCCTCAGCCCTGCGGGGAGGCAGAGAAGCCATTATTGCCACCGAGGGTTACAGAGAGAGAACCGGCCTGGAATCACCAATTGCCTAGGGACACAGATTCCTAGGAGACCTAGGAATGCCAGGTCCCCGGCTCCCAATTCAGGGCCTGTTAGGCTTCAGCAGGCTGCCTGCAGGGCCCTAGTGGTGCACAGCCTTTGTCTGGGGCGATCAAGCCTGATCCTGCCCGCAGCGTCTGTGCCAGACCCTGCTGGAGTTTCTGTCCCTGGAGGGCGTGGCAGTGTCATTCCAGCAACCAGACAGAGCCTGCTGCAAAAAGCGAGTAAAAGAAACCCATCCCCGCGGGCTGGCATGGTGGGGCTGTGGGTTGAGCCATTGCCCTCATCCCATATCGGAGCGCAGTTCAAGTTGTGGCTACTCAGCTTCCCATCCTGCTCCCTGCTAATGCACCTGGGAGGGAGCAGATGATGGCTCCAGTATTTGAGTCCCTAACACTAATGTGGGAGACCCGGGTGGACTTCTGGGCTCCTGGCTTTGGGCAGACACAGCCCCAGCTGTTGAGACCATTTGGGGATTGAACCAGCAGACAGAAGATCTGTGTCACTCTGCCTTTCGAATAAAGAAGTCTTAAGAAAGATGGGGCCAGCATTGTAGTGCCTGCTGCCACCTGTGGGTCTTCAAGCGTGGCTTCTGGCTCAGCGGTGGCTGGTTCAACCCAGCACCCCTGGGACAGACTCATCCAGGTTGCTCTGTGCACCCTTCCATGGCAGCAGCAGAACTAAGCTGGGTGTGGAGTGCCTGGTTTCTGTCTCTTCCTGACTGCACAAGGGTAAGTCTCCCCTGGGGCCAGCATTGGGGCGCAGCCAGTGCAGCCACTGCCTGTGATGCAGGCATCCCATGAGCGCCGGTTCAAAGCCCACTTGCTCTGTTTCTGATCCCGCTCCCTGCTAATGGTCCTGAAAGGCAGCAGAAAGTGACTCGAGTGCTCAGGCCCCCCACACCCATGAGGGAAATCTGGAAGGAGTCCCAGCTTCGGTTTGGCCCAACCCTGGTCATTGCAGCCACCTGGGGGGTGAACCAGCAGATGGAACATTGATCTCTCTCCCTCTTTCTGTAACTCTGCCTTTCAAGTAAATAAGTAAATAAATCTTAAGGGGGAAAAAAAAGTCAAGACTAACTTCTCCTTCTACCGAAGACGGTCTGAAGGGAAGAGAGTTGCCTAGGTTCCACCCACCTGGGATGAGAACCTGGCTGGCCTGACACCCTATCCATCCCTTCCCCGACTAAGCTGTACAGTTGGGGAGCTGGGTCCCCACCCCAGGGATCTCACCCTTCATGTTGCGCATGTGTCTGTAGGAGCTCCCAGCACACAGCTTGAACGTCACTAGCAGCATTGTTTGCTGGCAGGTGTGACTGTGTGACCGTGTGACCGTGCCGCCGCCGCCGCCGCCGCCACTGCCTCTGCTCTCTCGAGGGCGGCTGCTTCATCCTTATGAACTCTTCAAGGTCCACCCCCAGGTCCTGCAGCTGTGGCCTGGGCTGTGTGCGCTGCATCTTAAATGCCCCCAGCTGAAGGCTATGCTTCATCACAAGGAGATAACAAAGCCATCACTCAGCAAGCAGAGGAAGGGGTCAAGGAGATGAGCGATTGCCACATGCCGCTGCTCGCTGCTCGGGCTGCTTGTGGGTTAGGGGAGGGTAGAAAGGAGCGGAGCAAGGCCCGCCAGACCCAGCGCAGCAAACTGGCCGCGGCTGCCGTGGAGCCAGCATGCGGCCCCCAGAAATTTGCAGTGTGCGTTTTAGAAACTGCAGCTGTCACAGGTCTAGCATTGAGGCTCTGAGAAACTTGCATTGAAAAGAAAAACTGCCAGGTGATTGCAGTGCAGGTGAGAAACGCTGCCCCGACAGTGAGCCAGGGGGCCTGCAGGAAAGCCCCGTGAGCCGAGCTGGGAGGAGCTCTCTGGCTCCTGTTCTTACAAACGACGAACCTCAAGTCCACGGAGCAGAAATGACTGTTCAAGGTCGCACAACTGGCAGGACGCTAACACAAGTCCTCTGGCCTTGGGTCCCTCTGTGGTTCCCCCTGCAGCCCCTTGGTCACCATGTGTGCTCAGTGGTTCATTCATTTACTTGATTCAGTGATACGGACAGCGGGCACCAAAGCCGTGCTCACGTTAGTTCTCCTCTGAGGGGTTTTGTGCTGGACCAAGCTGTGCTGTGGGGGCTTGGCACGTGCAGAAAGCAGGGCAGAGAGGGTGCTCACCCCCGGCTGTGTACTACGGGGGACCTGTGCCAGGTCTCAGTGAGGCCACTGAGGCAGCGTGGCTGTTCCAGGCAGAGAGAGGGAGACGGTCACTAAGCCTGTGATGTTCTGGTCTTCGATAAAAATCTTTTCTCCTCAAGGGTGACCTAGAGGCTGTTCTTAAGTCAGACTCACCTGGCAAGAAGATTGGAAACCTAAAAGATCACCCAGATTTGCTCCTGGGTGACACATGGCTGTCTCCTGTCACCACTCCTGGGGGCAATAGCAGGGCCTGGTGCTCCTATCTCCCTGCCCTAAATGTGAAAGGGGCAAGGGTCTCCCTAGAGCCAGGTGCACAGAGCAGAGCAGGCGCAGGGTCTCCCCTGGCTGCTACTCAGGCCCGCTGCAGGCCCTGCTTCTCCTTGGCCACCCGCATCTTTAGGAACAGCTTGTTCTCCTGACTGCCACCCGCAGTACTTGGAGGATACCACAGCTTGAGTTCCTCCACGTCTCTCTTGGGGTGCAGGTGGGGTTCCATCTGCTGGTCACTTCCCAAATGGCTGCAACAGCCAGGGCTAGACCAGGCCAAAGCCAGGAGTCCGGAGCTTCATCCAGGTCTCCCATGTAGGCGGCCCAGATGTTTGGGCCAGCTTCCGCTGCCTCCCAGGTGCATCCGCAGGGAGCTGAATTGGAGGCAGAGCAGGTGGGACCCAAGCAGCTGCTTAACATGCTGCCCTGCAACACCTGTCCCCATCTGCCTGTCTCTGGTGAGGCAGCCCTGTTTCCACTTCCCCTCCAACCCACCCCCATGGGGACTCTCGCCCCTTCTCGGTTGGATCAACCAGGGAGGCAGCCGTGCAGCCCAGGGAAGACAGGCCTCAGTGCCCGCCGCTGGTTCCCAGCCTGCGCCCAGGCCCTGTGCAGAGACCGCGTGGGCAGACATGGTGCCAGCTGCCCGGGGGGGGGCTCCCCTACCTGTCTGCGCAGTCCACGTGTTCTGGGCTGCACACGTGTGCCCTCCGTGCCTGCTCAGGGGAGGGGGCCGGGACTACACCACGGGCCGCACAGATAACATTCAAGGCCCTGCTGTTGCCTCCCGTGAAGAATTACAGCCATTCTGAGAAGGGAGGAGGCGGTGCAGGAGACGGGCGCTGAGGCCTAACACGGCTGCTGATGTCACAGGCTGTCACTGACTCAAGGAGGGGTGCACGGTGACCTCCCCAAGGGCCAAGGCTTTCTTCCTCTTCATCCTATCCAGGCTGCACATTAACTCTTGCTGTCCCTCTGAGCAGTAAGCAGGGGGACTTCCTCTGGTTCTGCAAGTTTTCTGTATGTGGCTCTGCCTTTTTTTTTTTTTTAATGATGTATTTATTTATTTGAAAAAGTTATAGACAGGTGCCAGTGCTGTGGCACAGCGGGTTAATGCCCTGGCCTGAAGCACCGGCATCCCATATGGTCGCCAATTCAAGTCCCAGCTGCTCCACTTCTGATCCAGCTCTCTGCTATAGCCTGGGAAAGCAGTAGAAGATGGCTCCAGTCCTTGGGCCCCTGCACCTGCGTGGGAGACTCAGAAGAAGCTCCTGGCTCTTGGCTTTGGATCGGCACTGCTCTGGCCATTGCGGCCAGTTGGAGAGTGAACCATCGGATGGAAGACCTCTGTGTGTGTGTGTGTGTGTGTGTGTGTGTGACTCTGACTTTCAAATAAATAAATAAATAAAAATCTTTTAAAAAAAAGAGGCAATCTAGTGGAAATGTCTATCTTTAAAAAAAAAAAAGCTATAGACGCGCGCACACACACACACACACACAGATCTTCTCTCCAGTGGTTCACTCCCCAAGTGTCTGCAACAGCCAGAGCTGGGAGACTGGGAAAAAGCTCCTGGCTCATGGCTTCAGATCAGCCCAGCTCCAGCTGTTGTGGCCATATGGGGAGTGAACCAGTGGATGGAAACTTCTATCTCTCTGCCTCTGCCTCTCTGTAACTCTGCCTTTCAAATATGAGAGAGAGAGAGAGAGAGAGAGCGAGAGAGAGCGCCAAGTGAAGGAAGCAGGACACATACGTCTGGCAGCAGAGTCGGGCTCTTAGCATTGTTGCTTAACCTGTGAAACCTGGGGCTGCCGTCGCCTCTCCTGTCATCTGAAGTCCTGCACCAGACTTCAGGGCAGTGGGTGAGCTACTCCTCTGCTGCGCTGGAGGCCCTTGCTTTCCTCTTTCTCCCCCACTTCAGACAGGCAAGCCGGACTTCAGATCTCCTTGCCCAGGGACTTTCGCAGGGAGTGCAGAAGCTTTTGGTCTTTTGTGATCGCCTGAACCGGAAGAGCGGATGGGGCGAGTAAGCCGAACTTAACCTTTCAGATCTTCTATGCAGTCTTCACACTGTTTTTTTTTTTTTTTTAAAGATTTATTTTATTTATTTACATGAAAGAGTTAGAGAGAGAGGTGTCTTTCATCTGCTGGTTCACTCCCCAAATGGCTGCAATGGCTGGAACTGGGCTGATCCAAAGTCAGGAGCCAGGAGCTTCTTCCGGGTCTCCTATGTGGGTGCAGGGCCCCAAGCACTTGGGTCCATATTCTGCTGCTATCCCAGGTGCATTAGCAAGGGAGCTGGATCAGAAGTGGAGCAACCGGGACTTGAACCGGCATCCAGATGGGATGCTGGCACCGCAGGTGGTGGCTTTTTCCTACTGCACCAGAGCACCAGCCCCTCCACACCATTTTAAGAAAATTTTGAGTTGGTTGTCAACCTAACTAGGTGAAGAACACTTAATAGTGGCTTCAAAGGACTGAGGATCTAGAAGGGAGGAATTCCATGTCAAAGGGTAGAGGTGATAAAATTATTCTCAGGGCTGGCACTGTGGCATAGGGACTAAACTGCCACCTGCAGTCCCTGGGAGAGCAGCTTCAGCCTGGCCCATGCCTGGCCACTGAGGTCATCTGGGGAGTGAGCAAGTGGATGGACAATCTCTCTGTCTCTGTCTGGGTCTCTCTTTCTCTCTGTAACTCTCTCTGTAATTGCCTTTCAAATAAGCAAATACATTTTTTTTTAAACACAAGATTCTCTATCAGGATTGTGATGGTGGTTACATAACCACATGCAGCTGTTAGAACTTGGGGCTGATGGGGGCTGACGACATGGCTCACTAGGTTAATCCTCTGCCTGCGGTGACGGCATCCCACATGGGCACCGGGTTCTAGTCCTGGTTGCTCCTCTTACAGTCCAGCTCTCTGCTGTGGCCCAGGAGTGCAGTAGAGGATGGCCCACGTGCTTGGGCCCTGCACCCACATGGGAGACCAGGAAGAGGTACCTGGCTCCTGGCTTTGGATCGGCGCAGTGTGCTGGCCATGGTGGCCATTGGGGGTGAGCCAACGGAAGGAAGACCTTTCTCTCTATTTAACTCCGCCTGTCATATTAAAAAAATTTTAAAAATGGAGGAGGCAAGATGGCAGAATAGGAAGGGAGCACACTGATAGTCCGGGGAGAGACAGTTTAATAAAAGTGGAGATACTGCAGGTTCAAGGAAGAGTAGGGGAAGAAACAGCAGAAGAAACTCTTCCGGAATGAGTGATTCACAGACCTGGGTGGAGAGCATGGGAGCCCACAGTTCGGGACACCAGCGGCAGACTCAACACACCAGCGCTGGGACGTGAAGTGAGCCAAACCTCAATACCGGAGACACCGGCAGGCAAGCGGAGAGAGGAGACTAGAGGGAACGACCCCCGGGGGGGAAATGTTCACCAGCTAACTAGAAGAGAGAGAGAGAGAGAGAGAGAAAAAAAAGTGACTGATATGGACATGGGTTTCTCTCTCTCTGCTCACCTCTCAAAGGCGAGCAAGACAAAGAGCAGGCGCCATCTTGGACATACATCATAAGCAGAGCGACCTCAGGTGTGCACCGGCCCTGAGCCTAGCAGAAAAACCTGACTCTGGGTGGGGCGAATTAACAGGAGATTAGGACCTAGTAAATTTGTGGGGCTACTGAACTGAGACTGTGAAAAAAGAGACGGTGGGGGAGAGAACTCACGGAATTCACGTGAGTACTCTCCAGAGACGCTACAATTCCATAACTTTGGCAACCCAGTGGGAGACTGAAGGAGAATTTGAGCCCACTCTGAGGGCAGAACAGATTCCCTGTGTGGTCCTTGGGAAAGAGCTTCTGATCTCTGGCTCCTGTGGGTATATCATTTGCCTGCTAACGACCTCCAACTTCATTCAGCTGTGCAGAATTACTCCCATTTTGAATCAAAAAAAGAAAGAGAGAGAGATCTACCATGCCTAACCTGGGAGTGTCACCTTTGGCACACCAAACAGAGCTCTCAGGCCATACCCATCTCAAGCCTCTAAGGCTCCATCAAAAACAGTCCACTTAATCTAGAGTCATAGTATAACAAGAAAAAGCACCACAGTGAAGAAACCAAATATCTCCAATATGCCAAATAACAAACACAAAAACCGAGGTAATAAAAACAAGGAAGTCACTATGACGCCCCCAAATGAAAAAGACACCCCAATTCAAGATTATGAAGATGATAAGATAGAACAAATGCAAGAAGCTGATCTCAAAAAATTGATAAGAACATTAAGAAGTTCTCAAAAACAAATTCTTGAACTACAGAAATCCTTAATGGACAAGATAGAAAATCTCTCTCGTGAAAATGAAATATTAAGGAGGAATCAACTAGTAGAACAGGAAACTGTGATAGTGACGAGAAATCATAATGAAGTGAAGAATTCAATAGATCAAATGAAAAACACATTAGAGAGCCTTAAAAACATATGGGTGAAGCAGAAGAGAGAATATCGGACTTAGAAGACAGAGAACAGGAAAGGATACAGTCAGACCAAAGAAAAGACGAGGAAATTAGAAATCTAAAACATATTGTCAGGAATCTTCAGGATACTATTAAAAAAACCAACATTTGGGTTCTAGGAGTTCCTGAAGGCATGGAGAGGGAGAAAGGATTAGAAGGCCTTTTTAGTGAGATATTAGCAGAAAATTTCCCAGGTTTGGAGAAGGACAGAGAAATCCTAGTACAGAAAGCTCATAGAACCCCTAATAAACACGACCAAAAGAGATCCTCACCACGACACGTTGTAATTAAACTCTCCACAGTGAAACATAAAGAAAAGATCCTAAAATGTGCAAGAGGGAAACGTCAGATTACTCTCAGAGGATCTCCAATCAGACTCACAGCTGACTACTCATCAGAAACCCTACAAGCTAGGAGGGAATGGCGAGATATAGCCCAGGTACTAAGAGAGAACAACTGCCAGCCCAGAATATTATATCCTGCAAAGCTCTCATTTGTGAATGAAGGTGAAATAAAGACTTTTCATAGCAAACAGAAATTGAAAGAATTTGTTGCCACTCGTCCAGCCCTGCAAAAGATGATTAAAGATGTGTTGCACACAGAAACACAGAAACACGGTCATCAGTATGAAAGAAGATAAAGGAAGGAAACCTCACAGCAAAAGATCACAGGGAATTCAAAGCATATATTACAACTTATCTTTGGCAAATGGCAGGGCAAAGTTACCACTTATCAATAGTCACATTGAACGTGAATGCCCTGAACTGTCCAGTTAAAAGACACAGATTGGCTGATTGGGTTAAGGAACAAAACCCATCTATTTGCTGCTTACAAGAAACACATCTTTCCAACAAAGATGCACACAGACTGAAAGTGAAAGGCTGGAAAAAGATATACCATGCCAACAGAAATGAAAAAAGAGCAGGCGTAGCCATCTTAATATCAGACAACATAAACTTTACCAGAAAAACTGTTAAGAGAGACAAAGAGGGACACTATATAATGATGAAGGGATCAATTCAACAAGAAGATATAACAATTATCAATGTATATGCACCTAACTACAGGGCACCGGTTTATCTAAAAGATTTGTTAAGGGACTTAAAGGGAAACTTAGACCCCAATACAATAGTACTGGGGGACTTCAATATTCCACTCTCAGAAATAGGCAGACCAACAGGACAGAAGATCAACAAGGAAACAGCAGATTTAATCGACACTATAGCCCAAATGGATCTAACAGATATATACAGAACTTTTCATCCTACAGCTAAAGATTTTACATTCTTCTCAGCAGTAAATGGAACCTACTCTAGGATTGACCACATACTAGGCCATAAAGCAAGTCTCAGCAAATTCGAAAGAATTAGAATCATACCATGCAGCTTCTCAGACCATAAAGGATTGAAGTTGGAAATTAGCAACTCAGGAATCCCTAGAGCATATGCAAACACATGGAGGTTGAACAACATGCTCCTGAATGAACAATGGGTCATAGAAGAAATTAAAAGAGAAATCAAAAAGTTTCTGGAAGTAAATGAGGATAACAGCACAACATACCAAAACTTATGGGATGCAGCAAAAGCAGTGTTAAGAGGAAAGTTTATATCAATAGGTGCCTACATCAAGAAATTGGAAAGGCACCAAATAGATGAGCTTTCAATTCACCTCAAGGATCTAGAAAACCTACAGCAAACCAGACCCAAATCTAGTAGGAGAAGAGAAATAATTAAAACCAGAGAAGAAATTAACAGGATTGAATCCAAAAAAAATTCCAAAAAATCAGCCAAACGAGGAGCTGGTTTTTGGAAAAAAATAAACAAAATTGACACCCCTTTGGCCCAACTAACTAAAAAAAGAAGAGAAAAGACCCAAATCAATAAAATCAAAGATGAAAAAGGAAACGTAACAACAGACACCACAGAAATAAAAAGAATCATCAGAAATTACTACAAGGACCTGTATGCCAGCAAACAGGAAAACCTATCAGAAATGGATAGATTCCTGGACACATGCAATCTACCTAAATTGAACCAGGAAGACATCGAAAACCTAAACAGACCCATAACTGAGACAGAAATTGAAACAGTAATAAAGGCCCTCCCAACAAAGAAAAGCCCAGGACCAGATGGATTCACTGCTGAATTCTACCAGACATTTAAAGAAGAACTAATCCCATTTCTTCTCAAACTATTCAGAACAATCGAAGAAGAGGGAATCCTCCCAAATTCTTCCTATGAAGCCAGCATCACCTTAATTCCTAAGCCAGAAAAAGATGCAGCACTGAAAGAGAATTACAGACCAATATCCCTGATGAACATAGATGCAAAAATCCTCAATAAAATTCTCGCCAATAGAATGCAACAACACATCAGAAAGATCATCCACCCAGACCAAGTGGGACTTATCCCTGGTATGCAGGGATGGTTTAATGTGTGCAAATCAATCAATATGCTACACCACATTAACAGACTGCAGAAGAAAAACCATATGATTATCTCAATAGACACCGAGAAAGCATTTGATAAAATACAACACCCGTTCATGATGAAAACTCTAAGCAAACTGGGTATGGAAGGAACATTCCTCAATACAATCAAAGCAATCTATGAAAAACCCACGGCCAACATCATATCGAATGGGGAAAAGTTGAAAGCATTTCCACTGAGATCTGGTACCAGACAGGGATGCCCACTCTCACCACTGCTAATCAATATAGTTCTGGAAGTTCTAGCCAGAGCTATTACACAAGAAAAAGAAATTAAAGGGATACAAATTGGGAAGGAAGAACTCAAACTATCCCTCTTTGCAGATGATATGATTCTTTATTTAGGGGACCCAAAGAACTCTACTAAGAGACTATTGGAACTCATAGAAGAGTTTGGCAAAGTAGCAGGGTATAAAATCAATGCACAAAAATCAACAGCCTTTATATACACAGACAATGCCATGGCTGAGGAAGAACTTCTAAGATCAATCCCATTCACAATAGCTACAAAAACAATCAAATACCTTGGAATAAACTTAACCAAGGACGTTAAAGATCTCTACGATGAAAATTACAAAACCTTAAAGAAAGAAATAGAAGAGCATACCAAGAAATGGAAAAATCTTCCATGCTCATGGATTGGAAGAATCAATATCATCAAAATGTCCATTCTCCCAAAAGCAATTTATAGACTCAATGCAAAACCAATCAAGATACCGAAGACCTTCTCAGATCTGGAAAAAATGATGCTGAAATTCATATGGAGACACAGGAGACCTCGAATAGCTAAAGCAATCTTGTACAACAAAAACAAAGCTGGAGGCATCACAATACCAGATTTCAGGACATACTACAGGGCAGTTGTAATCAAAAGAGCATGGTACTGGTACAGAAACAGATGGATAGACCAATGGAACAGAATTGAAACACCAGAAATCAATCCAAACATCTACAGCCAACTCATATTTGATCAAGGATACAAAACCAATTCCTGGAGCAAGGACAGTCTATTCAATAAATGGTGCTGGGAAAATTGGATTTCCACATGAAGATTCATGAAGCAAGACCCCTACCTTTCACCTTACACAAAAATTCACTCAACATGGATTAAGGACTTCAATCTACAACCTGACACCATCAAATTATTAGAGAGCATTGGAAAAACCCTGCAAGATATAGGTACCGGCAATGCCTTCTTGGAAAACACCCCAGAAGCACAGGCAGTCAAAGCCAAAATTAACATTTGGGATTGCATCAAATTGAGAAGTTTCTGTACTGCAAAAGAAACAGTCAGGAAAGTGAAGAGGCAACCAACAGAATGGGAAAATATATTTGCAAGCTATGCAACTGATAAAGGGTTGATAACCAGAATCTACAAAGAAATCAAGAAACTCCACAAGATCAAAACAAACAACCCACTTAAGAGATGGGCCAAGGACCTCAATAGACATTTTTCAAAAACGGAAATCCAAATGGCCAACAGGCACATGAAAAAATGTTCAAGATCACTAGCAATCAGGGAAATGCAAATCAAAACCACAATGAGGTTCCACCTCACCCCAGTTAGAATGGCTCACATTCAGAAATCTACCAACAATAGATGCTGGCGAGGATGTGGGGAAAAAGGGACACTAACCCACTGTTGGTGGGAATGCAAACTGGTTAAGCCACTATGGAAGTCAGTCTGGAGATTCCTCAGAAACATGAATATAACCCTACCATTCAACCCAGCCATCCCACTCCTTGGAATTTACCCAAAGGAAATGAAATTGGCAAACAAACAAGATGTCTGCACATTAATGTTTACTGCATCTCAATTCACAATAGCTAAGACGTGGAACCAACCCAAATGCCCATCAACAGTAGACTGGATAAAGAAATTATGGGACATGTACTCTATCGAATACTATACAGCAGTCAAAAACAATGAAACCCAGTCATTTGCAACAAGATGGAGGAATTTGGAAAACATCATGCTGAGTGAATTAAGCCAGTCCCAAAGGGACATATAGCATATGTTCTCCCTGATTAGTGACAACTAACTGAGCAACAAAGGGGAAACTTGTTGAAGTGAAATGGACACTACGAGAAACAGTGACTTGATCAGCTCTTGTCCTGACAGTTGATGTACAATGTAATACTTTATCCTCTTTAGTATTTTTTTTTGTTCTAGTACCATTGGTTGAACTCTGTAATTAACACACAATTATTCTTAGGTGTTTAAATTTTAACTGAAAAGTGATCCCTGTTAGGAATTTGGAAAACATTATGCTGAGTGAAATAAGCCAATCCCAAAGGGACAAATACCACTTGTTCTCCCTGATAGGTGACAACTAACCGAGCACCAAAAAGGAAACCTGTTAAAGTGAAATGAACACTAGGAGAAAAGGTGACTTGATCAGCCCTCACCCTGACTGTTGATGAGCAACTTAATATGTTATCCCTCTTAGTATTTTTTTTTGTTTGTTCTACTTAATACTTTTGGTTGAATACTGTAATCAATACACAATTCTTCTTAAGTGCTGAAAATTAACTGAAAAGTGATCGCTGTTAAATATAAGAGTGGGAATAGGAGAGGGAAGAGATGTGCAATTCGGGACATGCTCAAGCTGACTTACCTCAAATGGTAGAGTTAGAAACATACCAGGGGATTTCAATTCAATCCCATCAAGGTGGCATGTACCAATGCCATCTCACTAGTCCCGTTGATCAATTTCTGTTCACAATTGATCATAATGAAAGGAATAAGAGTCAAAGGAAGCACATAAACAAGACTAGTGTCTGCAAATACTAGCTGATAGAATAAAAAAGGGAGAGAACGATCCAACATGGGAAGTGAGATACACAGCAGACCCATAGAATGGCAGATGTCCTAAACAGCACTCTGGCCTCAGAATCAGCCCTTAAGGCATGCGGTACTGGCTGAAAAGCCCATGAGAGTATTTCAGGCATGGAAAGCCAAGACACTCTGGAAGAAAAAAAAAAAAAACTAAATGAAAGATCTCCGCGAGTGAGATCCCAGTGGGAAGAATGGGTCATCAAAGAAGGAGGTACCTTTCTCTGAAGGGAGGAGAGAACTTCCACTTTGACCATGGTTTTGTCTAAAAATTATCAGAGTCAGTGAACTCAGGGGGCTTCCATAGCCTTGGCAGCTCATGACAAGAGCCTAGGGTGATTACTGATGCCATAAACAAGAGTGTCAATTTGTTAAGTCAACAACAGGAGTCACTGTGCACTTACTCCTCATGTAGGATCTCTGTCCTTAATGTGCTGTACATTGTGATTTAATGCTATAACTAGTACTCAAACAGTATTTTTCACTTTATGTTTCTGTGTGGGAGCAAACTGTTGAAATCTTTACTTAATGTATGCTAAACTGATCTTCTGTATATAAAGAGAATCGAAAATGAATCGATGTGAATGGAAGGGGAGAGGGAGTGGGAAAGGGGAGGGTTGCGGGTGGGAGGGACGTTATGGGGGGGAAGCCATTGTAATCAATATTCTGTACTTTGGAAATTTATATTCATTAAATAAAAGAGCAGTTAAAAAAAGAAAGTTTTCATTATCAAAAAAAAAAGAAACTTAACTGAAAAGTGATTGCTGTTAAATATAAGAGTGGGAATAGGAGAGGGAAGAGATGTGCAATTCGGGACATGCTCAAGCTGACTTACCTCAAATGGTAGAGTTAGAAACATACCAGGGGATTCCAATTCAATCCCATCAAGGTGGCATGTACCAATGCCATCTCACTAGTCCCGTTGATCAATTTCTGTTCACAATTGATCATAATGATAGGACTAAGAGCCAAAGGGAGCACATAAACAAGACTAGTGTCTGCAAATACTAGCTGATAGAATAAAAAAGGGAGAGAATGATCCAACATGGGACGTGAAATACACAGCAGACCCATAGAATGGCAGATGTCCTAAACAACACTCTGGCCGCAGAATCAGCCCTTAAGGCACACAGATCTGGCTGAAAAGCCCATGAGAGTATTTCAGACATGGAAAGCCAAGACACTCTGGAAAAAAACAAACAAACAAAAAAAACCAAAACACCTAAATGAAAGATCTCCGTGTGTGAGACCCCAGTGGAAAGAACAGGTCATCAAAGAATGAGGTACCTTTCTCTGAAGGGAGGAGAGACCTTCTTGTCTCTTTCTGCCTCCCTTCATTATCATCATCTAAATTAGAATTATAGTTGCAAATAGTTTCAAAATTCGTACAAGTCTTTTTATAAACCTTACCCATTACCTTTTACAGTGACCTCAGAATGTAATGGCATTTGAAGCAAGTGGAAAAGGCTTTGCATAGTGTTTAATCTGAGATGTCTACCAATTCACTATTGACTAGTTCGATTCTAGAAGGCTCATTTCCTTCATCCATATAAATACATAACTTATTGAAGGAATTAACCCCTTTGAAGTTTGATTTTTTAGGACATATAAATTGGATAAACAGGTCATCTAATGGCAGAAAAGCACACATTTTCTGTTAGCCATTTGTTTTAAAATTGTTAACTTTTGCCCACTGTATGAAGCTGAGAATGTTTCACGTGCTGTAAAGTTTCTTTGCACTAGCACAGGTAAGATGTAATCTGGACCTTCTGTCTCCTGTGCCTGATCAGTAGGGGCATACCTCACCCAGGCTCCAGTAGTGAGCAGTCAGCTTGTGAAGACAGTACCAGCGTTCCGAGTGAATAGAGTTGGCACCCTGGGACTACTATAAGGGCAAGATTAGCCTAAAAAAAAAAAAAGAAGAAAAACGCAGCTGGAGAGGAGAGTTGGAAGCAGCCCACCTGACAAGAGGAAGCTACATATAGTGTCTCAAAGGACGAGAGATATCTCTGGGAATGGTGCACCATCAGATTAAAATAATAGCAGTCTCTTACTTATCTGGACCTTTATTATTTTAGATAGAGATAATATGTTTCCCTCTTCAGATGCTGGTTCTAGAAACATTCGTTTCCTAGGCTAAATGTTGAGCTGTTGCATGTCAGATGATGCAGGAAATGACAGATGGCCAACTGCCCCACGTAAAGCTGCTCCCTGTGGTGCCATTCAGGATGTATATCCATCAGTAGTAACTGGAATAAAGAAGGCCCTGGGAGGAGCATGCCGTGTATCACTTTCCAGAGGCAGGCAGGAGCCAGAAAGCCAGCCTAAACTCCAAGAACATCCTTGTAAGATATCCCTAGCATTGCCTACATGAGGAGATAACTTGTAACAGAAAATGCACCGAAGTGTGGAAGCCTCATAAAAATCAAAGTAGAACTGCATGGAGTTTGATTGTGAACACACACTACCTCTTTCTCGTATGAGTTCACATCCAAGCTAAAATGTGAGCACCGAGAAGTACAGGAATTCAGGCTAACAGCTCTAGATATATTCCTTTTTATTATCAACACTTTTAAAATAAAAGTCTCAATAATTAAATGATGTTTCATTCTTAAGAAAATGAAATTTGAAGGAATCTTTTATTAACTAAAGAATGTTTAAAATCACCTCTCTTTTTTCTACTCCTAAGTGGGTCATATTCTTGAGGAGAGGAATAAACTAGCTGCCTTGGGCACAGAGATGATGAATATAAATCAAATCACAATGTGACATAACTTGTTCTACTTAAAGGACTTTTAGATTCCTTGTTCAGGGAGGCAGAGGGTGGGAAGGGAGGGAGAGATAGGAGAGGAATAACAAGAGTTTTCTAAGTTCCATGTGACCTGAAAGCAAACCCAGCAGATGCACATGTGAAATAGCCCGGGCACATAATGTTGTAAATGTGCTCGGTTAGGGTTACCCACTGAACGCGTACTTATTGAATATGAACTGTATGTCAAGCATTATACAGGCTGTGCTTTCCAAAGTGTATACAGGAAAAGAAAATTCCATACTATATTCTTAGAACAATCCAGTCAGATGTAGGGTACTAAGACTTCGGTGACTGAAATTCAACAAGAGAACACCTGTGACAGGTACTGCCATTGACAACGGGGACTGAAGAGGGAGGCATGAAAGGTGAATTGAATCTCAGTGAGGTAATTTCACAGAGGACCCAACTTTGATTTGGAATTTTAAAAAGGTATACAATTTTTCTAGATAAGGAGAAGTTGGTAAAATTTTTAGACATAAAGAAAAGACAAATTAAGTAGAAGTGACCTATATGAATATTGAAGAATAGAGGCTTTGAGAGAATTCTACAAATTCTATCAAAGAGGAAAAAATTTACCTGATAATACTATGTAAATGGAAATGACATTAAATTCCCACCACTCACACTGAACAAAATGAACAATGATGGTTTGTCAGAGTAACAATGAGGGAGATTTGCACAGGTGGCACTGTCTAAATGTGGACAGAGGACACTGCAAAACACATACATCTATGAAACAGAAACGAGCCAAAGTATATCACTAAAACTTGAATTATGTCAATCAGGAGGTTGTATATTTTAACATATTTATCATTTTTCTTTTATTATTTTAAAGATTTATTTGTTATTTTGAGAGAGTGTGTGAGAGAGAGATAAAAAGTGAGGGAGAGGGAGAAAGAAGAGATCTTCCTCTGCTGACTCATTCTCATCCATGTCTCCCACATGGGTAGTAGGAGCCCAAACACTAGGGCTATGATCTACTACCTTCCTAGGCACGTTGGCTGGAAGCCAAGTTGTAGCACTTGAATTAGCACACACGGTACAAGCAGAGGCACCTCTATACCTCAATGCCAGCCCACAGAGATTTCTTTTAGAAACCAGAATGTTGAAGTTGAATGCATTTTGTTCAATTGAATGTGTTATTCATTTTCAGATTTTGGATTGACATTTTAGAAAGCCCAGAATGAAATGACCTCTAAATGAGACAGTACCACATAGTGGGTGACAGGGCAAAGTCTGGATTCAAATTGCTGGGTTCTAATATTGCCTCTGTCATTTATTAACTGTGTGATTTGGAGCATATGACTTCAATTTTCTGTGCTGGCAGCATCTTCATCTGTAAAACAAGATGGATCGTACCCAACACTAATATTAGTAAAGCACCATAGCAGTGAGGATCCATTAATAAGAAAAGACGTTGGAAGTGCCACACCGCAATGGCTAGGTACTGATGCACGCATCTCACAGCCACTGTATCATCTTGATTCCTCATGAGTGGCTTTATTTTAAGTGTCTGCAGAGCATAAGCTCATATATGTACAGCACTTAGAGCAATCTCTGGCATTGATTAAGTGCCACTAAATGTTCTCTATTAAGACTTAAGAGAATAAAGATTTGCAGTCAGATTCCCTATATACCTGTAATACAAATTCTCATTATAAGTAATACTTAAAGTAGAAATCTCTTTCATTAGTAATATTGTTTGTTTAACTGTCTGGTTTATTTTCTGTCTGGCCTACCAGATCATGAATTACATAAGAGAAGAAAACCTGTCTCTTTTGTTTCACTTTTACAACCAGTAGCTAACAGAAAACAGGACCTACCACAAGTACTTAACAAATATTTTGATAAAGATAGATGGAAACAATAGATTTAGGAAAAACAGGTCATTTACCCTTAGTCACTGGCACAGCCTATCTAAGGGGGACATATTTCCATATTTTTGCATGACCATTGGCAAAATTATAGCCAGGCCAATAGTGTAAAGTATGAATGCATGAAAGAATTGTAAGCAGGGCTTCTCAGGCCCAGGTAGACTTCCATTGTATTTCTCATTTGGTTCTCCTATCTACTTTCTCTCAAGAATATCACAAGGTGCAGGTGCAGTTTCCAGAATCAGAGCCAGAATGCAGGTCTGTTTCTGATATTTATTATAGAGGATTTTTGTTTTAGGGGAAAGATATTTGAATAAAAGATGCAGTTGTTAATTCCTCAAAAAAGAGGTATTTATACTGGCTCCCATATACTTCCTTATCTTGGTATAACTTGCATGTCTTATTCCTACTTTATAAGATGATACTAAACAATTTTCCTCCTCTATTTTCTCAGCAAGAATAAACCAAAAATTATTATTGCTAAGCCTCTTTTTCCTAGCCTTCAACGTTTTGCAGCATGGACATATGACATAAATAAATATGAAGACCATAAAGAGGCAAAAAAGATCAATAAAACATTGATAGTTATTTTCTCAAATAGAGAACTTTGGACAAGAAAGAAGATGTAAAAAATAGGCAAGTCTTAGTCTCCCACATGGGTGCAGGGGTCCAAGCACTTGGGCCATCTTCTACTGCTTTCCCAGGACACAGCAGGGAGCTGGATTGGAAGAGGAGCAGCTGGTACTAGAGCTGGCACCCACATGGGATGCCGGCACCACAAGCAGAAGATTAACCCACTGTGCCACTGTGCCAGCTCCTATACATCAGATTTATTAAAAGCTTAGGATTGCATTTTTTTGGTAATCAAAATAGTTGATATTATTCTCATTATTCATATACATTTATATCACATATATTTTAATTATCACTAAGTAGATAATGTGTAAAAGATCATGTTTTGGGACTAGGACACATGATAAATGGTTCTAATCCTCAAAGACATTACTGTGCTAATGATATAAAGCAGAAATAATTATATGATTTTCAAGTGAAAATTATCTCATGTGTATTGCATTTTGTTTATCAAAAATAATTATTTGATTTTACTATAGTTCACCTACCACATTTTAACAAATCAGAATTGCATATTAATATATTGGTAGCAACGTGAATACAGTGTAGAGAATTGTTCTTTTCTTCTGATAACTGTGTATACTGTTTTAGTAAGAACAGGGATTGCTATTGCTTTTACAGTAAAAATTTCATGTGAATATAAAAGTTCAATTCTGAGGGTAAATTTAGTGGAATAATTTAAAGATAAGCAAGCCAGTGAAAGAATTTGAACAGGATATAATGGCTAGAGTAAAAGTAGATTCATATGCTGTAAACAAGGATGCAAAGTGATAAAACTTTTCATTCTTCCACATATATTTGTCTATTAAATCAAAATAAGTAGGTATTACTATTTGAAATTAACTTTTATTTCATTTTAACATATTAAGTCAATAATTCTCAATGATATAAAGTCTCTAAATTATGTATATTAATGTTTAAGCTGTGTTGTGCTAAAGTTCACAGATATTATATTTAATGTCTAGTAACAAATGAAACAGTCTTGTCATTTATAAAAGTTATAAATAATAATTATGAGCTTTATCAGATGTGAATGTAACTTAAATGAAAATTTTTCTATAGCTCTGTTAACCTTTGTAGACTTATTATTCCTTGCATTCAAATTAACCTGATTTAGTTCAGAACTCCTCTATTAAATGCCTGGATTGAACTTTTGCCAACATTGGAAACAATATTTTTCATGTGTATGTGTGTGTTTCTCTATGAAACATTTTTTGATAAGAAATCACTGCTTACAAACAGTCATTAGTCCACAATCTACTCTGTAAATAGAATGTAGACATAGCACTTAAAATCATACTTAATTTTAAATATTTCAGATAGTTTCAAAGATGAATGTCTTAAGCATGGATATGCCTAAAAGAGAGATTTTTTTAATGCAGAACAAAACTGAGTTATATTAACAGGCTGGCAGAGAATGAAATTAATTAAGTAGTGTTTGTACAGCCACATTGCAATAGAATGAATATATGATTCAAAATGTGGAAAGTTATTTATAAAAGTCAAGCCTTAATTTAGACATACCAGCAAAATCTGCTTTTAAAAGAAAGTTTTTATGCATGTGTTGTGTGTCTGAATGCATGTGTGTGTGTTACACCTACTCAAAAGGGGCCAAATACAGCTTTATGGAAAAATCTTTAAAACTTTTCTCTGTGTATCCAAATCACAAATTCTAAGTCCTTATCTTTAAAGGAATAGTATATAGCCCATATAAGAAAATGCCTGTATATTATGTCACAGAGAAGTGACATAATACTTGGTTGGTGAGGGTTCTGCTGGGAAAGATTTTCATGGAATTTAATAGCCAGAGTGAAAACTCTATAAGAACAGGTAAGGTTCTATGCTTTGATCACAGAAATGTTCCAAACTCTAGTACGCTACAATGCCAGTACTGAGAACTCAAATATTTGTTGAATGAATGAATAATTTAAATGGTTACGCTTCTTATATGTATAATTATGTAATTATATTTTACTCTTTTTATAGTTCCACTTCTAAGGTATTTATTTATTTGAAAGGCAGAGTTAGAGAAGGGAGGGGGAGAAAGGGAGGGGGAGAGAGAGAATGAGAATGAGAGAGAATTTATCAATGTTTCATCCACTGGATCACTGTCAAAATGGTTCTAACAGCCAGAGCTAGGTCAGGCTTAAGCCAGTACTTTGGAACTCCATCTGGATCTCCCATGTGGGTGACAGGTGTCCAAGCACTTGGGCCATCTTCTGCTGCTTTCTCAGGCTCATTAGCAGGGAGCAGGATCAGAAGTGGAGCAGCTGGGACTTTAACCATCACTCATCTTGGATGCCAGCATCTCAGGAGGTGGCTTAACATGCACCCACAATATCAGCCCTTGTGTTATATTTCTATACATATTCCTATACAAACTAGTCTATGATTTGTTGAACATGAGGTAGATAAACAAGATACTATCAGTTTTATTGTGCAAGAGTTTTACACAATCAATATATACTTTAGCAGTTAGCTGTTTTGGGGATGATATTATGTATACATAACCACAATCAAGTTAAAAGGAAATAACAAATAATAACAAAAAGTAAAGACATCTATGGGAGAAATATAGAAGTGCTTTAAACAAAGTAAGTAGAGACTGGGAGTTTGGGTATTGAATGAATCAGTAGTCACAGTGATGAGATAAGGCAATTTTGAGGAAGTATCATTTAAGCTGACCTCTGAAAATTGCAAGTCAAATTTAAAAAGGGACTTCCCTACTGGGATAAGAACTAAAACGACTGCATGGGCAGGTGTATATACCACTGGGAGAGAGCAGGGTAACAATTACAATGCTTTTGGCATACAGTAATCAGTAATCAGTAGAATTGAAAATTCTTCCATCTAGTAGTTACTGCCCACTCATGAGGTGAAAACATTCCTATTCTGTAGAGACACCCATATGTCTTACTGTCAAACCAGTATTTGGGATGTTCAAATAATGGCAAGATATAAAACAAATACAATTTGATAGTTCTCAAGCAAATATAGCATAATTTTATGTTTTGACTGCATTTTTATTTTCTATTTGATTTCTTTCTTTTATACGTGTTTCCCAGGATAGTCCGCTGGTCTTACAGTCTGACAGGAATGTCACAGTGAATGCAAGAAATCACATGGGACAGTTAACTGGACAACTGACAGTAGGTGAGTGGAGTGAAGATTGCTGAGATCATCTTCTGTGGGGAGCAACTGAGACTAGACTAAATTACTGGAACTAGGACTAATTCTATGCATCTGATCTCCCACAATATGGCGCTGGGGAGGAGTAAACAACTTCTACGCAGCTGCCTTGCCAATTTGACTGATAAGCTGCAGGAGCTGATCCTGCTCCTGATTGGAGGAGAGCAGCGTGCTCGGCGTGTGGGCAGCAGAGCATGGATTGATGGAAGAGGACTATAAAGGAGGAGAGAGACAACATGCACCAGGAACATCTGAGGACCATCTGAGCAACCCCTGAGAGAGCCGGCCAGCGGTGTGCTGCTCCTCCACGGAAGCAGGGAAAGCTGCAGGGGTGCCGCCCCTCCGCGGAGCAGAGGTGGGGGGTGGGGGGCAGCTAACCCGGGAAGAGCCGGGCAGAAAGAACAGTGCAGGGTCCAGTGTCGTTCCTCCGTGAGAGGGGGAGCGACAATCTTCCTCTATTTAAATTTTGTGATCATTTACATTGGAAAACGTGAAAGTATGTATTCCTGTAATTCATACCTAGACATCCCATAATAGCCCAATGATTTTACACATGAGATGATATGTCATAAAGATAGCTATAGTTTTCCTTTTACTTTTTTTTTTTTTTTTTTTTGACAGGCAGAGTGGACAGTGAGAGAGAGAGACAGAGAGAAAGGTCTTCCTTTGCCATTGGTTCACCCTCCAATGGCCGGCGCGGCCGGCGCACCGCGCTGATCCGATGGCAGGAGCCAGGAGCCAGGTGCTTTTCCTGGTCTCCCATGGGGTGCAGGGCCTAAGCACCTGGGCCATCCTCCACTGCACTCCCTGGCCACAGCAGAGAGCTGGCCTGGAAGAGGGGCAACCGGGACAGAATCCGGCGCCCCGACCGGGACTAGAACCCCGTGTGCCGGCGCCGCTAGGTGGAGGATTAGCCTAGTGAGCCACGGTGCTGGCCTCCTTTTACTTTTGTCAATGTGTTGTTATGGGACTGAATTACAATTATTTTGCTGGGTACTACTTTGGGACTATAAAATAAATCATTTTCTTTACATACATTTTCATAGTATAAATTACATCATAATAAGTGAGTGTTTTGAAGTGTGAGATGATAAAACATCATGAAATTATACATCCTTTGAGGAAAAACGTTTTATAATGAATATCATCTGCTTTTATAAATTACACAGCCATTGAATATAATTTTAAAATTTACTCATTACATGTGAAGTTGATGTTGAAATTGTTTTGATGCATAGCCTTTACAGGTTATAAATTTAATCTACTGAAATTATTACATTTTTGTTTCATTATAAAATATGTAATTTTTAGATTCATATTATATCAAAATACTGAGTATCAAAACTTGACTCAATATTTATGAGAAGAAATTCAAATAACACATTAATTGTTGCTGTGTTAAATACAGGCTTAACCTGAGTATAGATATTTAAATATTTGCATCCTATTATGTTGGCTCCATGGGTAAATTACCTGATACTGAAATCACGTATTTATATATCTGTATCTCTGTCTACCTAGTTAAGTATCCACCTATATAATCTATCAAAAGAAAACTAAATGATTATTTGTGAGGAGTGAGGTTTTTTATTTTAATGAAGTTATTTTATTTTCATCATAAAATGCAAATGTGTTTGCAATATTTCAAATTAAACTTTGCAAAAATATTTTATTTCAAATGTGGTATTTGTTAACATGAATTTTCATTATGTCTACTTTCTTTGTAGATTAATAAGTCATTTTATGTTATGTACTCTATTGAAGCCAAAAGGAAAACACTTTATCATAAATTCATTTTATATATGACCAAATTTTATTTATAATAATAGGGTTTAGTTTACATATTCTTTATATCGTAAAAGTGTCATTAGATATATATTAGTTATCATCCCTGGATAATATGTTGTAATGGGTGGGGTTATTTCAGTTACTAAATGGAGCTATTTGAAACTGAATTAAGTATTAGTGAACCTTGCTTTTTTCAGGGCACATTGTATACAAACATCGAAGCATCACGTTGTACCCCAAAAATAGAGATGCTTATGACTTGTTAATCAATAACAAATAAATTTTAAAATGGCTTAAATAAATATGCCTGTGAAAACAGATATTGTTCCAAACCTCAGTTCTTCAACCTTAATGTTTATGTCAGTTCACGAGTGTGATATTAGAATCTCACAAACAGGCCTACAGAAACAGACTGAAACTTGGCAAATTTTCTGTTTCATGATTTCCTTAACATTGTGTACTCTTTAGGTAGATAGAACTTTACTTTGCATTCAGTTTTTGAAGTACAAAGAAACCCTTAGTGAAAATGTCAAAATAGAAATCAAGCACACAAAGAATATATGTCAATATCTACTGTCAAACACAACAGCTACATAATTCCTGTTTCCCCAACAAAGCAACTGTTTGATGACAGAGAGTATAAATCGGATACCATTTGCATTTTGCCACGTGCTGTCCTGCAGAAATAGAAAGAATGTGTTGGGCAAATATTTTCAGTCACACTTACAAATGAATTTTTTTTTTTTTTTTTGACAGGCAGAGTGGACAGTGAGAGAGAGAGACAGAGAGAAAGGTCTTCCTTTTGCCGTTGGTTCACCCTCCAATGGCCGCCGCGGCCGGCGCGCTGCGGCCGGCGCACCGCACCGATCCGATGGCAGGAGCCAGGAGCCAGGTGCTTTTCCTGGTCTCCCATGGGGTGCAGGGCCCAAGCACCTGGGCCATCCTCCACTGCACTCCCGGGCCACAGCAGAGGGCTGGCCTGGAAGAGGGGCAACCGGGACAGAATCCGGCGCCCCGACCGGGACTAGAACCCGGTGTGCCGGCGCCGCTAGGCGGAGGATTAGCCTAGTGAGCCGCGGCGCCGGCCACAAATGAATTTTAATGCAGTGTTAGTATTAGTCAAGTGAGGGAAAACAGGCAGAAATAGAGAAAAGTTGAGCTTAGTTGTAAATGCTGCAAATCAATAAATTAGAATATAGCAGGCTATTTCAGGGGATAGAAGTACACTTATTCCAGTGGAGCTTGAATGGAAAATGTTATAATAATCTGGTCCTCTGTGGGTATTGTTGGTCAGTAACCCAGAGGACATCTCCACTGCTTTGCGATTTTCATTGAATACAGAGAAAACAAAAGATTTACACAGCAGGTGAGGCTGGAGGGATCCTGCAATTATATTTGAAGTCAATCCACAGTAGATTATTTAGTGGTGGGAGGGGTTCTTAGAAAATAATTTATCTCCTAGACACTCAGTTTTCTCATCCCTAAAATAGGAATATTGACACTTATTTTGAATTCTGTATGAGTGAGGGTGTTTTCAGTATCTCTAAATTATATATTGAATAAGTTATTATTTTGATGATGGCGATTACAATTATTGGTGTCACTTCAGTTACAAATTCATTACTGTAATGTAAGAAATGTCATGATGATTTTCTATTCAATGCATCTCTGTTACTGTAGTTAATGTGTACATATTGGTAATATACATATTACCACTGCAGAGCACTCTAACAAAACACCATAGAAAGGGACTCTCATGTGTGGAAACTTGAATTGTGTGAGGATAAGATTACATTTACATAGAATTTGAAGAGATTATTGAGTGACTTCAAGCAGTGTGGTCTATAGCCTTCCTTTTTAAAATAACTTAACTCCCTTTGTGCCTCCCACCCTCCCTCTCTCTTTCTCTAGTTTTAGTTTAGGGACATGGCCTTGATATAATATCCATACAGTTCCATTTTACAACATTAAGAATTACCAAATATGAACAAAAATATAGAAAATAAACTTTAGTTATTTGTGGGGAGCAATCCGGACTAGACTAAGTTACTCGAATTAGGACTTATTCTATGCATCTGCTCTCCCACAATATGGCGCTGGGAGAGAAGTAAACAGCTTTCGCACAGCTGCCTCCAGTTCAACCAATTAACTGTAGGACTTGCTCCTGATTGGAGAGCAGCGTACTCGGCGTGTGGGCAGCCGAGTTGGGATTGGCGGAGGAGGACTATAAAGGAGGAGAGAGACGGCATGCACCGGGAACATCTATGGGGAACATCTAGCTGAAGGAACACCTGTGCAGCCCCCGAGAAGAGCCGGCCGGCGGTGTGCCGCTCCCCTGCGGAAGTGGGGAATGTGGCCAGGGGGAACTGCCCTTCCACGGAGGTGGAAGGGATAGTAGCCAACCCGGGAAGAACCAGCAGCAAACCCGGGGAGGGCCGAGCAGACAAAAAGAACAGCGCAGGGTTCAGTGTTGCTCCTCCACGAAGAGGGGGAGCGACAGTTATTCATTTTCTAAGAAGAATAATTCTAATATCTGCCAATATATCAATTCCTATTAGGAAAGCATATTGTCAATTCTACCAAAGTAACAGACTTGGAATGTTTTTTCAATGTTTTTATCCTAATTTATATGGAAAAACAAAATCTATTCTATCAGTCTTTACTTGGACCATTTCATCCTCAAAATTATATATAACAAGTTTCAGCATTCTTATAACTTGCCTTTCTTTTTTTGTTAAAACCTACCAGACTTATCTTCCTACTAAATAAAAACACAGGGCTATATGTATACACAGGGAATAGGCAACCTCTCTCACATTGTGAAGCCAATTGTTTCTACCCCAACAATGCAAAGAAAATGTCTCTCTTTTTCTCACACACAAACACACCACATACATATCAGCTTAGGCGTAATTGACACTACATCTAAATATTATTTAGACAATGCATTTAAAAAATAAATTTGAGAAAATTTTTTGAACTTAGAATTCCGAGCTTTATATTAAATACACAATAAAATCAGATTTCACCCCACTAAGATTCAAATTTTTCATGACATTCATAATATTGGAGGAGATTAATGAACTCAAGATTTCTTCCTCCAAATTTTTCTTCTTAGAATAAAGCTGAAAGAGAGGAATGAGATTGTTGTTGAGAACTGGTTACAGAAAGTACACCATCCCAAGAGGTCAGACTCCCTGAAGAGAGAGCAAGAACTTTCTTAAACAACTCTCAGAATCATTCTACAGGTCAAATTTTTCTATTATTTGATCTATAATTACTATGTTTGGTCTTTTTTTATTTAGTAAATATAAATTTCCAGAGTACAGTTAATGGATTACAATGGCTCCCCCCCCCATAATTTCCCTCCCACTCACACCCCTCCCATCTCCTGCTCCCTCTCCCATTCCATTCACATCAAGATTCATTTTCAATTATCTTTATACACAGAAAATCGATTTAGTATATATTAAGTAAAGATTTCATCAGTTTGCACCCACACAGAAACACAAAGTGTAAAATATTGTTTCAGTACTAGTTATAGCATTACTTCACATTGGTCAAAACACTAAGGACAGATCCCACATGAGGAGTAAGTACATAGTGACTCCTGTTGTTGACTTAACAATTTGACACTCTTGTTTATGGTGTCAGTAATCTCCCTAGGCTCTAGTCATGAGTTGCCAAGGCTATGGAAGCCTTTTAAGTTCGCCGACTTCGATCTTATTCCGACAGGGTCATAGTCAAAGTGGAAGTTCTCTCCTCCCTTCAGAGAAAGGTACCTCCTTCTTTGATGGCGCCATTCTTTCCACTGGGATCTCACTCACAGAGATCTTTCATTTAGGTCTTCTTCTTTTTTTTCCCAGGTTGTCTTGGCTTTCCATGCCTAAAATACTCTCATGGGCTCTTCAGCCATATCCAAATGTCTTAAGGGCTGATTCTGAGGCCAAAGTGCTATTTAGGACATCTGCCATTCTATGAGTCTGCTGTGTATCCCGCTTCCTGTGATGGATCATTCTCTCCCTTTTTGATTCTATCAGTTAGTAGTAGCAGACACTAGTCTTGTTTGTGTGATCCCTCTGACTCTTAGACCTATCAGTGTGATCAATTGTGAACTGAAATTGATCACTTGGACTAGTGAGATGGCATTGGTACATGCCACCTTGATGGGATTGTATTGGGATCCCCTGACACGATTCTCACTCCACCATTTGGGGCAAGTCCGATTGAGCATGTCCCAAATTGTACTATGTTTGTTAGTATATCATTCCCTCTTTATATAGGTGACAAAAATGGTGTGTGATTTTAGGTTTGTGCTTGTAGCATGACACTATTTTTCTTGACTTTTCATTAATGCTGATAAAGATATGAATTATGCACCATCTTTGTGAAGCCTACCTTATCTTCTTTGGAAACTGCTACAATGTGATACATAAAATAAATACTATTTACTTAGGGAAGTGCAAATAAAATGTCATGTAGTTTTGATATACACATTGGTCATAATAATTATAGGAATAATAATCAATGCTGTTAAAACTGAACTTGCTAAAAATATAATGCTCTTTCACACAGCATCATAAGGACAACTAGCTATCATTTATTTACTAACAACAGTGTATTTATCTTTGCAAAATAAAATGAAACTACTTTTACAAATAGTTTAAAAGTACAAATGTTGATTTCAGCAAAATAGCTATTCTTTAATAAACCTAACCCTACTCGACTATGGTATTTTACTTTTGATAAAGCATAGTATAAAATCTAATGATTTCCCCTTTTTGTGTACCTTTGTATTCAGTCTGTAGCTACAAGGAAAAAAATTAGGAAAATGAACCGAGAAATTGAGCAGGCAATAAGCTTAATGGTTAGAGCTAATTTATTTTTATCTTTGTAATTTTTGGGCAATCTCCCTCATTTAAATTTTCACAAATGATGACTTTTGAGAAAGTGTTACGTAGCCTTGTATTGTAAATGTAACAAGTTACACATCACCATGTTTCTGTCAAAATCCCAGTAAAACAAAAGGCTAAGTGGGTATTAAAAATACGGAATGTCATTGTTCTGAAAATTTACTTTTAAATTGTGCTTAAAACCACATTCTTATGTTTCAAACAGGACCTCACAATTCAGAATAATTCTCCTCTTATAAAGCTCTGTGAATTTAGGAGAATGACATCTGAATGAATTAATTTGAAGGATCAGTTGGCACTTAACTGTCAGAATCATTTGCTGCCCCCCCCTTCAATATTCTCATTCTGTTATCAAAAATTGGAGACATAACCAAATTATACCAAAATGTCTATCTTTACTTCCTCATTTTTCTGTTTTTCTTCAGTAATTCTTCAATGGTTGGCATCATGGCTGCCTTAAATATGCAGCCAATGATGTAGTAATAAGAAAAATGTCATTTGCAAGAAAATAAAGTAATATTTGTATTTGGTACATGCTTCCTTATTCCATCTTTTGAAGGTCACACACCACACAACAGTGAGAATTGTAGTGAACAGCATCTACAGCAGAGTTGACTCCTGTATCTTTGGATGTGTAAGATGCTCTTTCTTTACCCAACGTGATTTATGTGGGAGCTCAAAGCAAGGAGGTAGAAGTGATCTTCATCATATGTATCTGCAAAGAAGCATCAGGATTGGCTGCGAGCACTTTCCAAGGGTTTCAATAACTGCACACTTCACAGTATATATTTTTTAAAAAATATGACAAAGACTTGTTTCATAAGATAAAAATGAGCAGTGGGATTCCATAAGAAGCTATTTTATTTGATGTGGTTTTTTTTGTTGTTGTACATGAATAATACCATCACTTAATAATACTATTGTACATGAATAATACTATCAGTGTGCTGAAATAGACAGTTTAGGAGTTTTTTTTATCCTTATGAAAGCCTTCTGTACCCTAGAGAATAATTGAATAAAATACACTGATTCTCCTAGTAAGAAAGACATAAAGGGAAATATAGTCAATGACATCATCCATTCAATTATACTTTAAGAGAACACACGATTTTATTTAAAACAAAATAGTTTCTGATGAGAGCCCAAAACATTAGTAATAGATTTTGGCACAATCTTTTAATTTCAGATTATGTGGACTGTTGATGAAATTATTATCTTTAATACAATCGAAGATCCTCAGACATTTAACTGCCCACCTCCATAGAGCCATCCCTTGACATCTAAGACACACACACACACACCCACATACACACACACTTACCTACTGAATCGATACAAGGAAGGCCCTGGAAAGAAAGCAGTGAAGCTTGAAAAAGTATTTGTGAGTTAAAAAAAATAGAACTGATGATAGCATCAGAATTTTATTTCAGGCCACATGGTTCATGATAATGTGAGTCTGGAAGCATTTAAAAATTATTTTTTTAGCCTCCTGTCATGGCAAAACAAAACCTTTCTTGGGGTATACAGAGTGTAAAATCATTTAACATTAAACAAAACTTGTTATTACGAAATTGATACACAAAAATGCTTTTCTGATTTTTGAAACCAGTGAGTGTTGTAAAAATGTCTTACAAATACCAAGATTTCACAATATCAGATGCAATATGTGTCTACTAGGAAAGTATTTTGATTAGTACTTGTGATACTTGTAATAGAAAACAAAAAAAAGTCAAGGCATAACCTCAATGAAAATTATTGACATGTAGGAATACATATATTACTAATAATGATATGAGGATAAAGATCAGATTTATAAAGTCAAAATGTAGAAAAGATTTTCACCTGGAAATCATGATTTCCTCAGAACTAGTTTTAGAAAGGACATGGACTCATGAGCCAGCTAAATCCCTTTCCTGATTCTTACCAGCTGTGTGACCTTCTGCAGGTTGCTCCAGGTGTCCATGGGATAATATGAGTACATAATAAATGTGAGGATTAAACAGCTTGATACAGTATTTGGAAGCCCTTCCTGGAGTATAGCATGTATTTGGTGTGTATTAGGGATTGTCAATTTTAGTAGACTGACATTTCAGTAACTCCATATACTTGACCAAACCTTGGGGCTTTACTTCCTTATGTATGAAATGTGGGTATTTTGCTAGATTTTCTCCATGGTTATTTCCAGCTTCAAGTCTTTTAGACTTGAATACTTGTAGAGGAAGAAATAAGTTGATAAAATTTCTAATTCATTGCATTCCACAATATTCAGTAGACCTGAAAAAAAATCCGATTTGATTTTTGACACCTCAGCCACACATTTAGAGGTACATATTTTCGAACTAAAATTTGAAATAAAATAAATAAGGAAACCTAAGTCAACATCTCAATTGTTTCTAGTCTTTCATTATATATTAGCTTACAAATGGTTTTTAAATAAAATTTAGTCCACAGAATAATTCATGCCCAATAAGCTTATTTTTTGTCAGTATAAAACATCAACATGATTTTTTTCTTTCTTCAGTGAATGGAGGAAAATGTAGATGAGGGTTTCATAATAAATATTTAAAGACCCCTAAAGTGACATGTAATGTTGCATTAAGGCAATTACTGTGAACACCTGGGAATCTCTTAACTGACTGCAGATGGTGCAGGACATATAAAAAGTAGAAGGTTGCAGATTAATCTCATGTACCAAATTTATGTTTTTGGTCAATGACTCATTTTTTAAACTTTTAGGGTATTCTAATTGTCTCAGACAACTTAATAAGAATGGATGTTTTATGCAAAAAGAGCTGTGCTGATCTTGGGTAATACATGAACCATAAATTTAGATTTAATAGTACATATACATGTAAAATGAAGAAATGCATTGTTGCTTTGAGATTCTGACCAACTAGTTCATTAATTCATTCACATTAGTTAAACTAACATTAACTGAACAGTTTGGGAAAAGTATATATTGGAACACATGCTTATGATATCAAGAGAAGAATAGAGTTCTTAAAATGAACTGGGTAACTCAGATAAAATTAAATCATATCTGAAGGAAAAACACCCACGGGTAGTTTTGAAAAGTTATATCATGGTGGTATAATTATTTTAACATCCTGAATTTAAAGATTATTTACTTACTAGGCAGAATTGCAGTGAGAAGACAAATGTTCCATCTGCTGGCTCACGCCTCAGATAACAACAGCTGGGGCTGAGCCTGATGGAAGTCAGCAGCTTTATTTGGGAATCTCACATCAGTCGCAGGGGCCCAAGCACTAGGGCCAACTTGTGCTGCTTTCCCAGGTGCATTATCCGGGACCTGAACTGGCTTTCATATGAGATGTCTGCATTACAGGCAGAAGATTAACCTTCTGCACTACAGTAGTACAATATCCCGACATCCTCACTCTTTACACTAACTTTTTACTTTCCCTCTAGATTTTGCCTTAATAACAGAAAGCATGGATGATGTCAAATATGGAATTAAATTCCCGGATATTTGTACCCATCAAAGTGCAGAATCAAAGAGCAATGCAAATTTTTATTTTTGAAAAATGTAGACCAAAACCTGGAAAAGATGATTTGGATCCTGATTTTCAGCTTGTTCCAGTGCTTCCCAGCTTCCCTATGCCTTATTCTAAGATCAAGCATTGCAGTTCTGTGAGGCCAGCTGCACTCAACAGTGCTCGGCATTATGATCCCAAAGACAGACCCTGCAAGGTATCAGTCTTTGGTTCTGAAGACCAAGGGGAGTTAATCTGCCAACATGTTCTATGCCTGTATATCAATGGCTACTAAGATTTTGATTGATAGGAAAACAACTGTGAAATTTCCCTCCTCCCAGGCAGTACACCTGCAGGTATTTCAAAGTATGGACTTTTGGTAATAATGTATTCAGCTGTCAAAGAAGTAAATCTGTCTTGCGTATGTAGGGGTGAAGGTGACAGGAGAGAATGGGGAGTTGTACCTATTTTATGATAAACAGGAGCATGCCATAAAACTGGCCATACTCCTCCTTCATGACACTATCTAGGTTAGGCTGTCTCATTATACATAAATTGAAGTAAATAATGCAAATTATTTCAAGAAAAGATTATTCAAGCATTAATTATGTCTGTGTTTAATGGAAAACACTAAGCAGACAGATAGCCAGGACATTAATTCTGTGATTATTTAAGTTTATTCAACATATATCCATTTCAAAACATGTGTTTTAATATTAGAAAAATATATGAAATAAAAATGACGTGTTACAGAACTCATTCAGGGATAAAAGTATACTAGTAAAAGAGTAGACTTCATATGTCAGATATTAATTAGGACTTATAGCTACAAGACATATCTGATATTAATGAGACTGTAGCTCACATACTTAGGCAAGCTTTGTTTTTAGCAAAGCTCCTTTTGTAGGATGTGAGAATTTATTGGTATATGAGTTCCATGTATCATTGGCTAATGGAACATGCAATATTTTTGTTGCCATTAATAAGAAACTTGCCTTTGGAAATTTGGTTAATGGGGCATAATGTTCACAAGTGTAAGGTTATGGGCTAATTACCCAAAAACATCTGGAAGCAGAAAGCTAAACAAAATTTAGGAGTCTATATGTATACAAAGATCATTTACTTCAGTATCAGGGCCCCTACATGAGACCACAGTCAAGCTTGGACCACCGGACAGCACCAGTGACCCGGCCCAGAGGTAGAGAGGGATAAACATGGGAGACAGCCATCACTCAGGATGCTCTAGGTCTTGACCACAAGGGCCTTTTTCACTTAAGCTTCAGTTTGTGTTTTCTGTCTAATATGTAGTTTCGGAGGAGTTCCAAGTTGGATAATGCATACACCCAAAAACAATGCACAGTAGGAAAGGAAAATTGAAGATAAAAAGGAAAGAAAACAAACAACAACAATTCTCTCATTTCCAAGTGTTTGATGTACTGCTGATAATATACACCTTGTAATGAGGAAACAATTTTTACTAAAATCCCTTAAGACTTACTTTAACATTGCTATTGGCCAGTGCCACGGCTCAATAGGCTAATCCTCTGCCTGCAGCGCTGCACCCCAGGTTCTAGTCCCGGTCGGGGCGCCGGATTCTGTCCCCATTGCTCCTCTTCCAGGCCAGCTCTCTGCTGTGGCCCGGGAGTGCAGTGGAGGATGGCCCAAGTGCTTGGGTCCTGCACCCCATGGGAGACCAGGAGAAGCACCTGGCTCCTGGCTTCGAATCAGCGCGGTGCGCCGGCCACAGTGGCCATTGGGGGGTGAACCAATGGCAAAGGAAGACCTTTCTCTCTGTCTCTCTCTCTCTCTCACTGTCCACTCTGCCTGTCAAAAAAAAAAAAAAAAAATGGCGGGCGCCACGGCTCAACAGGCTAATCCACTGACTGCGGTGCTGGCACACTGGGTTCTAGTCCCGGTCAGGGCGCCGGATTCTGTCCCAGTTGCCCCTCTTCCAGGCCAGCCCTCTGCTATGCCCAGGGAGTGCAGTGGAGGATGGCCCAAGTGCTTGGGCCCTGCACCCCATGGGAGACCAGGAGAAGCACCTGGCTCCTGGCTTCAGATCAGTGCGATGCCGGCCGCGGCGGCCATTGGAGGGTGAACCAACGGCAAAAAGGAAGACCTCTCTCTCTCTCTCTCTCTCACTGCCCACTCTGCCTGTCAAAAAATAAAAATAAATTAATTAATAAAAATTTTAAAAATCCAAAAAACAAAAAACATTGCAATCAATCCCATAGTCAGCATTGTGGGTTAAAATATTTAATTCCCTCTGAAAATATCTTTACCCTATTCCTATAGTATTACCTCTAGATATTTTATCACATATTTTTCTAAATCAAGAATGCTGAAGCATGACTGTTTCCTTTCTGTATCGATCCAGTAACTCCATAGAAAAAGAAAATTCATTCATTTTTGTCATAGCTTATTTTGAATCCTCCCATATTGAGGTCACATAACTGCTGTTTTGTTTTCTCAATGTTAACCAACCTATCAGTCTTAAGTGTAACAAATGTGCTACAATCCTTTACCTCCTCCTGAAAGAATTAATTCATGTTAATAGCTCATAAATAGGATAATTCATCTTTTCTCATGTTATGAAGTTTAGGGAAAAAAAGTCCTCTCTCTTCTAATCTGACATTTCTTTTCCCATACTTGAGCTTTCTGCCAAAATTCTTGAAGGTAATTAAAAAGCCCCCATTGCAGGGGAACAGAAGAGGAGTTACAAAAGAATCCGCTTTCTCTCCCATACCTTGCCCAGAGATCCTTGTGATTGGATCTGTAGAAACTTTTTATTTGAAGATTCATTGCTCACCTAATTTGTGAGCTAATTTTAACTGAACCAGTATGTTTGTCAGAAACTTAAGTCACACTAAGTATTGTGGAGAAATATGCCTGGGTGGGAGCAGAGGGAGGAGATTCAATATTATACACTAGGTGGTCATTCATAGACATTTCAAATTAAAATCTTCGAAAGATCATAAACCATAATACTAATAGTGAATAAAAAGATATTGATGGCTCCAAGTTCTGGAATGGCTGCAAAGCTTCTGGAATTCTGGGCTGCCATGGCTGCTGTTGAAAACAAAAATAAAACTACAACCTTGAAAACCACTTTGCCTGTTTACTATAAAGTTCAACATTCAACAGCCATAAGACCCCCCCCCCAAAAAAAAAAAACCCAAACACTCCTAGGTGTATGCATAAGGAAAATGAAAATGTTTGAACATACAGCAAAGTTTATATGAATGTCTACAGCAGCTTTGTCCAAAATTGGCAAAAGTCAGAATCAACTCAAACATCCTTCGCATATTGAATGGAGGTACAGTGGGGTGGTATCCAGTAACTAACAGCAACAACGACAAAGCCTGTTGACGTTAGGCTGGATGAAATAGATCAGTCTGACAGTGGATGTGCTATCTGGATTGCAATTATATAGCAATCACACATGACAACTTTACACTAAGAGATTCTACAGTACTTTCAGGGGGTAGTGTGGAGGAAGAATGTTTACAAAGGGATAGCACAAGGGAGGGCTTTTGGCAGGATGGCACAGGGAGTGTACCTGTGAATCTGTTTAATACTTTGACCATAGTGGTAGCTACACATCAATAAACATGTGGCAGAATTCATAGAAATACTTGCCCAAAAGTTAAACTGTACAGTAGTCACCCCATTTTCCAAAGGGAATATTTTCCAAGACCCCCAGTAGAGGTCTGAAATTACACATAGGACCACACCCTAAATAACTTCATGTTTTTCCTATATATACGTAAAAATATTATTTTCCTCAATAACTATGTTTTTTCTTCTGTATTAACTAAAGCACTTATACGCTGTGGCTCTGACTTCCGCAATTTGAGGTGTGGAAGCAATCATTTCTTTTTCTTCTTCACAATTTTCATGGGTAGAAGAAGATTCTTCTTATCATAGATCTTAGCAACTTCAGTATATTATTTTTCCTTCCTTATTAAGAATATAACTCTTAATCTACCTCCTACACAAAAGGAGCACTTATTAATCTCTTTGACATTCCCAAATTTACAACATCACCATTCTTATTCTTTGAGGTTATTATTTTTTTAGATTTATTTGTAGATTTGAAATCCAGAGAGAAGGGGAGAAACAGATTTTCTGTCCATTGATACACTCCCCAAATGGCCACAAATGTTGAGGCTAGGCAAGGCTAAAGCCAGGAGCCATAGTTTCTTCCTGGTCTCCCATGTGGGTGCAGGGGACCAAGTATGTGGGCCATCTTCTGATGGCTTCCCAAGCACATCAACAGGGAGCTGCATCAGAAGTGGAGCAGCCAAGTCTCAAACCAGCACCCATATTGGATGCTGACATGGGTGATGGTGGCTTAACCCACTATGCCACAGCACTGGCCCCTTGGATCATTAAGTAAAATAAAGGTTACTTGAACATAAGCACTGGGATACTGCGCAGTTGATCTCATAACCAAGAGAGCTACTGAATGATTTATAGACAGGTAGGGTAAACAGCATAGACAGGCAGAACAAAAAGATGATTCATACCCCAGATTGGACCAGAAAGGGCATTTGCAAGATGTCTTCCCACTACTCAGAGCAATGTGCATTTTCAAATGTGAATTGTCTGTTTCTGGAATTTTCTGTTTAATATTCTCTGATAGGGTGAACAGTGGGTAAATAAAACCATAAAAGTAAGGGGAGGGGAAGTACTATATATTAATTTAAAATACAAGGTGAGGCCAGCGCCGTGGCTCACTTGGCTAATCCTCCACCTGCGGCGCCAGCACCCCGGGTTCTAGTCCCGGTTGCTCCTCTTCCAGTCCAGCTCTCTGCTGTGGCCCGGGAGAGCAGTGGAGGATGGCCCAAATGCTTGGGTCCCTGCACCCACATGGGAGAGTGGGAGGAAGCACCTGGATCCTGGCTTCACATCGACACAGTGCCAGCCGTAGCGATTATTAGGAGAGTGAACCAACAGAAGGAAGACCTTTCTATCTCTTTCTCACTGTCCATAACTCACTCTCTCTCTCTCTGTCTCACTGTCTAACTCTGCCTGTCAAAAAAAAATACAAGATGAAAATCAAAAGAAAACATTTTACATTTGTTTATTAACATCACATAGCACCAGTTTTTAATATATAACAAAAATATTCTGAACTTTATATTTTGAAAATATTTATTTGAAAGGCATGTTAGGGAGAGAGGTAGGGAGAGAGAAAGAGATTTGATCCACTGGCTCACTCCCCAGATGGCTGCAACAGCCAGATCTGGCCCTGGTCCAAGCCAAGAAGCTTCATCTGGTTCTCCCACATGGGTGGCAGGGACCCAAGCACCTGAGCCAAGGCACCTTATCAGGGAGTTGTATGGGAACTACAGCATCCAGAACTTAAACCAGCACCCATACGGGATGCTAGCATTATAGGTAGTAGGTTAACCCACTACACTACAACACCAGCCCAGCATTCCAAACCTGAATACTTTTTCTGTGTGTTCTATTTAAGGAAATGTTCTACTTGAGGCATAGTGGAAAATTTATCTTCTATGCCTTGCTATTATAATCATTTTTGACACATGATATCCCCTAAGTGAATGTGGAATGTGATCAATTTATCTTAAACCTTTCCCTCAAGACCTACTTGTTTTATTTCGTTGTTTTGTCTGTTTTTACCCTAGGTTTTAGTTCTCATGAGACAAATTTCAGAAATTTGTGCCACTAATTCATATAGTATTTTGACTGGGTTGCTTTTTACTTCATATGTATGAAAAATGAATCTTTCATAATGATTATATACTGTAATACTGATTTTGTTAGATAAGGCTCATGTCTCTTTCAAGGTGATTTGATGTTTACAATTGTCTTTATATCGTTGCCAAATTTTAACTGAAGGTTCCTATTCTTGATTTCAGACATTGTGAAGTCTCCTTAGGGAAGTGTTTATAAATTCTAAGGTATATATCTACCTGTATTTCACCCTTAATTATCATAAGATGCATAAAGGATTTATTTGCTGGCCTGTGATTATTCATTTTAATGATATCACTAAATCCTCATTACTGAGATTGAGTTGATACTAGTCTTACTTCTGTATCAGTCTTAAAATGGATAAAATTATTTGCAAAAGCATTTCATTGAGTTGTAATCACCAAAGCTTGCCTCACCTGTTTTGCCATCATGTCTTTATCTAGGTTATGTGGGATGGTCTTTTGATACTTGTATATATTTGGATAATCTCCAAATCTGTACCTTCAGATTTGCTACTTTTGTTATTCAAGCACAAAACCCAGCGCATCAACTGATGGCTATTTTTGATTGTCTGCCTGACAGACAGCCATGTTAGTTTCAAACTCAGCCTGAATCTACTAATGAGCACATCCAAGAAACTGATGCATAACCTATTTCTAACACATATTTTTATTTTAGAATGTAGTAGCTATGTTTCCTTGAAATGCTAGTACTTGTATTTATTGAGTTTTTAATTTTATGAAACTCTGATCAGCTTCCCTCAAAAGCAGCTCTTTCTTCTTTTCTCTTACCCATAAGCAACTCATCATTTAAAATAACTCATTTTTTGAGTGCAACACTAAGTAGGCAACCTCTGCTTTAGAGTACAGTGCCCCTTAGAACACAGTGAAAATAGAAAATATCTGTCACAATCACCTCTTGAAATCACATTGATAGTTAAGGGAAGGAGATGAATATACATTATGTGAAACTACTGAAAATTAAATGCATGCCAGCGAACAAAATTGATGAATCTTAGCAATAAGTAGTTTCAAAGGATAATATTTTTAGGATATAAAAGGAATGCTGCAAGACAAATTTTGTGTCAAGCAAGTTCATAGGGTCACTGAGCACAGAAATGAAGAACGTTAAATATGACTTTTCAAAATAAACCAAAGAATTGTCTGTGTGGAGATTTATGGGATTTAGATAAGTGTTAGTAGGGTCACAGTGTAAATTAAAGAGAGCAAACAGGTTTTAAACAGCATTTGATAAGTCTTTAAAAGGAAGAATATTATGTGATGTAATTAATGACTAGACTCTCAAGCAGGACAGTATTTCAAAACTCCTCATAAGTTTGAACTTGGAAGGAAGGGAGCATAATGAAGACACACATGATGATGTAAATTTAGAAATGAATTGACAAGTAGGTGCAAGTAGAGAGTGTCCAGAAGACAAAGGCACACTTCACATGTGCCCTAGTTTGGATTTCCCAGAAACAAAATAGAGAACTCTGCACAAGTATATAGACAGTGCTTTTGGGAGATGTTCATATAAGGAGCTCATAAATACAGAAGACAGAAGACTGGATGGGGTGGTCAGTAAGGCGGGAGACCTCTGTGTCCGCAGTTCAGGTCTCTGCTGATCCTAGGAGAAGGAGCTCAGGAACCGAACTGCTGCTAGGAGTTCACAGTGGCGTGGCAGGCAGATAAGAAACCAGTGCAGAACTTGGGTTCTGGAGCCAAACTATCTTAGTTAAATCTCTTAGTGCCACTCACAAATTCTGTGGTTTTGTTAAGTTAATGACCTTCTTGGTGCCTCTGTTTCCTTGCTGTAAAATGGGCATATTTTCAGCCCCTATAGGGTTATTTGTATGGTTGCATTAGTGTAAATGAAGTACTTTGAACATACTACATGCTGCAGAAATGTCAGCTGCTACAGTAGTATGTGTTTTTCTTTTTTTAAAGATTTATTTATTTATTTGAAAGGTAGAGTTAGAGAGAGAGAGGCAGAGGCAGAGAGAGAGAGAAGTCTTCCATTCACTGATTCACTCCCCAAATGTACACAATGTCCAGGGCTGGGCCAGACCAAAGCCAGGAGCCCAGAGCCCGGAGCTTCATCCAGGTCTCCCACGTGGTTGCAAGGGATCAAGCACTTGGGCCATCTTCTACTGGTTTCTCCAGCACATTAGCAGAGAGCTGGATCAGAAATGGAGCAGCTGGGACTCAACAGATGCTCATATGTGATGTTGGTGCTGCAGACAGCGGCTTCACTCTCTGCACCACAGAGCTGGCCCAATAGTAGTATGTGTTTTTCATAGGATAACAAGCGGAAGACACAAATCTACATTGGATAGTATGGATGGACATCCAAGGCAGTATTTAATTCCAGCATTGCAGGTTTATTATGGGTTATCACTTTATCAGCAAAGGCAAGTGCTTCCACAGGTCATGACATTCACGGGATTTCTCCTGGGTGCTAAGCATAGTTAAATTAGCTGCATCACCTGGCCCTTTAACAAGTCACTGACGGGTTCTGTATATGCATTAACTTTTAGTTTTCTGACATTCTAGCATGTCATCAATTCTTGTAGACACACTCCTTTAGATGAACATCAAGTGAATAGCAAATTGAACCCTTCATAATAATAGATTTTTTACATGAATATTTATTAAAAATAGACATTAAAAGCAATCTATACTCGATATGGTTTTACTAGGGGGCGGAGCCAAGATGGCGGAATAGTGAGGGCGCGCACCGATAGTCCGGGAAAATTTAGTTTAATAAAAGGGGAGTTACGGTAGCCGCAGAAAATAGAACCAAACAAAAATTGCAGGGGAAACCCTTCTGAATGGAGCAGGCGTGAATCGGACGACCTACTGGGAGAACAAGGTCGCCCACCGCACGGAAGCAAAGTCGCGGGACCCAGCCGCAGAAGCCCCAGGGTCTGCGCGACAGAGCTCCAAGGAGAGTGCACGCCACACAGAAAACAGCGGGGAGACTTGAGACGCTCAGGGCTCCGAGTCCACACATCGGCGCTGGAAGGGGAGGTGAGCTCAATAACCCGAGACATTGGTGGGGAAACGGGGGTCAGAATCTAGAGGGGGGCCGGAAAGTGCAGCAAACTCACTACCGGAAAGAAGGAAAAAAAAAAGCTTCGGGGTTTCTCTTCCCCCTAACCTTGCAAAGGTTACAAGGCTGCAAGACTTGAAGAATTCCCAAGAGACAAAGAGCAGGCCTCCTCTTTGGATTTACATATCAGTGGGGGAGAGTTAAGGAACTGAGTCACTACAATTCAGTAGCCTAGGCAACCCAGTGGGAGTCCAGAGGAGCCAAAGACTGGAAGCTAAATACCATCAATTCTGCACAGCCCTGCCCTGCAGTGTTACTTACCCCCTGAATAAATAAAATAAATAAATAAATAAAAAGAGAGAGATTTACCACGCATAACCTGAGGGTGTCACCTTTGCACACCCTTAACCTGGAAGAACCAGGCAGAGCTCTCAGGCCGCACCCATCTCAAGCCTCCAAGGCTCCTCCAACAGCAGGCAGTCCACTTAACACGGACACAGTATAAAAAAAAAAAAAAAAGAAAAAAAAAAAGCGCACAGTGACGCAAGAAGAATTAACTATGCCGAGTAACAAACACAGAAATAGAGGGAGCAAGATCAACGATGACACTATGATGCCTCCAAATAAGCAAAACACCCCAAGCCAAGAGTATGAAGATGATGAGATAGAAGAAATGCAAGATACGGATTTCAAAAAATTTATGATAAGAACATTTAGAAGTTTTCAAAAGCAAATCCTTGAACTACAGAAATCCTTAATGGACAAGATTGAAAATCTTTCTCGTGAAAATGAAATTTTAAGGAAGAGTCAAAATGAAACTCAGAAACTAGTAGAACAGGAAAGTGTAATAGTCAAGAGAAATCAAAATGAAATGAAGAGCTCAATAGATCAAATGACAAACACATTAGAAAGCCTTAAAAACAGAATGGGTGAAGCAGAAGAGAGAATATCGGACTTAGAAGATAGAGCACAGGAAAACATACAGTCAAACCAAAGAAAAGAAGAGGAAATTAGAAACCTGAAAAATATTGTTGGGAATCTACAGGATACTATTAAAAAAAACAACATTCGAGTTCTAGGAGTTCCTGAAGGCATGGAGAGAGAGAAAGGATTGGAAGGCCTTTTTAGTGAGATACTAGCAGAGAACTTTCCAGGTTTGGAGAAGGACAGAGATATCCTAGTACAGGAAGCTCATAGAACCCCCAATAAACATGACCAAAAGAGATCCTCACCACGACACGTGGTAATTAAACTTACCACAGTGAAACATAAAGAAAAGATCCTAAAATGTGCAAGAGAGAAACGTCAGATTACTCTCAGAGGATCTCCAATCAGACTCACAGCTGACTTCTCATCAGAAACCCTACAAGCTAGGAGGGAATGGCGAGACATAGCACAGGTGGTAAGAGACAAAAATTGCCAGCCCAGAATATTATATCCTGCCAAGCTCTCATTTGTGAATGAAGGTGAAATAAAGACCTTTCATAGCAAACAGAAATTGAAAGACTTTGTGGCCACTCGTCCGGCCCTGCAAAAGATACTTAAAGATGTGCTACACTCAGAAACACAGAAACACGGCCATCAATATGAAAGAAGGGAAAGGAAGAACACCTACCAGTAAAAGAGCATGGGAAGCTCAAAGCATATACTAGAAAATATTTCCGGGAAAATGGCAGGGCAAAGTCACTACGTATCAATTGTCACATTGAACATTAATGGTCTGAATTCTTCAGTTAAAAGACACCGTTTAGCTGACTGGCTCACAGAACACAACCCAACTATTTGTTGCCTACAAGAAACACATCTCTCTAACAAAGAGGCATGCAGACTGAAAGTGAAAGGTTGGAAAAAGATATTCCATGCCAACAGAAACCAAAAAAAAGCAGGTGTAGCCATATTAATATCAGACAAAATAAACTTTAATACAAAAACTGTTAAGAGAGACAAAGAGGGACACTATATAATGATTAAGGGTTCAATTCAACAGGAAGATGTAACTATTATAAATGTATATGCACCTAATTACAGGGCACCGGTCTATTTAAAAGATATGTTAAGGGACTTAAAGGGAGATTTAGATTCCAATACAATAGTACTGGGGCACTTCAATACTCCACTCTCAGAAATAGACAGATCATCCGGACAGAAGATCAACAAGGAAACAGCAGATTTAATTGACACTATTGCCCAAATGGATCTAACAGATATCTACAGAACTTTCAACCCTACATCTACAGACTTCACATTCTTCTCAGCAGCGCATGGAACCTTCTCTAGGATTGATCACATACTAGGACATAAAGCAAATCTCAGCAAATTTAAAAGAATTAGAATCATACCATGCAGCTTCTCAGACCACAGCGGGATGAAGCTGGAAATTAGCAACTCAGGAAACCCCAGAAAGTATGCAAACACATGGAGACTGAACAACATGCTCCTGAATGAACACTGGGTCATTCAAGAAATCAAAAGAGAAATCAAAAACTTTCTGGAAGTAAATGAAGACAACAACACAACATATCAAAACTTATGGGATACAGCAAAAGCAGTATTGAGAGGCAAATTTATAGCAATAGGTGCCTATATCAAGAAATTGGAAAGATACCAAATAAATGAGCTTTCAGCGCACCTCAAGGACCTAGAAAAACTGCAGCAAACCAAACCCAAATCTAGTAGGAGAAGAGAAATAATTAAAACCAGAGAAGAAATTAACAGGATTGAATCCAAAAAAACATTACAAAAAATCAGCCAAGCGAGAAGCTGGTTTTTTGAAAAAATAAACAAAATTGACACCCCATTGGCCCAACTAACTAAAAAAAGAAGAGAAAAGACCCAAATCAATAAAATCAGAGATGAAAAAGGAAACGTAACAACAGACACCACAGAAATAAAAAGAATCATCAGAAATTACTACAAGGACCTGTATGCCAGCAAACAGGAAAACCTATCAGAAATGGATAGATTCCTGGACACATGCAATCTACCAAAATTGAACCATGAAGACATCGAAAACCTAAATAGACCCATAACTGAAACAGAAATTGAAACAGTAATAAAGGCCCTCCCAACAAAGAAAAGCCCAGGACCAGATGGATTCACTGCTGAATTCTACCAGACATTTAAAGAAGAACTAATCCCATTTCTTCTCAAACTATTCAGAACAATCGAAGAAGAGGGAATCCTCCCAAATTCTTTCTATGAAGCCAGCATCACCTTAATCCCTAAGCCAGAGAAAGATGCAGCACTGAAAGAAAATTACAGACCAATATCCCTGATGAACATAGATGCAAAAATCCTCAATAAAATTCTGGCCAATAGAATACAACAACACATCAGGAAAATCATCCACCCAGACCAAGTGGGATTCATCCCTGGTATGCAGGGATGGTTCAACACTCGCAAATCAATCAATGTGATTCACCACATTAACAGACTGCAGAAGAAAAACCATATGATTATCTCAATTGATGCAGAGAAAGCATTTGATAAAATTCAACACCCTTTCATGATGAAAACTCTAAGCAAATTGGGTATAGAAGGAACATTCCTCAATATAATCAAAGCAATTTATAAAAAACCCACAGCCAGCATCCTATTGAATGGGGAAAAGTTGGAAGCATTTCCACTGAAATCTGGCACCAGGCAGGGATGCCCACTCTCACCACTGCTAATTAACATAGTTCTGGAAGTTTTAGCCAGAGCCATCAGACAAGAAAAAGAAATCAAAGGAATACAAATCAAGAAGGAAGAAGTCAAACTATCCCTCTTTGCAGACGATATGATTCTGTACTTAGAGGATCCAAAGAACTCTACTAAGAGACTATTGGAACTCATAGAGGAGTTTGGCAAAGTGGCAGGATATAAAATCAATGCACAAAAATCAACAGCCTTTGTATACACAAGTAATGCCATGACTGAGAAAGAACTGCTAAGATCAATCCCATTCACAATAGCTACAAAAACAATCAAATACCTTGGAATAAACTTAACCAAGGACGTTAAAGATCTCTACGATGAAAATTACAAAACCTTAAAGAAAGAAATAGAAGAGGATACCAAAAAATGGAAAAATCTTCCATGCTCATGGATTGGAAGAATCAACATCATCAAAATGTCCATTCTCCCAAAAGCAATTTATAGATTCAATGCAATCCCAATCAAGATACCAAAGACATTCTTCGCAGATCTAGAAAAAATGATGCTGAAATTCATATGGAGGCACAAGAGACCTCGAATAGCTAAAGCAATCTTGTACAACAAAAACAAAGCCGGAGGCATCACAATACCAGATTTCAGGACATACTACAGGGCAGTTGTAATCAAAACAGCATGGTACTGGTACAGAAACAGATGGATAGACCAATGGAACAGAATTGAAACACCAGAAATCAACCCAAACATCTACAGCCAACTTATATTTGATCAAGGATCTAAAACTAATTCCTGGAGCAAGGACAGTCTATTCAATAAATGGTGCTGGGAAAACTGGATTTCCACGTGCAGAAGCATGAAGCAAGACCCCTACCTTACACCTTACACAAAAATCCACTCAACGTGGATTAAAGACCTAAATCTACGTCCTGACACCATTAAGTTATTAGAGAACATTGGAGAAACCCTTCAAGATATTGGCACAGGCAAAGAATTTCTGGAAAAGACCCGGGAGGCACAGACAGTCAAAGCCAAAATCAACTATTGGGATTGCATCAAATTGAGAAGTTTCTGTACTGCAAAAGAAACAGTCAGGAGAGTGAAGAGACAACCGACAGAATGGGAAAAAATATTTGCAAACTATGCAACAGATAAAGGGTTAATAACCAGAATCTACAAAGAGATCAAGAAACTCCACAAAAACAAAACCAACAACCCACTTAAGAGATGGGCCAAGGACTTCAATAGACATTTTTCAAAAGAGGAAATCCAAATGGCCAACAGGCACATGAAAAAATGTTCAAGGTCACTAGCAATCAGGGAAATGCAAATCAAAAGCACAATGAGGTTTCACCTCACCCCGGTTAGAATGGCTCACATACAGAAATCTTCCAACAACAGATGCTGGCGAGGATGTGGGGAAAAAGGGACACTAACCCACTGTTGGTGGGAATGCAAACTGGTCAAGCCACTATGGAAATCAGTCTGGAGATTCCTCAGAAACCTGAATATAACCCTACCGTTCGACCCAGCCATCCCACTCCTTGGAATTTACCCAAAGGAGTTTAAATTGGCAAACAAAAAAGAGGTCTGCACCCTAATGTTTATTGCAGCACAATTCACAATAGCCAAGACCTGGAACCAACCTAAATGCCCATCAATGGTAGACTGGATAAAGAAATTATGGGATATGTATTCTTTAGAATACTATACCGCAGTAAGAAACAACGAAATCCAGTCATTTGCAACAAAATGGAGGAATCTGGAACACATCATGCTGAGTGAAGTAAGCCAGTCCCAAAGGGACAAATACCATATGTTCTCCCTGATCGGTGACAACTGACTGAACACCAAAAAGGAAACCTCCTGAAGTGAAATGGACACTATGAGAAATGGTGACTTGATCAGCATAGCCCTGACTGCTAATGGACAACTTAATACATTATCCCTCATAGTATTTTTTTTTTGTCTGTTCTACTTAATATGACTGGTTTAATTCTGTAATTATCACACAGTTATTCTTAAGTGTTGAAAATTAACTGAAATGTGATCCCTGTTAAACATAAAAGTGGGAATAAGAGAGGGAAGAGATGTATAATTTGGGGCATGCTCGGGCTGACTTGCCCCAATTGGTAGAGTTGGAAACATACTAGGGGATTCCAATTCAATCCCATCAAGGTGGCATGTGCCAATGCCATCTCACTATTCCAAGTGATCAATTTCAGTTCACAATTGATCATAATGAAAGGACTAAGAGTCAAAGGGAGCACATAAACAAGTCTAGTATCTGCTGACACTAACCGATAGAATAAATAAAGGGGAGAGTGATCCAACATGGGAAGTGAGATACTCAGCAGACTCATAGAATGGCGGATGTCCTAAATAGCACTCTGGCCTCAGAATCAGCCCTAAAGGCACTCGGATCTGGCTGAAAAGCCCATGAGAGTATTTCAGGCATGGAAAGCCAAGTCACTCTGGCAAAAAGATCTCTGTGAGTGAGATCCCAGTGGAAAGAACAGGTCTTCAAAGAGGGAGGTGCCTTTCTCTGAAGGGAGGAGAGAACCTCCACTTTGACTATGACCTTGTCTAAACAAGATAAGAGTCGGAGAACTCAAGGGGCTTCCATAGCCTTGGAAACTCATGACTGGTGCATAGGGAGATTACTGATGCCATAAACAGGAGTGTCAATTTGTAAAGTCAACAACAGGAGTCACTGTGCACTTACTCCTCATGTAGGATCTCTGTCCTTAATGTGCTGTACACTGAGGCTTAATGCTATAACGAGTACTCAAACAGTATATTTCACTTTGTGTTTCTATGGGGGTGCAAACTGTTGAAATCTTTACTTAATGTACACTAAACTGATCTTCTGTTAAAAAAAAAAAAAAAAGAAAGAAACTATCAATTCCCAACTTGACTCTCACTGGGATTAAACATGACAATAGGTCTGCTCTGATTTCATCATCATTTAAAAAAATCATCTATTATTTTTCACTTTATGTTTCTGTGTGGGAACAAACTGTTGAAATCCTTACTTAAGGTATAATAAGCTGATCTTCTGTATACTAAGATAATCAAAAATGAATCTTGATGTGAATGGAAGGGGAGAGGGAGTGGGAAAGGGGAGGGTGGTGGGTGGGAGGGACGGTATGGGGGGGAAAGCCATTGTAACCCATGAGACGTACTTTGGAAATTTATATTCATTAAATAAAAGATAAAAAAAAAAAAAAAGGCAATCTATACTCTATGATATACACCTTTGCTTATTAAAATTGTCAGTTCTCTGCCAAATTAACTTACAGACATAAAGCAATTCAAAGGGAAATACTAATGATAAAATGTCTCCAAGATAATATCACTTAAATAGAAAATTGTGTACATACAATATTATAAACTCAATAATTAATAAAGTATGGGATTAGTATAGGTATAGATAGGTCAAGATGACTAAAACAGATATAAAACCCATAAAGACACCTTGTATTTTCAATAATTCAATATACTAAAGATGTCCGTTGACACCATGGTGAATGAGAGAAGAAACTGCTTATTAAACAAAGTTGAAACAATTCACAGTTTAGAACCAAAATTAAAACTCAAGATTTTTACATGATAAAATCATACTTTGACCATAAAGTTAAGATTTGTTTAAATTCAAAACAATAAACAATAAAAAATCCTATTAGGAGAGTTTTCTCATCCTATGTGTGTACATACTGCAGGTCACAAACTGCAGAAGAAAATGTCATTGACTGACATGAATCAAGGGCAAAATTCTTCTGAAGCTGGATACCCACGTAGCCAAACTGCAGTGAACTTGATAGCCACTTAAGTCCATCTCATTGAGATTCTAAAGAGGGCTTCTTCTGATAGTCCTATCGGCCTCTCTGAGGACTTCCTTATTTTCCCCCCACTCTCTTCTGGGTTTGAGTCACCGCTGCCCCTCTTATTGAAATCTGAGCTATCATAAGTGGAACTACATCCAGATGGTGTCATGGAAGTTAATTCAGTGCATGTGAAGCGTGGCACCCATGAGATAGAAGCCACTCTAAGTCACCTAGTACTGTTTTTTTTTATTTCAGTGAATTATTTCAATATTTTGTTGACTTCATATTTATTAGAAGCAATATTTATCAGATTCTGTACTAGGAATAGATGAGCATGGTGAATGAAAATGTCTCTAGTGGGAATTACATGGATTAATGCAAAAAGAATACAATTAGAACCTAATAAGCTGATGTGATAAGGGCAAAGGGACCATTTAACAATTTGTAGATTTTCTTCCAACATATACATTCCCAGTTCAGAATTACCATTTTTTAGAAGTAAACCGTCACTTTTTCCTAGTTTTATACACACATATGTACATACACTTAAGATATTGACTCTATACTTTATCTACATTTTGAATCTTTAAAAGAAATTTGTATCTTCATTTATTGTTTTTTTTTTTCTCCCTTCCAGGCTCCAGCACTCTATATTTCATAAGCTCCATCTCCTTAGATTACTTATTAAATTTCAATTATCTTTTCTATGTTAGGCAGACTTTTATTTTTTAAATAACTATAGTTTTAAAATAATTATAAGTTCACAGAAAGTGGCATAAAAGTATACAAGAATGTCACATACATCTCTCAGCCCAGCTCTACCAATACCAAATCTTTTATAACCGTATGGTACAACATCAAAGCCAGGGCATTGTCAAAGTTCATAGTTGATTCCTATTTCATCAACCATATAGAGAGTCATGTGTGTGTGCGTGTGTGTGTGTGTGTGTGTGGTTCTATCCATTTTCACACATGCCACAAGAAACGGATGTTCCTTCACAAGGTCTTCTTGTACCGCCTATTTCATGCCACCCCCTGTTGTATTGTTTTATCGGATGACTAGAACTTATAGGACTATGATGATTAGCATTGGTGAGAGCCAGACGTACTTGGCTTGTTACTGATCTCATGCAGAGAACATTTCATCTTTCACCATTCTGATATAAGATGTAGATGACTCTTTAAGTTAAATATTTTGTACTTTTAGTTTGCTGAGAGTTTTTATCATGGATACAAGTTGGGCTTTCTCAAATATCTTTTCTGCCTCAATTAATATGATGTGATTTTTTAAATTATTGTTGGATTACCCTGTGACTGACTTTTGAAAGTTGAGCCATTTTTGCAAACCTGGACTAAATCCCTCTTAGTCATGGAGCATAATTCTCTTTATATGTTGTTAGATTTTGATTCTAATATTTTGTTGAGAACTTATCAGATTAATTTTATGAGGGACATTGGAAAGTAGGTTGTGTGTTGGTTTAGTTACGCTCTCTCTCGTTTGCATTGTCTTATTTGATTTGATTTCAGGGTACCAGGGACCTAATGATCAGGTTGGGAAGTGTTCCTTCTGTTTTCTGGAGGGGATTCTACAAAAACATCTGGGCTGAGGTGTTTCCCTTTTGGGACTTTTTAAATTACTGATTTATCTCCATGTAGGGTTATTGGACTAGCTCTCTATTTCACCTTGGTTTGATTTTGTTAGTATATGGTTTTAGAGGAGTTTTTAAAAGTATTGAAATTTGTTTGTTTTATTATTTTAAATTTGTAGTGATATTTCCTTAAATTGTTAAAAATGATGATTTTTAGTTCTCAATATTGAGATTTCTTGCTTCACGATGAATTTCTATGAAGTTTGACAAAAATTTAATTTCTTGTGTTTTTATTGTATCATACAAAATATTCTCACAGCCAAAAAAAAGCAAATCCCCTATTTTTTGTTTGTTTACAATTCAGCCCTGCCCCTTCCCCTTGAATTCTTAGCAAGCATTTAGCTGTTTACCATGTCCATAGTTTTGTCTCTTTTCAGAATCTATAATTGTAATATACATAATATAGCTTTTTCAGGCTGACTTCCTTCACCTAGAATATACTTACACATTTTAGATTCATTCATGTCTTTTCACAGTTTAGTCATTCATTTCTTTTCATCACTCAATAATATTGCATTTTACAGATAACCCAGTGTCTGTCTTTTGATTGGTTTATTTACGCCATTTATGTTTGATTAATTACTAATCTACTAGGGTTTTAGTGAACCATTTGTTCATTTACTTTGTTACCTGTTTCTTGCTGTCTATCCTCTTTCTTTGCTTTCTTACGGATTTCTATTTCTCTCTCTCTCTCTCTCTCTCTCTCTCTCTCTTTAGGAAATTTACTGATTTCAACCTTTTTAACATTTCAAATGAAATTTTGAAATCTTCCATTTTGGTCTTTCATCCCCTCATTTCTTATAAATAGCATCTAATTATGTTATAAGTTTTTTTATCCATTAAATACAATTTAGGAGTTCCTGATACTAGTCTATTTTATGAAAGTGTGTCAGAATGCTCATAGAAAATGAAATTAAAAGATTAGTTTGTCTTGGTTAAAAAATAATTCAAGCCCAAGCATATGCAGGATCTTCAAAAAGATTAGCAAAATGCATCTTATGAAATTACTAAGCATGGATTTGGATAAGGTTTTGCACTATAGTACATCTTATTGGTTCCATTTTCCAGGGACTTTTTGAAGTGCTTTCATATTTATTCTATTCCTTAGCATCTGTTGTTTGTTTTACATTTTTGTATGAAGCTCCAAACCCCCTTCTGATAGCATAACCTACTTCAAAAACTTCCTTTACTCCTTACATCAGATCTGCCTGTCACAACTTGTCTTAGTTGTTACAGTCATTTCTGTTCCTCCTCTGTCTCCTCCTCCTTTGGTTTAAGAATGTATTGATTTACCCTTCATTACTTAACACTGTTTCACAAGATACAGAATCTGAAATTCACAGATCTAGATCTTTTTTTCAGTACTTTCAAAATGTGCCTCTTGTTTCTGATCCCCACGGTTTCAAGCAAAAAACTGGCTGTCATAGGAACTGGGTTCCCCAGTCGTAGTCTTTCTTTTCTGCTTTCTTCCGAGATATCTTTAGTTTTCATAAGTTGACTTTGCATCTGCATTTTGTATTTCTTTGAGTTTACTCTATTTTAGATACTTGACTTTTTCCTTTCTTTTATCAGATCTGGGAATATTTCATCCAATATTTCTCTGAATAATTTTTCAGCTCTCCACAGTTTCTTCTCTCTTTCTAGAACTGTGATGCCACAAATGCTAATTCTTTTGATTATCCCACAGTCCCACAGAATATTTTAAGTTTTTCACTTAAAAATGCAATTTCCGTTTTTCTAAGTAATTCTATTAATCTGTCCTGAAGTTTTCTGGTCATATCTTCTGTCATCTCTGCTCTGTTAATGAGCCCTTCCAGTAAAATTTTACAACCATTTCAACATTTTCCAGTTCAGTAGTTTCATTTGGTTCTTTTTTAAATCTTCTATTGTTGCCTGTGTTTTTATATTTAATTTGTTTTACGGGAATGTTCAGTTGTTTGAGAAGCAATTTTATTATAGCGACTTTAAACTGCTTGCCCGTTATTTCCAACATCTGATTCTCTGAATACTTGCGTCAGTGGATGCCTGTCCTCATTCACATCTGGCTTTGTCTGCTTCTTGATTGATGAAGAATTTCCAGTTGCCTCCTGAACATATGGACATCGCCTTAAAGGAATCATCTTGGTCCTACCCGTACCTTCTAGTTAGCGGGAAATCACCCTTGGAGGCACAGCGCGCAGTTTCTGGCCTGTGTTGTGGAATATGTTTCCAATAATTCAGTGTTCTTGGTCTGTGCAAGTTGCTTCTGGCGTGCTCTTTCTTGCATTTTCTTTCCCTCTCTCTCTTCCCTTCCCTTTCCCTCTTCTCTCTTCCTCTTTCTCTCCTCTTCCCTTCCCTTTCCCTCTTCTCTCTTCCTCTTCCTCCCACTTTTCCTCTCCTCTTCCTCCCTCCCCCCCCCTTCCTTTTTCTTTCTGCTTTGCTGCTAATTTACCTGCTTTGTGCCGACAGTTGTCACCCAAGAAAGAAATTATTTTATTGTCATCCAGCTTCACAGGTGCGGGGATGGAGACGCTCGACCCCTTGGGCAGGGACTTTTCACTTGCTTTATCTCTCGGACTCTCCAATAATCTCTGCTGGTACCGGCAGGAAAGCACCACTGCATGTGTCACCTTCTGCTTCCAGGGGACAAGTCAGTTCCGGATCAGCTTTCGCTATCTGTGAAGGGCTGGGAGATGCTCATTTGGAATCACCTTCTGTTGTAGAATTGAGGATGGGCAGACTTGACTTTTAAGTAAAGAGAATACTGAATATATTTCAAAAACACTGTGGGAAAGTAGAATTAGAAGATAAATATATTTTGGTATGAAAATCTTTGGAAAGCCATGCATAGATCTTTTTCTTTTCTTTTCTTTTTTTTTTTTTTTTGGACAGGCAGAGTGGACAGTGAGAGAGAGAGACAGAGAGAAAGGTCTTCCTTTTCCGTTGGTTCACCCCCCAATGGCCACTGTGGCCGGTGCACTGCAGCTGCTGCACCGCGCTGATCCGCGCTGATCCGAAGCCAGGAGCCAGGTGCTTCTTCCTGGTCTCCCATGCGGGTGCAGGGCCCAAGGACCTGGGCCATCCTCCACTGCACTCCCGGGCCATAGCAGAGAGCTGGACAGGAAGAGGAGCAACTGGGACAGAACCTGGTGCCCCGACTGGGACTAGAACCCGGTGTTCCAGCGCCGCAAGGTGGAGGATTAGCCTATTGAGCTGCGGAACCGGCCCTTAGATCTTTTTCATAGTACGTCTTTTCTGTGAACTTTTTGAAAATCCTTCTTTATACGAAGAGCAGTCATCTTGGAACTGAGATAGACCACTCACGGAAGAGCCTCCCATGCCGCCACCCCAGGGCTGAGACCCAGGCTGGTTGGACAGGACACAGTGCGGCTCACGGAACGGCAGATAAATCACCGCCCTGCTTTCTACTCCAGTGCTGCTGTCTGCAGATCTGTTCTCTTGATCTTGCCGAAAATCTGTCCTTTAGGGTAGGCGTTGGGGAAGTCTGTTCACAGAGATGCCTCACTTGGCCTTCGCTGCACAATCATTAGAAGAAACAAATAATTTCGGTTGTCAGGGGAAGCCGCTGGCCTCTGGGTGCTGCAGTGTCCTGATACTGAGAAGCTGCGAGAGATGAGAGAATCCCGGAGAGGACAGCCACGCTGCAGGAGCTGGACACCGCAGGAGAGCTCCGACACCCAGACCCTGCAAGCCACACACCCTGTACTCCTGCAGTGTCCCTCTGGCACCCTCTGCTGACCAAACAGAACATCACGCCAGCTGGCAGAGGAAGATCGTTAACACATCCAAGACCATTTTCATAGAGCAGGCAAAAGCATGGATTTAGAGCTCACAGACAGTAGATGGATAACTGACACACTCCCTTGGAGAGGAATGAAAGTATTCCTACTGAGTTTGTTTTGTTGTTGATAACGTGGGTTGAGTTGGGATTCATTCTGTTCAAATCTGAAAGTTCTTGTCAAATACAATCTTGGATGAGGTTGGACTGGTAAGAAATAGCGCATAAGACTCATAGAATGGCGGATGTCCTAAATAGCACTCTGGCCTCAGAATCAGCCCTAAAGGCACTCGGATCTGGCTGAAAAGCCCATGAGAGTATTTCAGGCATGGAAAGCCAAGACACTCTGGCAAAAAGATCTCTGTGAGTGAGATCCCAGTGGAAAGAACAGGTCTTCAAAGAGGGAGGTGCCTTTCTCTGAAGGGAGGAGAGAACCTCCACTTTGACTATGACTGTGTCTAAACAAGATAAGAGTCGGAGAACTCAAGGGGCTTCCATAGCCTTGGAAACTCATGACTGGTGCATAGGGAGATTACTGATGCCATAAACAGGAGTGTCAATTTGTAAAGTCAACAACAGGAGTCACTGTGCACTTACTCCTCATGTAGGATCTCTGTCCTTAATGTGCTGTACACTGAGGCTTAATGCTATAACGAGTACTCAAACAGTATATTTCACTTTGTGTTTCTATGGGGGTGCAAACGATTGAAATCTTTACTTAATGTACACTAAACTGATCTTCTGTTAAAAAAAAAAAAAGAAATTATCAACTCCCAACTTGACTCTCACTGGGATTAAACATGACAATAGGTCTGATCTGATTTCATCATCATTTAAAAAAAAATCATCTATTATTTTTCACTTTATGTTTCTGTGTGGGAACAAACTGTTGAAATCCTTACTTAAGGTATACTAAGCTGATCTTCTGTATATTAAGATAATCGAAAATGAATCTTGATGTGAATGGAAGGGGAGAGGGAGTGGGAAAGGGGAGGGTTGTGGGTGGGAGGGACGGTATGGGGGGGAAAGCCATTGTAACCCATGAGACGTACTTTGGAAATTTATATTCATTAAATAAAAGATAAAAAAAAAGAAATAGCGCATAGAGCACAAACAGTTATTGGTTATTGCAATAGTCCATGCACACAGTGATTATGCAGTAATTTAAGTGGTGGCAATTAAAAGACCAACATTTTGTGCCAGCCCTGTGGCACAGTAGGTTAAGCTGCTGCCTAATGTGCCAGCATCCCCTATAAGTGCTGGTTCCAGTCCTGGCTGCCCCAGTTCCCTGCTAATTCTGCGGAAAGCCGTGGGAGATGACCTGAGTACTTGGGCCCCTGCACTCACATGGGAGACCCAGAGAAATCTTCTGGATTCTGGCCATTTAGGGAGTGAACCAGGGAATGGAAGATCTTTTTCTGCCTCTATTTCTCCTCCTCTCTCTGTAATTCTGCCTTTCAAATAAATACATAAATCTTAAACAATGCCTGACTTGCAATTACAACAAAGTAAATCAATATATATATATGACAAATAACTGAGAAAAAGGTGCATTACATGATTATATTTTCATATGGACCAATAAGGGAATAACTAAGGTTTAGTACAAGGCGTGAATCTGATGTCCTGGGGAAATGGTGATGATGTTTCCAAAATGTGATATTAATAATAAAAATTATTTCAAAGCATTGGGGAGGTTCTACAACCTTGAGAATATAGTGGACACATCTTATACAAAAAAGATATGTCTAGCCGGCGCCGCGGCTCACTAGGCTAATCCTCCGCCTAGCGGCGCCGGCACACCGGGTTCTAGTCCCGGTTGGGGCGCCGGATTCTGTCCCGGTTGCCCCTCTTCCAGGCCAGCTCTCTGCTGTGGCCAGGGAGTGAAGTGGAGGATGGCCCAGGTGCTTGGGCCCTGCACCCCATGGGAGACCAGGAGAAGCACCTGGCTCCTGGCTCCTGCCATCGGATCAGCGCGGTGCGCCGGCCGCAGTGCGCTGGCCGCGGCGGCCATTGGAGGGTGAACCAACGGCAAAGGAAGACCTTTCTCTCTGTCTTCTGTCTCTCTCTCTCACTGTCCACTCTGCCTCTCAAAAAAAAAAGATATGTCTAATACATTTCCTTTGAAATTAATATTTCTTATCTGATTAATTCACAAGATAAAATGAGATAATCATATTCTACTTAATTGAACCATATTGTATGAGAGCATAGAATTCAGGAAAATGTAAATCCTGACGTAACTTTGAACCATGTTCTCATTACTCGCTGCAGACATAGTGGTAGATAACCATCACTCCTTTTCTTTAAATATATGTCATATAGATATATTTACCAGAAAGATATACTGAGCATGACTTGCTGATAAAACCTCTTACCTTGTATATTATGAACATATCCTCTTACCAAACATTCTTCAAAGCCATTTAATATTCCCATGGTATTTCATTATTTGCATATTCTCTAAATTCTTATGCACTTCCTATTTTCAGGGAAACATACTCTCCCTCCTCCAAATTTGCTATTATAATAAATAGTGCTGAGACCCGCATACTTGTACTTAGCACTTGATGTGAATTCAAGATGATTTGTTTGGGACAAATTCCCAGTCTGTGTCAATTTTTTTTTTTAAGAATCATTTTATGTATTTGAAAGAGTTACAGATAGAGGCAGAGCAAGAGAGAGAGAGAAGAGAAGTCTTCCATTCTGCTGGTTCACTCTTCAAAAGGCCCCTACAGACAGAGCTGAGCTGATCTGAAGCCAGGATCCAGGAGCTTCCTCTGGGCCTCCCATTCCAGTGCAGGGGCCCAAGGACTTGGGCCATCCTCTACTGCCTTCCCAGGCCACAGCATAGAGCTGGATTTGAAATGGAGCAGCCAGGGCTCAAACCAATGCCCATATGGGATGCCGGCACTTCTGGCTGTGGCTTTAACCCACTGTGCCATAGTGCCAGTCCCCAGTGTCAATTTTTAAAAATCATTTTCTGCACATAACAAATAGAAAAACAAGTTTTAATGTAATTAAATGCTGGTAGCTATTTTAAAAGAGATTGTAATAATTTTCCTGCCAATGACTGATAAAAAATAGTGCCTGACTCCTTACAATTGCTAACCATGAATGTGTTCAAACATTACTTTGGGCCGGCGCCATGGCTCACTAGGCTGATCCTCTGCCTGCGGCACCGGCATCCCGGGTTCTAGTCCCGGTTGGGGCACTGGATTTTGTCCTGGTTGTTCCTCTTCCAATCCAGCTCTCTGCTGTGGCCCGGGAGGGCAGTGGAGGATGGCCCAAGTGCTTGGGCCCTGCACCCCATGGGAGACCAAGAGGAAGTAGCACCTGGCTCCTGGCTTGGAATCAGTGCAGCAGGAAGACCTTTCTCTCTCTCTCTCTCTCTCTCTCTCTCTCTCTCTCACTAACTCTGCCTGTCAAAAAAAAATTACTTTGACAATTTGATAAGAATGGTATCTCAATGTTTATTTGCATCTTTGGGTTATTAATGTCATTGGAAAAAATCAGTTCTTTATTTCTGTCTTTTTTTTTCTTTTGTCCTTCCATACTTACTCTCTATACCTTTCAATCAGAGCTAGTTAAAGTAATTTCAGCTCAGCACTGGTTCCTAAGTTATCATGGGATGCCCATCTTATGCCTTTAGATTTTTGCTTGAAATCAATGCAATTAATGCCATAAAATAAATGAAATACAAATGTTTAAATGTTAGTTAATCATGTTAATTATATATGTGTCTTTAAGTTATCTGCCCTCCACTGAAATCAGCATGGAACTGCAGCCCATGAAACTTTGTGCAGAGCTGATTGGTTGACTGGAAAACTCCTATCTTAATGGAGCTCAAAAAAGGGTTTTTATTATCTTAAGCTAAACATGGTTAGTAAGAAGTGCACTGAATATGGGCGTTTAAACCTTTGTAGTAAATGAAAGTTGATTGGATTTAATCAGCTTCATTTTCTCCTTGTAGGAAGGAAGCAGTAACAGAGCATCCCACTGCGTATAAATAGAGGGCAGCATTTTCTGCCTTATTTGGGAAAGAAACCTTTGTAGGATAAGTAGTACTCTGCTCACCACAGCTACCAGCCCATTTACTTTCAAAGTAATTACATGATCAAACCTACTCAAAACTGCCTGGCAAGAATTATCCTCATGGAAGGTGGGGTGAAGTTTGGTAAAAAGACAAGTACTCTCTGCCACCCGTGAATCCATAATAAAATGGGTGACAGTGGTAGCTGCAGAGACATCTTCTTGAAATATCGACCTTAGCATAACGAATTCTTTTGTGGCATCAACACATTGTTTGTCATCTACCTTCATTTCCCAGTAGGATGCCACCATGTAAACAGAACACTCAGACTGAGCATTTTATATATGCTAGTGAAACTTTGGCAAAGTAAAGAAAGAACTGCTATAAAAATAAATAGAAACATCATAGAAAATTTTCCCAATGTTGATTAGTCCAGCGGGTAGAAAAAAAATTAAACTGTGAACATTCTAGTGAAGAAAATTGTATTATGCATTTTTGTTTCCTGAATTATTTGTTATTTCTACAGTGTATTTCCAGTGACAGATGAAGCTAAAATGATTTCCACCAATTCTAATGCCACTCTGTAATGAAAGAGTAATTTTAAAGATAACCAAGGCCGGTGCTGCGGCTCACTAGGCTAATCCTCCGCCTTGCGGCGCCGGCACACCGGGTTCTAGTCCCCGTCGGGGCGCCGGATTCTGTCCCGGTTGCCCCTCTTCCAGGCCAGCTCTCTGCTGTGGCCAAGGAGTGCAGTGGAGGATGGCCCAAGTGCTTGGGCCCTGCACCCCATGGGAGACCAGGAGAAGCACCTGGCTCCTGCCTTCGGATCAGCGCGGTGCACCGGCCGCAGTGGCCATTGGAGGGTGAACCAACGGCAAAGGAAGACCTTTCTCTCTGTCTCTCTCACTGTCCACTCTGCCTGTCAAAAAAAAAAAAAAAGATAACCAAAAAACTGACCATTTTTTAGCATTTAACTTAATAAGTTAATAGCCATTGTCATCAATTCATGAAACCATTATAGCTAAACTGAGATACTAGTTAAATATGAGGTGCTTGACTGGATAATTTAGTGTTCTGTTTACAAAAATTAAACTGTCATTCAAACTAGGTTAAAGAAAAACAATTGAATATGTTAAAAACAACCTTTTTTTAAGAAGGCACTTACACTCACCACCCTTCCAACAATGGAAGATGGTACTTTCCTTTTGTGATATTTAAGACAGAACACTGCATTAGGCAGTTAAGTAAATAATTGCACAATTTAAATGGTGACCCTAGACATGTCAGGTGTCAGATGGAAGTGACTGAACCTGGATAACTCATGATGATACTACATGGCACCTGCCATCCCAGAAATTGCACTTCCATTTGTGCGGATTGCAGATGGGCGGCTCTATGCCCAAATAGCCTCACTTTGTAACACTGCAACTCAAAAGCGAACGCGGGGCAGGGGCAGATACAACCAAATGTCTAACATGCCAGAGGTAAATCTAGAGAAATCATCTTGTTGACAGTAAGAAAATGGTATTACTCTTCCTAATAGCAGCTAATTTGGAGCAATACTTTTACCAGGTAGAGGGCAAAATTAGGACCAGTGCAGAGTCCAGGACTTGTTCAATGAAATGAGAATCCAAATACTGAAAAATTGTCTATATAACACATAAATTTCACTTAGAACAAGTATAATACAACACAGGACTTGATGTTATAAGCTAAGTCCTGAGTTTTCTTACCCAATAATATTAACAATAAAGCCTAGATAACCCTGTGTATGCCAAATATATACATATAATTATTAGAACATACCATATAGGGTATATTATTTAATATTTAAACTATTTTTATTACCTTGAATGTTCCCAACTCCATCTCCATTTCTTTAAAGATGTATTTGCTTATTGTAAAGGCAGAGTTACAGAGGAGCAGAGGCAGAGAGAGAGAGGCTTTTCAGCCACTGGTTCACTCCCCAGATGGCTACAACGGCCAGAGCTGAGCTGAGCCAAAGCCAGGAGACAATAGCTCATCTCCCATGTGTGTGCAAGGGCCCAAGAACTTGGACTATCTTCTACTGCTTTTCCAGGCCATAGCAGAGAGCTGGATTGGGAGTGGCATCTACATGGGTTTCCTGCACTGCAGGCAGTGGCTTTACCTGCTATGCCACAGTGCTCCTTCATCTCCGTTTTTTTCCTTTTAAGCAGACAGGTGGACACAGAGAGAGATCTCCCCAAATGACAATGACAACCAGGCTGAGCCAGGCCAAAACCACAATCTCAGAGCACACTCCATTCAATTTCCCATGTGGGTGGCAAGGACTTTGGTACTCGAGCTATGATCTGCTGCCTCGCAGAGTGTGTGTTAACAGAAAGTTGGATATGAGGTAGAGATGTTGTAACTTGAACCAGGCACTCTGATATGGGATGCTGGTATCCCGAGTGGCATCTTAATTTTTTTGCTAAGTGCCTGCCCCAGAAATATATTTTTAAATACTAATTTCACCTTACATATTGAGTATTGCTCCAAATTAGCTGCTATTAGGAAGAGTAATGCCATTTTCTTACTGCCAACAAGATGATTTCTCTAGATTTACCTCTGGCATGTTAGACATTTGGTTTCACCAAAAAAAAAAAAAATTCACTGAAACAAAAAAAAAATCACTGAAACTTTTATCAGTTGGGCATTACTTAAATAATCACTGCATAAAAGCCAAGAAGCAACATTAAATTTTTACTCTCTGAAAAAATGTTCAACTCTCTTTATCAAGTTGCTAGGAAAATATTATCCAGGTACATTATTTTGAAGATTTGACAGTGTGCAAAAAGTCTGGAGAATAATGCTTAATGACTAGTTAGGGTGTTGAGAGGGAGTCTTATTTCAATTGGTGTCTTCAGTGAATCTTTGACAAGTGTCACTTTGTAGTCTGCTTACAGAGTGATTTTCTTTTGTTGAAATGATGCCTAATATGCTGCTCTTATGCATGGTTGATTAAAGGCTGGGTCTTGCAATTTTAAAAAGGGTTTATATAACTTAAAGGCCTATATTAGTCAAGGTTATCCAGATAGATAGAGCATATAGGCAGACAGTCAGAGAATATATTCGAGAAACAGCATGCATGATTATAGAGGCTAAGAAATTTCATAGCAGGCAGTGTGCAAACTAGAAACGCTTGCATTCTGGCAGCGATGCTCAGCCCAGTACAAAAGACTCAGCACTGGAGAATCTAACAGTGTGACTTTCAGTCCAAGACCAAAAGCCTGAAAACCTCAGGGGATGCTACTGTAAGTCCCAGAATCAAAAGTCCTGTCCCAGGGCGGAAGAAGGAGGAACCAACTCCAGGATGTTGGTGGGAAGAAGAGAGGGGGAGAGGAAGGGGAGAAAGGGCAGGAGGGAGGGAGTGAGGGAGATGGGGGGAGAGGAGGGAGAGAGAGAGAGCGAGCTTTGTTTTTCCTCTGCCTTTGTTTTGTATCCAAGTCCCCAGACAATTGGATGATGCCTACCCAGGTTCAGGATGTTCTACCCCACTAAATCCATGGATTGGATTCACACAACAACCTCCTCTGGAAACACCCTCACACAGATGCATCCCTGAATGGTATTTTACCAGGCCTCTAGCTATTCCTTAATTCAATCAAGGTGACCCCTTGAATGAACAAAGCCAAGGAGGCTCTTACCTCATCTGTTGTTGGACAGGGCCCCTTGGTTTCAAAAGTCTTGAGAAGACAGACCTCTACTACATCTTTGCAAGGCCTGGGCCACTCCAATACTTTGTCTCTCAAATCAGAGAATAGACAAGAGTTTAGCACCACATATTTAGCATACATGGAGACATGAATTCTTAGCCAGGAAGAAAAAATCTGACCAGTATTTTAGAAAAGCTCAGAGTGAGAGCCATTTCCCTGTAATAGATAAACTCCTATGTTAACTTCCATCTGATTTACTTGTCCCAACTTTGTGCTTCAATAATGCCCTATGAAGAATTTTATCATAATGCCACTCTTGATGTAATTATTTGACCTTTTCCCATGGCCTGAAAAGGTTATAAGATCCTTGAGGGTGAAGACCATGTTTGGTTTGGCTGTCACCTCCTGGTCATCAACTTCTACTCGTGTTCAATTGAACTTTCCCATGATAACAACTTGGACCTTGGAATCACCAAAAATACCATGTCTTTGACAATCTAAAAGTTATATATCTAATTCTCTGGTCAAAATTTCCTGTTATAGTCATTTTACTTTATCCCACTAAAGCTACCAAAAACTATTTGAAATATAAAATTAGAACATCAAATTGATCTCAGGGTAATAAGATTTTATATGTACCAGAGTAGGAGAGATTAATGTAGTTTCATGTGTCTTATAAATCATTGTTTAAAGATCAAGAACAAGAGATTGTTATCAGGCATTACAAATGGCAGATTATATGTTAACAAAACTAAGTGCCTAGCTCATCTTTATCTTCAACAAAATTATTCATTTTTGAACATAGATGAGAAAATATCTCCAACTCTTTTGGGTGTTACAGTAACTTTCAATTTGTTTTTTATTAAATAGTATCTAGTGTATCTTTTCTGATTTGGAATTTAATGAAAAGTAAAAAGAACAATATTATGTCATTTACAAATAGTAAGACTTCAGAAAAATGCATTCTAAAAAGTATCATGTTAGGTCTTCCTGGGAAGTAGGAAGATGGGTTTGTATTAAAATGCCTGTATTAGATCAAAGGTACAATATTACCAAAGAATGTTCAAATTTGGAAAATTTATTATTTACTTGAAGAGAAAGAGAATCTTCCATCCACTGATTCTCTCTCCAGATGGCTGCAACAGATGAGTTTGGGCCAGCCTGAAGCTAGGAGCCAGGAACTACAATTTTGTCTCTTTGACCATCTTATGCAGCCTTCTCATTCATATTAGTAGGGATCTGTATCAGAAGCAGAGTAGCAAACTTGCATGGGCATTCAGAAATGGGACGCCAGTGTTACAAACAGCAGATTAACCTGCTGACTACAATGTCAGTCACAGGATTTTTATTTCTTTTTTTAAAAGATCTATTTCTTTATTTTGAAAGGCAGTGTTAGAGAGAGGCAGAGAGAAAGGGAGGGAGGTTTCCTATCCACTGGTTCACTCCCCAAATGACCAAAATGAACAGGTCTTGGCCAAATCGAAGCCCGGCACCAGGAGTTTCAGCTGGGTCTCCCACATGGGTACAGGGGAGCATGCACTTGGGCCACTTTTCGCTGCTCTCCCAGGCACATTAGTAGGGAGCTGGATCAGAAGTGGAGCAGCCAGGACTTGAATTGGCACCCATGTGGGATGCCAGCACCGCAGGCAGTGACTTAACCTGCTATGCCACAGAGGCAGCCTGATACAGTATTTAATTTTTTTTATTAAAAATAAGAATAGACTACAAATAGTTCATAGATTCAATTCTAAGACTTTAATAATACTTTCCTCCTCCCCTCTGTCTCTCACTTCTTCCTCCTTCCTTTCTTTTTTGTAACTTTAGCAAAAAAATTTTTTATATTTTTATAATATTTTAGTTTATGATCATAGGCCTAATGTTCCAATAAACAAACAGGTTAACAAATTAAACACAGAAATACCACTATTCAACAGGCATATGGACAATGGCTATAAGCCACGTTCAAGTCCCAATGTCAGTTTCCTTCACATATATTAAGGTTTTTTTTCCCTTCATATATCAGCTACCATAAATCAGACAAAACATGATATTTGACTTTTTGGATCTGGCATATTTCACCAGGCATAGTGGTCTCCAATTGTAGCCCTTTTGTTGCAAAGCACAGAATTTAATTTTATGGATGAGTAGTATTCCATCGTGTATATATATACCATATTTTCTTTATATATTGATGGACATCAGGTTGATTTCATATCTTAGATATTATGGATAGAACTGTTATAAATGTAGGAGTACTCGTAAGTCTTTCACATTTTGATTTCATTTCCTTTGTGCGTATTCCCAGGACTGATATGGCTGGGCCATATAATAGATGTGTTTTTAGATTTCTGAGAAACTTCATACTGTCTTCCATAATGGTTTTACCAGTTTACATTACCACCAATAGTGAATCAGGGCATTTTTTCTCTGCATCCTCACCAGTATTTGTGATTTTTTGGTTTTTGAATGATAGTCATTCTAAAAGAGGTGAGGTGACACCTCACTGTGTTTTTAATTTTTGATTCCCTGATGGCTAGTAATACTAAACATTTATTCATATGTCTGTTGAAAATTTATTTGTACTTCACCCTTTGAAAAAGATCTGTTCATGTCCTTTGCCCATTTCTTAACTCAATTGTTTGTTTTGTTGTTGTTCAGTCTTTTGGGCTCCTTACGTATTCTGGATATTAATCCATTTTCAAATGCATAGTTTGCAAATTTTCCATCTTGTTCTGTCATTTGCCTCTTTATTTTGTTGCTTGTTTCTTTGAATATTTTTGTGCAAGTCACAGGCTGTTTTGCTTAAAACTGCCTTGTAATATGTCTTGAAATCTGGTATTGTGACACATTCAGCTTATTTTTTATTATTTAGGATTGCTTTAGCTATTCGGCATCTCAAATATTTCCATATGAATTTTAGGATTCTTTTTTAGACCTGAGAAAAATTTACTTGGTATTTTGATTGGAACCACAGTGAATGTGTGAATTGCTTTGGGTAGTATGGACATTTTGATGATACTAATTTCTCAAATCCACAAACGTTGGAGATTTTTCCATTTTTGTGTGTTTTCTCCTATTTCTTTCCTTTTTGTATTGTCATTTTCATTGTACCAAAATTTCAAATCATTGGTTATATTTATCTCATCGTATTTAAATATTTTTCTGGCTATTGTTAATAGGACTAATCTTAGCAGTTCATTCTCAGCCATGGCATTATTTCAGTATACAAATGTTATTGCCTTGTGTGTTAATTTTATATCCTGCAACTTTGCTAAATTCTCTTATGAGTTCCAAAAGTCTTAACATAGTCTTTTGTTTCTACTATATATATGATCATGGCATCAACAAATGGATAATTTGACTTCTTCTTTTGAAATTTGTATCCCTTAGATTTCCTTTTCTTACTAATGGCCCTGGTTAATACTTCCAGAACTAGAGCGGAGCCAAGATGGCGGAATAGTGAGGGCGCGCACCGATAGTCCGGGAAAATTTAGTTTAATAAAAGGGGAGTTACGGTAGCCTCAGAAAAAAGAACCAGGAAAATATTGCAGACAAAACTCTTCTGGATCCAGTGGGCGTGAATCGGAGGACCTACTGGGAGAACAAGGTCGCCCACCGCGCGCGAAAGCCGAACCGCAGGACCGAGCCGCGGGACGGAGCCGCGGAAGCCGAGCCGCGGGACTGAGCTGCGCAAGCTGCAGGGGCTGCGCGCAAGTGCTCGAAGGGGAGTGCAACAGTGGGGAGACTTGGGAAGTCCAGGGCTCCGAGTCCACACATCGGCGCTGGAAGGGGAGCAGACCTGCGTGGAGAGCGTGGGAGCCCACAGTTCGGGACACCAGCGGCAGACTCAACACACCAGCGCTGGAACGCGAGGTGAGCCGAACCTCAATAACCCGAGACACCGGCAGGCAAGCGGAGAGAGAAGACTAGAGGGAATGACCCCCGGGGCGGAGGGGACTTCACCAAGCTAACTGGAAGAGAGAGAGAGGGAAAAAAAAAAAGGTGACTGGTACGGACACGGGTTTCTCTCTCTCCGCTCACCTCTCAAGGGCGAGCAAGACAAAGAGCAGGCGCCATCTTGGACATACGTCATAAGCAGAGCGACCTCAGGTCTGCACCGGCCCTGAGCCTAGCAGTAAAACCTGACTCTGGGTGGGGCGAATTAACAGGAGATTAGGACTTAGTAAATTTGTGGTGCTACTGAATTAAGACTGTGAAAAAAGAGACGGTGGGGAAGAGAACTCACGGAATTCACGTGAGCACTCTCCAGAGACGCTACAATTCCGTAACTTTGGCAACCCAGTGGGAGACTGAAGGAGAATTTGAGCCCACTCTAAGGGCCGAACAGATTCCCTGTGTGGTCCTTGGGAAAGAGCTTCTGATCTCTGGCTCCTGTGGGTATATCATTTGCCTGCTAACTACCTCCAACTTTGTTCAGCTGTGCAGAATAACTTCCCTGTTGAATCAAAAAAAAAAAAGAGAGAGAGAGAGAGAGAGAGGTTTACCACGCCTAACCTGGGAGTGTCACCTTTGGCACACCAAACAGAGCTCTCAGGCCACACCCATCTCAAGCCCTAAGGCTCCATCAAAAACAGATAGTCCACTTAATCTAGAGTCATAGTATAACAAGAAAAAGCACCACAGTGAAGAAACCAAATATCTCCAATATGACAAATAACAAACGCAAAAACCAAGGTAATAAAAACAAGGAAGTCACCATGAAGCCCTCAAATGAAAAAGACACCCCAATTCAAGATTATGAGGATGATGACATAGAAGAAATGCAAGAAGCAGATCTCAAAAAATTGATAAGAACATTAAGAAGTTCTCAAAAACAAATTCTTGAACTACAGAAATCCTTAATGGACAAGATAGAAAATCTCTCTCGTGAAAATGAAATATTAAGGAGGAATCAAAATGAAACGAAACAACTAGTACAACAGGAAACTGGGATAGTGACTGAAGTGAAGAATTCAATAGATCAAATGAAAAACACAATAGAGAGCCTTACAAACAGAATGGGAGAAGCAGAAGAGAGAATATCGGACTTAGAAGACAGAGAACAGGAAAGGATACAGTCAGACCAAAGAAAAGAAGAGGAAATTAGGAATCTAAAACATATTGTCGGGAATCTTCAGGATACTATTAAAAAACCCAACATTCGGGTTCTAGGAGTTCCTGAAGGCATGGAGAGGGAGAAAGGATTAGAAGGCCTTTTTAGTGAGATATTAGCAGAAAATTTCCCAGGTTTGGAGAAGGACAGAGAAATCCTAGTACAGGAAGCTCACAGAACCCCTAATAAACACGACCAAAAGAGACCCTCACCACGGCACGTTGTAATTAAACTCTCCACAGTGAAACATAAAGAAAAGATCCTAAAATGTGCAAGAGAGAAACGTCAGATTACTCTCAGAGGATCTCCAATCAGACTCACAGCTGACTTCTCATCAGAAACTCTACAAGCTAGGAGGGAATGGCAAGATATAGCCCAGGTACTAAGAGAGAACAACTGCCAGCCCAGAATATTATATCCTGCAAAGCTATCATTTGTGAATGAAGGTGAAATAAAGACTTTTCATAACAAACAGAAATTGAAAGAATTTGTTGCCACTCGTCCAGCCCTGCAAAAGATGCTTAAAGATGTGTTACACACAGAAACAAAGAAACACGGTCATCAATATGAAAGAAGGTAAAGGAAGGAAACCAAGGAAGGAAAGCTCACAGCAAAAGATCACAGGGAATTCAAAGCATATATTAGAACTTATCTTTGGCAAATGGCAGGGCAAAGTTACCACTTATCATTAATCACATTGAACGTGAATGGCCTGAACTGTCCAGTTAAAAGACACCGTTTGGCTGATTGGGTTAAAAAACAAAACCCATCTATTTGCTGCTTACAAGAAACACATCTTTCCAACAAAGATCCATACAGACTGAAAGTGAAAGGCTGGAAAAAGATATACCATGCCAACAGAAATGAAAAAAAGAGCGGGCGTAGCCATCTTAATATCAGACACCATAAACTTTACCACAAAAACCATTAAGAGAGACAAAGAGGGACACTACATAATGATTAAGGGATCAATTCAACAGGAAGATATAACAATTATCAATGTATATGCACCTAACTACAGGGCACCGGTTTATCTAAAAGAGTTGTTAACGGACTTAAAGGGAGACTTAGACCCCAATACAATAGTACTGGGGGACTTCAATACTCCACTCTCAGAAATAGACAGATCAACAGGACAGAAGATCAACAAGGATACAGTAGATTTAAACGACACTATAGCCCAAATGGATCTAACAGATATATACAGAACTTTCAATCATACAGCTAAAGATTATACATTCTTCTCAGCAGTACATGGAACCTTCTCTAGGATTGACCACATACTAGGCCATAAAGCAAGTCTCAGCAAATTCAAAAGAATTAGAATCATACCATGCAGCTTCTCAGACCATAAAGGAATGAAGTTGGAAATGAACAACTCAGGAATCCCTAGAACATACACAAACACATGGAGATTGAACAACATGCTCCTGAATGAACAATGGGTCATAGAAGAAATTAAAAGAGAAATCAAAAACTTTCTGGAAGTAAATGAGGATAACAGCACAACATACCAAAACTTATGGGATGCAGCAAAAGCAGTGTTAAGAGGAAAGTTTATATCAATAGGTGCCTACATCAAGAAATTGGAAAGGCACCAAATAGATGAGCTTTCTATTCACCTCAAGGATCTAGAAAACCTACAGCAAACCAGACCCAAATCTAGTAGGAGAAGAGAAATAATTAAAATCAGAGAAGAAATCAACAGGATTGAATCAAGAAAAACATTACAAAAAATCAGCCAAACGAGGAGCTGGTTTTTTGAAAAAATAAACAAAATTGACACCCCATTGGCCCAACTAACTAAAAAAAGAAGAGAAAAGACCCAAATCAATAAAATCAGAGATGAAAAAGGAAATGTAACAACAGACACCACAGAAATAAAAAGAATCATCAGAAATTACTACAAGGACTTGTATGCCAGCAAACAGGGAAACCTATCAGAAATGGATAGATTCCTGGACACATGCAACCTACCTAAATTGAACCAGGAAGACATCGAAAACCTAAACAGACCCATAACTGAGACAGAAATTGAAACAGTAATAAAGGCCCTCCCAACAAAGAAAAGCCCAGGACCAGATGGATTCACTGCTGAATTCTACCAGACATTTAAAGAAGAACTAACTCCAATTCTTCTCAAACTATTCAGAACAATTGAAGAAGAGGGAATCCTCCCAAATTCTTTCTATGAAGCCAGCATCACCTTAATTCCTAAGCCGGGAAAAGATGCAGCACTGAAAGAGAATTACAGACCAATATCCCTGATGAACATAGATGCAAAAATCCTCAATAAAATTCTCGCCAATAGAATGCAACAACACATCAGAAAGATCATCCACCCAGACCAAGTGGGATTTATCCCTGGTATGCAGGGATGGTTTAATGTGCGCAAGACAATCAATGTGATACACCACATTAACAGACTGCAGAAGAAAAACCATATGATTCTCTCAATAGATGCCGAGAAAGCATTTGATAAAATACAACACCCGTTCATGATGAAAACTCTAATCAAACTGGGTATGGAAGGAACATTCCTCAATACAATCAAAGCAATCTATGAAAAACCCACAGCCAACATCCTATTGAATGGGGAAAAGTTGGAAGCATTTCCACTGAGATCTGGGACCAGACAGGGATGTCCACTCTCACCACTGCTATTCAATATAGTTCTGGAGGTTCTATCCAGAGCTATTAGGCAAGAAAAAGAAATTAAAGGGATACAAATTGGGAAGGAAGAACTCAAACTATCCCTCTTTGCAGATGACATGATTCTTTATTTAGGGGACCCAAAGAACTCTACCAAGAGACTATTGGAACTCATAGAAGAGTTTGGCAAAGTAGCAGGGTATAAAATCAATGCACAAAAATCAACAGCCTTTGTATACACAGACAATGCCATGGCTGAGGAAGAACTTCTAAGATCAATCCCATTCACAATAGCTACAAAAATAATCAAATACCTTGGAATAAACTTAACCAAGGACGTTAAAGATCTCTACGATGAAAATTACAAAACCTTAAAGAAAGAAATAGAAGAGGATACCAAGAAATGGAAAAATCTTCCATGCTCATGGATTGGAAGAATCAATATCATCAAAATGTCCATTCTCCCAAAAGCAATTTATAGATTCAATGCAATACCAATCAAGATACCGAAGACCTTCTTCTCAGATCTGGAAAAATTGGTGCTGAAATTCATATGGAGGCACAAGAGACCTCGAATAGCTAAAGCAATCTTGTACAACAAAAACAAAGCCGGAGGCATCACAATACCAGAATTCAGGACATACTACAGGGCAGTTGTAATCAAAACAGCATGGTACTGGTACAGAAACAGAAGGATAGACCAATGGAACAGAATTGAAATACCAGAAATCAACCCAAACATCTACAGCCAACTTATATTTGATCAAGGATCTAAAACTAATTCCTTGAGCAAGGACAGTCTATTCAATAAATGGTGCTGGGAAAATTGGATTTCCACGTGCAGAATCATGAAGCAAGACCCCTACCTTACACCTTACACAAAAATCCACTCAACATGGATTAAAGACCTAAATCTACGACCTGACACCATCAAGTTACTAGAGAACATTGGAGAAACCCTTCAAGATATTGGGACAGGCAAAGAATTTCTGGAAAAGACCCGGGAGGCACAGGCAGTCAAAGCCAAAATTAACTATTGGGATTGCATCAAATTGAGAAGTTTCTGTACTGCAAAAGAAACAGTCAGGAGAGTGAAGAGACAACCGACAGAATGGGAAAAAATATTTGCAAACTATGCAACAGATAAAGGGTTAATAACCAGAATCTACAAAGAGATCAAGAAACTCCACAAAAACAAAACCAACAACCCAATTAAGAGATGGGCCAAGGACCTCAATAGACATTTTTCAAAAGAGGAAATCCAAATGGCCAACAGGCACATGAAAAAATGTTCAAGGTCATTAGCAATCAGAGAAATGCAAATCAAAAGCACAATGAGGTTCCACCTCACCCCGGTTAGAATGGCTCACATTCAGAAATCTACCAACAACAGATGCTGGCGAGGATGTGGGGAAAAAGGGACACTAACCCACTGTTGGTGGGAATGCAAACTGGTCAAGCCACTATGGAAATCAGTCTGGAGATTCCTCAGAAACCTGAATATAACCCTACCGTTCGACCCAGCCATCCCACTCCTTGGAATGTACCCAAAGGAATTTAAATTGGCAAACAAAAAAGCGGTCTGCAGCCTAATGTTTATTGCAGCACAATTCACAATAGCTAAGACCTGGAACCAACCTAAATGCCCATCAACGGTAGACTGGATAAAGAAATTATGGGATATGTACTCTTTAGAATACTATACTGCAGTAAGAAACAACGAAATCCAGTCATTTGCAACAAAATGGAGGAATCTGGAACACATCATGCTGAGTGAAATAAGCCAGTCCCAAAGGGACAAATACCATATGTTCTCCCTGATCGGTGACAACTGACTGAACACCAAAAAGGAAACTTGTTGAAGTGAAAGGGACACTATGGGAAACGGTGACTTGATCAGCATAGCCCTGACTGTTAATGAACAACTTAATACATTATCCCTCTTAGTAGTTTTTTTGTCTGTTCTACTTAATATGACTGATTTAATTCTGTAATTAATACACAGTTATTCTTAAGTGTTGAAATTTAACTGAAATGTGATCCCTGTTAAACATAAGAGTAGGAATAAGAGAGGGAAGAGATATATAATTTGGGACATGCTCAAGCTGACTTGCCCCAAATGGTAGAGTTAGAAACATACCAGGGGACTCCAATTGAATCCCATCAAGGTGGCATGTACCAATGCCATCTCACTAGTCCAAGTGATCAATTTCAGTTCGCAATTGATCATAATGAAAGGACTAAGAGTCAAAGGGAGCACATAAGCAAGTCTAGTACCTGCTAACACTAACCGATAGAATAAATAAAGGGGAGAGTGATCCAACATGGGAAGTGAGATACTCAGCGGACTCATAGAATGGCAGATGCCCTAAATAGCACTCTGGCCTCAGAATCAGCCCTAAAGGCATTCAGATCTGGCTGAAAAGCCCATGAGAGTAGTTCAGGCATGGAAAGCCAAGACACTCTGGCAAAAGATCTCTGTGAGTGAGATCTCAGTGGAAAGAACAGGTCTTCAAAGAAGGAGGTACCTTTCTCTGAAGGGAGGAGAGAACCTCCACTTTGACTATGACCTTGTCTAAACAAGATAAGAGTCGGAGAACTCAAGGGGCTTCCATAGCCTTGGAAACTCATGACTGGAGCATAGGGAGATTACTGATGCCATAGACAGGAGTGTCAATTGGTAAAGTCAACAACAGGAGTCACTGTGCACTTACTCCTCATGTAGGATCTCTGTCCTTAATGTGCTGTGCATTGAGATTTAATGCTATAACGAGTACTCAAATAATATATTTCACTTTGTGTTTCTATGGGGGTGCAAACTGTTGAAATCTTCACTTAATGCATACTAAACTGATCCTCTGTAAAAAAAAAAAAAAAAAAAAAGAAAGAAAAGAAAAGAAAAGAAACTATCAACTCCCAACTTGACTCTCACTGGGATTAAACATGACAATAGGTCTGATCTGATTTCATCATCATTAAAAAAAATCATCTATTATTTTTCACTTTAAAAAAAAAAATACTTCCAGAACTATATTGCATATTAATAGTCAGATTGGGAATCTTTATTTGATTCTGGATCTTTGAGGAAATAACTCAAGTTTTCCCCCATTCAAAATAATGCTGGGTTTGTCATATATTGCCTTGACTGTGTTGATGTATGTTCCTTCTCTACCCATTTTTAAGGTTGTTATCATGATAGGATGTTGTATTTTCTCAAGTGCTTTTTCTGCATCTATTGAGATAACCAAATAGTTTTCATTCCTCAATTTGTTAATGTGATATATCATGTTTATTAATCTGCTTATGTTGAAACATACCTGCATCTCTGGGGTAAATCTGACTTTGTCCAGGTGAATCATCTTTTTGATGTGTTGTTGAAATCAATTGGCTAGGATTTTCTTGAGAATTTTTTCACCTATGTACATCAGGTATATTAGTCTGTAGTGCTCTTTCTTTATTGTAACTTTTCCTGGTTTTAGAAATAAGATAATGCTGGCCTCAAAGAAGGAGTTTGGGTAGATTCCCTTCCTTAAAAATTGTTTTGAATACTTTACAAAGGGTTGAGTTTATTTCTTCTTTGAAAGTTTGATAGAATGCAGCAGGGAAGCCATCTAATCTTTGGGAGAATCTATACTTCCCATTCACTCTCCATCTTGGTTATTGGTTTTTTTGGTTTTCAATGTCTTTGTGCCTCAAATTTGGTATATTGTCTGTTTGTGCAGAAACCTATCCATTTCTTCTAGGTTTTCCACCTTGTTAGAGTACAGCTATTTTAAATAATTTCTGATGATTCTTTTTATTTCTGTGGTGTCTGTTGTTACGTTTCCTTTTTCATCTCTGATTTTATTGATTTGGGTCTTTTCTCTTCTTTTTTTAGTTAGTTGGGCCAATGGGGTGTCAATTTTGTTTATTTTTTCAAAAAACCAGCTCCTCGTTTGGCTGATTTTTTTGTAATGTTTTTTGGATTCAATCCTGTTGATTTATTCTGATTTTAATTATTTCTCTTCTCCTACTAGATTTGGGTCTGGTTTGTTGTAGGTTTTCTAGATCCTTGAGGTGAATTGAAAGTTCATCTATTTGGTGCCTTTCCAATTTCTTGATGTAGGCACCTATTGATATAAACTTTCCTCTTAACACTGCTTTTGCTGCGTCCATAAATTTTGGTATGTTGTGCTGTTATCCTCATTTACTTCCAGAAAGTTTTTGATTTCTCTTTTAATTTCTTCTATGACCCATTGTTCATTCAGGAGCATGTTGTTCAATCTCCATGTGTTTGTGTATGTTCTAGGGATTCCTGAGTTGCTAATTTCCAACTTCATTCCTTTATGGTCTGAGAAGCTGCATGGTATGATTCTAATTCTTTTGAATTTGCTGAGACTTGCTTTATGGCCTAGTATATGGTCAATCCTAGAGAAGGTTCCATGTACTGCAGAGAAGAATGTAAAATCTTTAGCTGTAGGATTGAAAGTTCTGTAGATATCTGTTAGATCCATTTGGGCAATAGTGTCATTTAAATCTACTGTATCCCTGTTGATCTTCTGTCCTGTTGATCTGTCTATTTCTGAGAGTGGAGTATTGAAGTCCCCCAGTACTATTGTATTGGGGTCTAAGTCTCCCTTTAAGTCCGTTAACAAATCTTTTAAATAAACCGGTGCCCTGTAATTAGGTGCAAATACATTGATCATTGTTATATCTTCCTGTTGAATTGATCCCTTAATCATTATATAGTGTCCCTCTTTGTCTCTCTTAACAGTTTTTGTGGTAAAGTTTATGTTGTCGGATATTAAGATGGCTACGCCCGCTCTTTTTTCATTTCTGTTGGCATGGTATATCTTTTTCCAGCCTTTCGCTTTCAGTCTGTATGGATCTTTGTTGGAAAGATGTGTTTCTTGTAAGCAGCAAATAGATGGGTTTTGTTCCTTAACCCAATCAGCCAATCAGTGTCTTTTAACTGGACAGTTCAGGCCATTCACGTTCAGTGTGACTAATGATAAGTGGTAACTTTGCCCTGCCATTTGCCAAAGATAAGTTCTAATATATGCTTTGAATTCCCTGTGATCTTTTGCTGTGAGCTTTCCTTCCTTTACCTTCTTTCATATTGATGACCGTGTTTCTGTGTTTCTGTGTGTAACACATCTTTAAGCATCTTTTGCAGGGCTGGACGAGTGGCCACAAAGTCTTTCAATTTCTGTTTGCTGTGAAAGGTCTTTATTTCACCTTCATTCACAAATGAGAGCTTTGCAGGATATAATATTCTGGGCTGGCAGTTTTTCTTTCTTAGTACCTCGGCTATATCTCGCCATTCCCTCCTAGCTTGTAGGGTTTCTGATGAGAAGTCAGCTGTGAGTCTGATTGGAGATCCTCTGAGAGTAATCTGACGTTTCTCTCTTGCACATTTTAGGACCTTTTCTTTATGTTTCACTGTGGAGAATTTAATTACAACGTGTCATGGTGAGGATCTCTTTTGGTCGTGTTTATTAGGGGTTCTGTGAGCTTCCTGTACTAGGATTTCTCTGTCCTTCTCCAAACCTGGGAAATTTTCTGCTAATATCTCACTAAAAAGGCCTTCTAATCCTTTCTCCCTCTCCATGCCTTCAGGAACTCCTAGAACCCGAATGTTGGGTTTTTTAATAGTATCCTGAAGATTCCTGACAATATATTTTAGATTTCTAATTTCCTCTTCTTTTCTTTGGTCTGACTGTATCCTTTCCTGTTCTCTGTCTTCTAAGTCCGATATTCTCTCTTCTGCTTCACCCATTCTGTTTGTAAGGCTCTCTATTGTGTTTTTCATTTGATCTATTGAATTCTTCACTTCATTATGATTTCTCGTCACTATCCCAGTTTCCTGTTGTACTAGTTGTTTCGTTTCATTTTGATTCCTCCTTAATATTTCATTTTCACGAGAGAGATTTTCTATCTTGTCCATTAAGGATTTCTGTAGTTCAAGAATTTGTTTTTGAGAACTTCTTAATGTTCTTATCAATTTTTTGAGATCTGCTTCTTGCATTTCTTCTATGTCATCATCCTCATAATCTTGAATTGGGGTGTCTTTTTCATTTGAGGGCTTCATGGTGACTTCCTTGTTTTTATTACCTCGGTTTTTGCGTTTGTTATTTGTCATATTGGAGATATTTGGTTTCTTCACTGTGGTGCTTTTTCTTGTTATACTATGACTCTAGATTAAGTGGACTGTCTGTTTTTGATGGAGCCTTAGAGGCTTGAGATGGGTGTGGCCTGAGAGCTCTGTTTGGTGTGCCAAAGGTGACACTCCCAGGTTAGGCGTGGTAGATCTCTCTCTCTCTTTCTTTCTTTGTTTGATTCAAAAGGGAAGTAATTCCGCACAGCTGAACAAAGTTGGAGGTAGTTAGCAGGCAAATGATATACCCACAGGAGCCAGAGATCGGAAGCTCTTTCCCAAGGACCACGCAGGGAATCTGTTCTGCCCTCAGAGTGGGCTCAAATTCTCTTTCAGTCTCCCACTGGGTTGCCAAAGTTACGGAATTGTAGCGTCTCTGGAGAGTACTCACGTGAATTCTGTGAGTTCTCTCCCCCACCCTCTCTTTTTTCACAGTCTTAATTCAGTAGCACCACAAATTCACTAGGTCCTAATCTCCTGTTAATTCGCCCTGCCCAGAGTCAGGTTTTTCTGCTAGGCTCAGGGCTGGTGCAGACCTGAGGTCGCTCTGCTTATGGTGTATGTCCAAGATGGCACCTGCTCTTTGTCTTGCTCACCCTTGAGAGGTGAGCGGAGAGAGAGAAACCCGTGTCCGTACCAGTCACCTTTTTTTTTTCTCTCTCTCTCTCTTCCAGTTAGCCTGGTGAACTTTTCCCCCCGGGGGTCGTTCCCTCTAGTCTCCTCTCTCCGCTTGCCTGCCAGTGTCTCGGGCTATTGAGGTTCAGCTCACCTCGCGTTCCAGCGCTGGTGTGTTGAGTCTGCCGCTGGTGTCCCGAACTGTGGGCTCCCACGCCCTCCACGCAGGTCCGCTGTGAATCACGCGTTCCGTAAGAGTTTCTTCTGCTGTTTCTTCCCCTACTCTTCCTTGAACCTGCAGTATCTCCACTTTTATGAACTGTCTCTCCCCGGACTATCAGTATGCTCCCTTTCTATTCTGCCATCTTGCCTCCTCCCGATGCTGAATTCTTCTGCATTTATATTTTACACAACTGACTTAGACACACATTTTAAGAACATCACTCATCCATATGATATGGAATGTGCATGGGCACACAGGCACACAAACACACACACACACGCACTTGCTTTGAGTAATACCTAATATCTTTTAGATACAGTTGATTTTCTTGGCTGTGAAGCAAGGAAAATTGATCCTAATTTAAATGTCTCTAAATCATCTTAAAGGGTTCCACTCTGGCAGAGATTTCCAGAGCTCACCAACATGTGCATTTCTCATTGTTACACCGGCTATGCCACTGGGCTGTGTTTCCCGTTGGCCGCAACATTCAGTGGAGCCATGTGTTGAGTTCTGGCCATTGGGGTGTGGGTAGATGTGCTGCACCTCGCTCCTGGGACAAGCCTCTGAAACCCCCATGTACTCCTCTAGGCTCTCGCCACCTGCTTGTCCACAGGTCGGGTGGATAGGATGAGGTGGGAGACTCTTAAAACCTTAGGGGCACAGAAGGATACCGTGAGCTGCTTCTTAGAGCGGTTCTTCCATCTAATACATCAGCTTAGCTGGGGAGACGCGTAGAGGGGAACGAACCCAAGACCTGCTTTCCACACCCATGCCGTCTCCACTGTCATACGGAAGAAAGAAGGGCTACGGTCCCAACCATCAGCCCCTGGAGTGGGCCCTGGGAGTGGGAGTGGGAGTGGGAGTGGGAGTGGGAGAGAGCTCTATGTCACGTAGCTTGTCCCGACAGCATGGGCCTCAGAAGAGATGGGACACCAGAATCAATCACCTGAGTAACAGGACCTCCACTTTGTATCGTGCTTTGTGATTTCCGTAAGGGCTTTCTCAGTTCATTACTGCATTTGATTAAATTGATAGGGACAGGTGATCCCATTCTACTGATTAAGAAGTTGAGGTTTAAACTTAGCAGGATTTGGGCCGGTGCTATGGCGGAGCAGGTGAGGCCGCAGCCACTTATGGGCACCAGTTTGGGTCCCAGCCACTCCACTTCTGCTCCAGCTCCCTGCTAATGGCCTGGGGAAAGCAGCGGGAGATGGACCCCTGCCACCCACATGGGAGACCCAGAAGAAGCTCCTGGCTCCTGGCTTTGGTCTGGCTCAGCCTTGACCATCGTTGCCACTTGGAGAGTGAAATAGTTGATGGAAGCACACACTCTCTCTCTCTCTTTCTCCCTCTCTCTCTCAACTCTAACTTTCAAATAAATGAATAAATATAGCATGATTGACCCAGAATCTCAGACACATTAAGAGTAAAGGCAGCCTTCATGTTTGTGTCTGCAGATTCTAAGTCCAGATTCTAAGAGATTCTCAGTCTCTCTCTCTCTCTCTCTCTCTCTCTCTCTCTCTCTCCGTATGTGTGTGTGTGTTTGTGTGTGTATGTCTCACTCTGCCTTTCAAATAAATAAATCTTTGTTTAAAAAAAAAGAAGGAATGGGCATGTCATATTACCAGGAGTGATAGATGAGGTGTGGATAAGGCAGGTTAGCAGAGATGGGGCAGTGGCTGACAGGGGCTTCCACCACTGCTAACTCCCAGAACCTGAGAATATTCCCTTATATAACCAAAGGTGTGAATCAGTGAAAGATCTGGAAAAGAGGGATTCTCCTGGGTTATTTGGATGGGTCCTAAATGCAATCAAGAGCATCCTCACAAGAGAGAGGCAGAGGGAGTTTTGAGACAGAGGCACAGAGGAGAAGGTGGTAAGAAGATGCAGCACAGTCACATCAAGCCGAGGCATGCCAGTAGCCTCCCCGAGTCAGAAGAGCCAAGGTGTGGATCTCTCTTGCAGCCCCTGTGGTGGGACGGTCCTCTGACACCCTGGCTCCCAGCATGTGGCCTCCAGAGTGTGCAAGAACTCATCGCTGTTGTTTCAAGTCACCGAGACTGTGGTCCTTTGCTCAGCAAATCTGGGAAACTAAGCGCAGAGGTTACATCACCATTTGGAGGCAGGAGCTGGAAGTCTGTGGAGAGGTAAAAATGTAACCCTTGCCTAAATCCAGACACTCAGGCAGCAAGGGCATCCAAAGGCAAGACCACAAAGACGTCAGACTGATGCTAGTTGGCCCAGAAGATAATCCCCAACTGGTTCTATTGTGAAACTACAATGCAGACATAGATTCACAGTAGAGAATGAGATTGTAATTCTAGGTTACTTAGGCAGTCTAGACAGTTAACAGATGTGATCATGATCTTCATGCACCTCCAGAACTAACACACACACACACACACACACACACACTCCTCTTTGCCATCCCCCTCTGCAGCTAAGGGAGAAGTCCAGGCATTTGAGAGAAGTCAGACTAGTGGAAATGAAATTCAAAGTGCAATCCACAGTGTATGTAGGCACGGCTTGCAATGAATTGTTCTTTTAGATAACAAGGTCAAAGTTCTGTTAGTAGGAAGAAAAGTGTGATTTTATGCAGGCACAATGAAGTTTTGGGGGAGCACCAAATTCACTCCTGCAGAGTAAGAGTAACTAATTTTTGTATAGCTAAGGACTAGGTAACTGCAGTCTATACACTCTGTGTGTGAGCTTCTCCCAGCTCTTACCTGCTGAGTCCCCACAGCTCATGTTTTCCTTCTATGAGCAACAAAACTGAGCAGAAGAGGAAAGACACTGGAGTCCCAATAAGCGCCAGAGACAAGACAATTTACACATCACACACTGGGACTTCATTGTCATGCAGCTAATCAAACCCCAAAGTCCTAGGTAAATGGGACTAAGAGGGTGGGAAGTCAACCCAGGGGTGGTGTCTAGGAGTAGGTCCAATGGGAAGTCCTTAGGTCACTTGGAGCATGCCTTCAGAAAGTGATTCTACAAGAGGATCTGTTTAAAAGTTGAGTCCGACCCAGCTGCTCGCTCTCTCTCTCTCTCTCTCCTGGCTCACCATGTGATCCTTCCTCTGCATGTCTTCTGTGTCAGGCCCTGAACTATGGGCCCTCCCAACCTTGGACTGTGAACCTCCAAAACCATGAGCTTCAATAAACCATCTTCCTTCATAAGTAGCCTATGTTAGGGTTTAGGTTATAATCAGTAAGGAAAAGTTAACTAATGCAAATTATTTCTGGAGAAAGGGTAATATGTCAGAAAAGTTGGGTGGGAACAATGACTTACAGGGTGAGCAGGGTTTAAGAAGATGTAGACTCCTTGGGGAAGGAGGAAGCATGGAGTATTCTGGAAGTTCAAGGCATGTTCACATGGGATACCTGACATGCATAGTGAGGCCCTGCTCTTTCCTACACTGACAGTGACATGACACACTGGGCTCTGAACTCTGTCCAGTGCCAGGCCCACCTCTGTGCAATATGAACTTATTACCAGAACCTCTGAATGAAAACTTGCTTGAATCTCATTCTGGATGTAACATGTGTGTGTGTCCCCTTTTGTAGAAGTGTGGCCGAGACAGCATCTGGAACAGGGAGTGCATCAACCCCTCTGCAACCGAAGGAGCTGGGGTGGGAGGGATGGAGGGGGACTGTCTACTCAGAATGGACCATCCAGTGGAAAAGACCTTGGCGTTGATTATTCTTTAAACTCCTTCATATTTTTCCATACCCTTTGGTAGGTGATGTAGAAAGGAATAAGCATTGGAACCGCACAACGTGAGTCTCAGCTCCAATACTTGGTTGTATATCAGGCAACTTACTCAATCTGAGTCCAACTTCCATCTTCCATAAGAAAAGCCAGCATCTCCTCCACTGAGTCTCAGAACTAAATGAATGGCGTACTTAATTCATTTAACACAGGGACAAGCACCCTTAGATGCTTCTGAGATATGTCTTGCCTTCAGTATCCTGCAAATCCAGCTGGTACCCCAGGTAGCCTTCTTTAAGTGGGAACCCAGAACTGACTCAGTTCTTTCCAAGCAACAACAATATCTTTCTTCAAATCTCCAGCTCCTGATGCAAATCTAAACTTATATGTTCACCTCCCAAACTGGACTTCATTGAACACATTTTTTTCCTCATTCCCAAGAAATACCAGATTTAAAAGTGGACTTTCTACTCTTCCATCTGATGTCTTCATCGCAAATTTCACTTTGCTGGAAGTCCACTCATCATTTGCTCTTACTGCCAGGGGTTGGCACGGAGCAGTCAACACCTCCTGTCCAGCAACTACCAGCAAACCAGGGCCAGAATTTCACCCTGTAGTTTCTCTCCCTTCCCTCTCTCCAAGCTTTCTTGCTGCCCAGGGAGCGCACAAAGCTAACCAACACTAGAGACCTTGAACCTCAGGGCTGTGTTGCAAAGGAAAAAACACAACCAACCCACCATCTTTTAGCTACTGCCCCTTTCCATTTCTTTAGGTCAGTGAAAAGCAGAACCAAGCAAAAGCCAGTTTTTTCTTTTAATTTTAATATTGTCAATTGTAATAAACTCAACTAAGTTGCACTGGCAAACTGCTTTCTGTTTGTTCAGGGAAATTAAGTTGTAGTCTTCAAATCCTGTCTTCACTAGGTATTTGGTTTTGGAGTAAGACTATAGCCTCTCACTGCTCTAATGAATTTGCTGGCTGCTCAAGGCCTGCAACCAATGCTGAGCTTGTGGAGCTATTTGATTCGTTTAACACTAGCGACTCTCTTTAATGCAATATGTGAACAAAAGGAGAAATACCCTGTGAGGCATTGGAAGTACCTTAATAGCATCTGACAGGGCACTCACAGCAGGTTTGTTGAATCCATCTTTAAACAGCAGCCCAATTATATTTGCATACACATGCAAATGAGCTTAAGTGTTATTCCAACAGTTGAGATGAGTAAGACTTTATTACGTTGAACCAAGTATTTGGTAGCTCTGGGCAGCTGGTGTCACTGAAGGCAGCCTAACCCCAAAGGCGGTGTTTCTTGCTTTTATGTTTCTCCTGGTTTCTTCCAGGAGAACCTGATTCAAGAATGTTCTCCAGGCTGGTGCCTTTATGGACTGTCAGCCATTGGTGAGTGCCCTTGGCATGTTTGCATGAGACTGACAGCAGGAACTCAACCACTGATTGCCACAGTTGGTATTTCCTGATTGGAAGAAACAAGGGAGTTTGAGGAACCTGAACTCAAACCGGGGAGCCTTGACAAGCTGCATGCACGATCTTGAACCTCACAGAGCACTGTGGGAGTGTGTGGACCGACAGGACTTCACAGCTCTTCTCAGAAGTGACGTTCTGATCTGGACCTCAAGGATGGAGAGTGAAAGGTGTCAGCTGAGAGAGAGATGTTGACAAATTCCTTCCCTGGTGGCAGGTGCTGGCCTGTGGCTCCATGCTCACTCTTACCACTTCCAGTTCTATTTCAGAGCTCCCTGGTAGTCTCTCGGGCCCTCTTTGGACAGATCTTGGGTAGTATTCTATCAGAGTACATGTCCTCTAGTTCTTTGCCCCCATTATCTCCTCTGTATCCAGCCTCGTGGGTTTCCCTGTCCACTCTCTCCCCCCTGTCCAGGCCTGAGTGAAGTCCTGGTGCACCTGCAGTGCCATGATCTCCAATGTCCCTGCCCTCTCGACATTCCAACCCGTGGGGCCTGATGGTGGTGGCCATGACTACCTCGTCTATGGCTGTCTCCCTGGCAACTTGCAAGATCCGTGGCACATGCTCAGTAAAGGTTTACAGGCTGAATGGACAATGGAGAAGCTTTGTGCCTGCACATATTACACGCTTGAGGCCAATGGGGATGGAGTGGGAGGCAGGGAAAGGCCTCCAAAACAAAAGACAGATGGCTGCATTCCCTGAACACAGCCCATGTGCCATGTCTCCCTTATCAGTAGGCATTTGAATGCTTGAGATATCAAACTCCAGAGCATCTCTCTGCTTTTAAATATCTCTAAAGATAAGACTCAGCCAACAGACCCCCAAAGCCGGCAACTTTTCAATATTTAAGTGTTCCCATCTTGTCTGTCTCAGTTCAGGGTATCCCTTGTACTGCACCATGGCAACGCTCCCTGTCTGCGAGGATCACTTCCTCTGTCCACTTAAGTCGATTCACTCATTAGGCTCAGCTCCGGAGTCTTGGACCTGGGCTCTATTCTTTGGCTCAGGCTGAACATGCAAGATTTTCCCTTCATCAGGCTAATGAAGTAAGAGTCTTATGTCATCATTAGTGCTGGTGTTAATCCAAGCAGAACTAATGTTGGTGTTGTTCCAAGTGGAATTAACCAAGCCCAGCCCCCAACAAGCCAGATGTTAGTCAAGCATTTCTTCCTGATGTTAATGAATAACTCCCTTGGGTTCCACAAACAGCTGAGTCCACCAAATGGACTTTAGGGCCTCAGAAGCAAACTGCCTGCCTAATAGAGATTTGTCCTGGGAAGCTCTCTTGGGTTTAGAACTTCTGAGCTGAAAGCAAGAATGAGTCTCTGTCTCTGGATAGCAAATGTCTCCACCATTCCTTGGGGCCCAAAGAGCTGGCCACTCAGCAGCAGCTAACAACACCAAGGGGCTTCCTAGAGACTGTTCCTTTGCAGGTCTTGTTCTTCTGTAACTATCACATTAACTTGACTTATGTGTTCGTGTGTTTGTTTTCCTCCCTGTTCTGTGGGGGTGAAGACTATGTTATTTACTGTGTGTCCCAGGCACCTGGTAGAGATCGCTGGCTTCTTGTCTGGAGATAAATTCTAATAGAATGTCTCCCTGAGATGGTTTTCTTCATCTCCCAGTTCCAGGTGGCTTTTCTCTCACTCTCCACCAAGTGAAATATAGTAGCTCTAGATTTTCCATTTCTACATGATCACTGCTCTCATAGGAATGTGATAAGAATAGAAACCATTTATAGCAAGGGCCAGACACTGTGGTAAGAGATCTGCATGCATTTTTGAACAACCCATGAAAGCAGTATATCAGGACTTTTAAATGAATGACTAAGGATTGGGGGGAAGGTGGAGAGAGGCTTAAAAGGTTTGCTTAGTGTGGTAGAGCTAGCCCAGAGAAGATTCAGGATGGGAATCAGGGCCAGTTGGTGACACATCTGTCCATCCCACTAGCAATCAGGTCACCCACCTAGGAAAAAAAAAAGCAGGGACAATGTCTGTAGTATTTCCTCCCTATGCAATAAAATCACAATGATTGAAGAATTTGTAAATGAGAAGCTTCAATACTGTAACAGTAGAACAGGAGGACCAAGGAGGAGAGGTGGAAGCCTCTTAAGAGTATTTTGGGATTTGCTACAATTAGGAACACAATACTAAGGAGATGATCAAAAAAACAATTTTCAGGTATTTAGCTGTTAACCCTACAGTTGGTTTCCATTTCCTCTATCCCTCCCCCTCATACTAAATGTTTGCAGCTCTACGCTCCCTCTCTGGAGAGACGCACAGAAATGACTTTTCTTATGGACGCCAAGAGCAGTCCTCCTCCCGTGGTTGCTCCTCATCCAGCTGTTCAGAATCTTGTTGAGGCTGACTCAGTTACTGGCTCTCTCACCCCAGGGCCCTCCCTTCTTCTGAGTCCACCATGCACCCAGGGATGAAGCAGAACTTGGACTCCCGCCCTGGAAAAAGTAAAGCTTTATCAACACTCGCACCCCCCCCCCAAGCTGGAGCTTTGCCCCACCCTTGACAACTTCCTACCAGACCACAACAGAACACTCTGACCCCACTCTGCACATTTGCTTACTCCAGGCTCAGCTCCCGCCTGACTGTGAGCACAAGAATGTGTGCAATAGCCACGGCTGGTTTGTCTCCTGAAGCAGTGCTGCAGAAGTCTCGATGCCTTTGTTTTGTTCCACAGTATGTCCCTTCTCTCTTCCCCCCAGAGTTCCCTGTTTTTCTTTGTTAAGAGTGACTCCAGGGGTGGCACCACGGCTCACTAGGCTAATCCTCTGCCTTGCGGCGCCGGCACACCGGGTTCTAGTCCCGGTCGGGGCACCAGATTCTGTCCCGGTTGCCCCTCTTCCAGGCCAGCTCTCTGCTGTGGCCCGGGAGTGCAGTGGAGGATGGCCCAAGTACTTGGGCCCTGCACCCCATGGGAGACCAGGATAAGCACCTGGCTCCTGCCATCGGATCAGAGCAGTGCACCGGCCACGGCGGCCATTGGAGGGTGAACCAATGGCAAAGGAAGACCTTTCTCTCTGTCTCTCTGTCTCTCACTGTCCACTCTGTCTGTCAAAAAAAAAAAAAAAAAGAGTGACTCCAACTTTCAGTATACACAGACTGATATGCTCAGTTGGAAGAGAATAAAGATAGAAGCCCGTCGGCACAAGGCTTTGCCCAGAGGCTGCTTGTGCTTGGGAAGAGTCACCACATCCAGCTTCTTTCCCTGGGTCATGCCCAGCTCCATTTGTGCAAACCTACCCTCTGGGGGGTAGACTAGAGCCAGAATGATAGACCCATGTACTGAACACCCCAACCTGTGCTGCAAGCACTGAGCTGAGCTGGGTTCTTTCCATGCAACGTCTGTCACGTCATGACTCCTTCATCATTAAAATAAAAATATGGTCTTGTCTTCTCCATGTTGCCAAAGAAGAAAGTGAGGCCCATCAGTGAGAGCTGACCCACCTGAAAGTGATCCCGTTGGAGACTGTTCTCGTCTCTTTACTCTGTCGATGAACCAACTGTTCACACCAGAGAGCTGGAGGCGTGCTGGCATGCATAGACCAGACATCCCCCAACTGCTGCTCGGAATCCCTGGGAACAGCCCCTCTCTAAGAGTTGCAAGACTTCAGCGACTATACAGGGCCACCATGGGCCATGCCCCACAGTCTATCACTCTGGGCCTGCTGCATGCCACCCCTGCTTTATGTGACCTAAAGGATGACATTATCAGGTGCTTTTTGACAGAGGAAATGCCTCTTTAGACAGCCCTCAACTGTGTGGTTGCATTTTGCACGTATCTTCTCTTTTCTCAGCTCTTCCAATCCTTGATCTTCTTGTTTCAAACCAAGACATAGTCCATAACAAGACATGACACTTCCTAATGGCAAATCAGAGATCAAGCTATTCTTTGAAAGGAATGGCTTCCCAGGTAGGCATTGAAAACCCTAGGAGGGAAGTGGGTTCTTTGAAAGCCATGGATTGCTTTAAATTTGACATATTCTTTGAGTACCTACCATGTGCCAGTGTTTTTGTGATGTAATTTACATAAGTTATCACATTTAATAGCCACAACTCAAAGGACTAATTATAATTATTTTGACTTTGTTGTTAAAGACACTTAGACTTGGAAGGCTACAAGTGATGAAGACAGTATTGGAACTGGGAGTACCTGACAACAATGCCAGTAAGTAGCTGAGGTCGCCCGGGAAGTCTACATTCTTGTCACAAGTACTTTAGCAGCTCCTCCTCCGAAGAAAATTCTTTGTCACTTCTCCCACTTGGCTTGGTGGTTGACACCAAATCTTATCTGGTTGGCTATTGGTCCAATGCCTGTTAATCCAGACACCAGACTTTGGTATCGCCAAGCAGCCTGTTCTTTCAGGTTAAGAGCATGGGACCACATCCTAAATGGTGAACACTGTTGTTGTGTAATTATTAATATCAGGCCTTTATCTGGATCTTAACCATCCCTTGAAAACCAAATCTAACTGTTGCCCACTGCTGCCATGCCATCTAGATATTCTTAGGTATTACCCATGATCCTCTAGCCTTCCCATGATCTTCTAGGGTCAAGGCTTGTCAATACCTATGAGCTTCTGGCCAAAGCCGAACTGATGAGCAGGGCCCCATTTACCTCCTTTCGGGGAAGGAGGAAGACTCAGGGAGAGGAAGATGATTGGGCCTACTGGAGCTACAGGCTTCCACCCCTCCATAACTCAAGACAGAGGGGCCAGACTTTGCCTCCTTGCCAGAGCACGCAAGGGTGCTGGAGCCGCACAGCCTGTGGGGCCCTCAGGGAGAAGGGATGAAGGTACCAGAATGGCAGGGATAGAAAAAGACAATAAACCAAGGGTGGAAGAAGTCTATGTTATTAACTTAAAGCAAACAAGGCATTCCAGCTGTTGCATCCCCAAGCAGATGTCTGTGGAAGCGTAAGGCCATTCACGAGCACAGGGTTATAAATAAACCTCGCCGTACTCTCCCGGTTATATCCTTCACTCTGCTCCTTCCTGGGCACCACTCTAGGTCTGAGAGACGACAGAGCACGCGAAACGTGCACCGCAGGCTGCACTACTTCATCCCGACGCATCTCTCGTCTGTCTCCACTCCACCCCATGCTCTTATCATTCCCATCACAAGCAGAGACCCACCATCGTGGTTTAACCTATGGGCTTAGACCAGTTTCATCCAGTGCTTGGTGTGTACTGGGTAAGGGGGTTACCAGCTCTGTCTGGGAAGTTCCAGCTTCAGGCTACGTTCTCCTTATGAAGATAACTATTGTTTCTCTACATGTACGTGTTAAAACGCATTCCTGAACGCCTGAGTGTGTTTTCCATTTGCATCTCTTCTCCGCGAAAACCCAAACACTCATCTCAGGACAATGATTAACACATGCCGATTTGAATTCCAAAGCCCCAGAGAGCCAAAGCTGAGCCAACCCACAGAGCCACAGCCCAGTGCACCTCTGCACACCTCCCACACGGCAGCACCCCCCAACCCCCTCTGTCTGTCCAGGGAAGCATTGCACTCCGATGCCCTCCGCCCCCTCCCGCAGCTTTGTAGACTGTCAACTCCCCAGCCCTCTCTGATCTCTGCCCTCCCTTTCCTCCAAATTAAATTTCAACTTTTTGTAAACCTCTGTGAAAATGACAAGCCAGTGTCAGAGCTGTATTTGAATACACAAAAGCATAAATAATGCCATCCATCAGGACTGTCACTCAGGAAGATAGATTGGTAGTTGTCCAGACCCTCAAATGACACCAAAGCCAAAGTTAGAAAGTCTCTCTTTTCTTTTTCTTTAGCCTCGCTCACTCACATGCTCGCTCGCTCTCTCCCCCTCTCTCCCCTTCTCTTTCTCTTTCTCTTTCTATTTGCCGGTCTGCTTGATTCTGATTAATGGTCCTGTCAGGGTGGGATTCCACTTGCTCGGATAATGAGTCAAGAAGGTATTCCCTGTCACAGGCACAGCAGATGTCAGGGCAGAAGGGCTCAGGGATGCCAGAAACAATATACAGTTTCTTCCTAGTCCCCTGACAGGCCAATATGCTGCACAAGGTCTAATTTATGTAGACAAAATGCAGGCGGGGCTGCAGCCACCCGCAAACTGCCCCCAGCAAGCCCCAGCTACAATGCAGCCTCCGTGCGCGGGGCCGCGGCAGGCTGCAAAGGACATGGGCAGCTGACTCCACGGCGGTGCCTGGTGCCGCCGCCGAAGGCCCGGACCCGTCGAAGAGGCCCGGGACTCCTTTGACTTCATTAAACTGCACTTTATATCATTATGGGAAGAAATCAAACAGGGCAGAGGGCTTCTGCTGCCTTTAATGGCTTGATTAGGTTAGTCACTGCTGCGCTTGGCCATTATCATAGCGGAGCTGCTGAGAAGCGTCAGCTTCCGCGTGGGCTCCAGCCGGGCGCTTGGCCCTTTGCTTTGACTGCGTGGCTCTCATCTCAGCACTCCATGCAATGACAGAGACTGTCGGGGCTCCCCTCCATCCCTGCTGGTGCCCCGGGAAGCGGAGCCGCTCCTCAGCCAAAGCCGAGGCGCTCTGTCTCGGCCGCAAGGTGTGCGCGCTGGCATGCCGTCAGCCTGTCCACATAGATTCTGCACCGTCTGCAGGTATTTCCGTTTTTTCTTTTTTTCCCTTTTTAAGAATAATCTTCTGGGCTGTTTCGTGAGTTATGACATTAAAGCAGTATATATTTCTCGTAGAAATTAAAATACGGCCACATTCCCTTGACAAACAACTCAAGGCAGTTAAATGCTAGGAACACACTGGAATCTGATAAATCAAAATCAGGCAGGGGATGTCACATCATCCTGGCTGTGAGGATAGAGCTCTTGTGTTCACCAATCTCCATTTTAATCTTAAGCGTGACACAAGAATCTTCCATTAAGTGGGAAAATAAAAACAGCCCCAGACTTCCGAACAGACGCTGAAACTCCACATATGAGGGCCGTTTGCTTGGCTCCCAGACGCACTGCTCTGGGTGCAGTGGACTCGTATAATAGGGCTCTCTGGCTTTCGGTTTTAGGTTGTGGATGGTGCTCCTTAAAAGGCAGCAGGCAGGATGTGAGGGCTTCAAAGCTTAATCAAAATGTTACAAGCTCAACTGACTTCTCTTTCCTTCTACTGGGGCTTTTCCTCTTTTATTAGCATGGCTAATTAAGATTCTCTTAATTTCGGCCCTAGTGGCCATTCGGGGAGTGAACCAATGGAAAGAAGACACCTCTTTCTGTGTCTCCCTCTCACTGTCTGTAACTCTACCCGTCAAATAAATTTAAAAAAAAAAATTAGAATGGGCCCTTCTGTAATCATTGCCGGCTTCCAGTGAGTTCAGACATCCCAGCCTTGAGTCCATCTCAGTTCCAAATATGTTCCCCAACTCTGCAACTGCACACTTAACCCTGCTCCTTCCAAATCTATCCATGCACATACCTACTAAGTAGCCACTGGAGATTTTCACAAAAGAAGTGGCAATAGGAAAAAAAGATTCAACTTCCCAGAGCATCTGTGTTCACGAAGGTGAAAAGATGCATGGTTTAATGAGGAAAGTCCAGTTGCAGAAAAGAGTGCGTAATACATTCCAATTTACCTTAGCTATGTGTGTTTACTTCAATTAATTTACTTAACTCTGGAAGGATACATAGAGAATTAACAGGAGGAACCTCTGGGTAGTTAGCTCCAGGGGGTGGAATTTTTATCGTGTCCAGGAGTTATTTTTATATTAAAAACCAATTTTAAAATAAAATACATGAAAAGAAGTGGGGAGGCCGAATTAAGCAAACCTACTTCCCAAACTCCCCCAGCTTAAAACATGGACCTCTCGCAAATGTCTAGAATATACGAAAGAATACTCCGGCCAAAGTAAATATCACAACATAAATGAGTCCCACTGAAGAACCTTAAAATCAAACCAAGATGGAGTGACTTAAGCTAACGCTATTAAAAACAAGAAGTCACCTTTGCCCCAAATAAAATTAAAGTTTAAAAATTATAGCCCTAAACTTTTTCCCCCAAAGCTAAAATTAGGTGCAGCTATAAAAATAAGGGACCCTATTCTTAGCTAGCTGAGACACTTGCGCCTGGCTATGCTAAGACCTAACTCAGTTTGTATGCCTCCTAATACTCAGATAACGGTGTGGGAAGCGGGAAGCCGCTCTCCCTCCAGGGGAATGAAGGGAGCGAGACGTCGTCCCCCTCAGGGTGAACAAGATGACGCTGACAGGGAAAGGAACTGCTGAAGAAGTAAACAACAAAATGGCGACGAGGGGCATGCCTTTCACATGATCAACTCACTGATTGGATAGAGGACGCATGCCTTTCACATGATCAGCTCACTGATTGGATAGAGGACGCATGCCTTTCACATGATCAACTCACTGATTGGATAGAGGACGCATGCCTTTCACATGATCAGCTCACTGATTGGATAGAGGACGCATGCCTTTCACATGATCAGCTCACGGATTGGATAGAGGACGCATGCCTTTCACATGATCAGCTCACTGATTGGATAAAGGACGCATGCCTTTCACATGATCAGCTCACTGATTGGATAGAGGACACATGCCTTTCACATGATCAGCTCACGGATTGGACAGAAGGTGCATGCCTTTCACATGATCAGCTCACGGATTGGTCGCTGCGGGTATATAAACCGTGTGGCTCTGTGCTGGGGGCGCTCTCTGGACTCCCGAGTTCAGGAGGCCCGTCTGCACAGACGCCGAATAAATCCTCTTGCTTTTGCATCAGCCAGTCAGGACTCTGAGTCTTTGGGGTGTGCCTCTCTATGTGTTAGCATCCTCACTCAGAGGGTCTAACACCACTTTATGAGAAATCAGTGTGTGAACGCCCCAAGATCGGGCAGTGCTCCAGGTAGAAAAAACCTGCAGCAAAGAACCTGGTGCTGTTGGAGCCATAACCGGAGGTCAGACGGTGGGGAATAGAGTTGGGTACCACAGAAGCAGACATGTGCAGTAATGTTGCATGCCATGGAGAGGTCACAAAACTGAGGGATGTGGGCGATGTTGTATGGTTTGTAGAAGGGTTTTCCCATCACAAATGATCCTCTTCATGAAATGGAAAATTCTAGAAATAAACCATGTGTACATTTTAAAAGATTCCCTGGGCTTCATTTATGTATTTGTATACAGCATTAAAGGGCTGGAGCATGGCAGGGAAGTGAGCATGTGCAAGATTTGGGGGCCATGTTACCAAATGCTGAGACATCGGCTAGACTGGCACAGTGTGCTCCTCCTCCAAAGAGAAAGCCACGGGCGAGAAGTAATTTATGGGCAATGCGTGGAAAACGACTTACTGCAGGCAATGAGCTATAGCCGCACTTGCTTGACTTCTGTACATGCCCCTTCTGATTTGTCTGGGAGGAGATCATTCATCACAGGCTACACAGTTGCAAAGCTGAGGCAGAAAGAGCAAGGTCACCGGAAATGGCGGGTGAGCATGTTGGACCACAAACGGAAAAGCACAGCGGCATGCAAAGTTAATTTCAAGGCCCCGCGACAGACCTATTTTCCAAGGCCTGCCTGTTCCAGGGCACAGGGAAGGTGGGTGGAAGCTGGCCCTGGCTGACTCAAGTCCCAGTCTAGAGTAAGTTAATGCTCTGGCCTTGCTAACATGCGTGGCAGCCATATGGTCATTGGCTGCGAAGAGTTAAGAATGGTAAAGTGGGCCGATGCCATGGTTCACTAGGCTAATCCTCCACCTGCGGTGCTGGCACCCTGGGTTCTAGTCCAGGCCGGGGCGCCGGATTCTGTCCTGGTTGCTCTTCTTCCAGGCCAGCTCTCTGCTGTGGCCCGGGAGTGCAGTGGAGGATGGCCCAAGTGCTTGGGCCCTGCACCCGCATGGGAGACCAGGAGAAGCACCTGGCTCCTGGCTTCAGATTGGCACAGCGCGCCGGCCGCAGCGGCCATTGTGGGGTGAAGCAACGGAAAAGGAAGACATGTCTCTCTCTCTCACTGTCCACTCTGCCTGTCAAAAATAAATAAATAAATAAATAATTTTTAAAAGGAAAAAAAAAAGAATGGTGAAGTGGAAGGACATTGCTGCTAGGAAGCCGTTTGCCTGTGGGCGGGCTCTGAAATATCAACCCAGCCCCGATGAAGAGCAGAGTGGGACCTGGTGGCCGGTTCATCTCTGGGGTCACAAAGACATAGACAGGAGTTCCCCTCTTCCCGGCTTAGCCACAGGTTTGCTTTCTGGAGTTACAGTTACCCCTGGCCATCACAGTCTGAAAAGATGACATGGAAAATTCTAGAAATAAACCATTTGTCCATTTTAAAGGATGCCCTGTTCTGAGTTGCAAGGTGGAGTCTTGGGCCAACTGGCTCTGTCTCACCTGGCCCACGCATCAGTCCCTTCCCTAGAGCATCTGTGCTCTGTTCTACACCTGCTCCTTGGTCACTTTGAAGCTATGTGGGTTACCAGAGCCACTGTCACAGTACGGTAGTGCTTGTGTTCAAGTCACCCTTAGCTTGCTTATTCATGGCCCCAAAGAGCCAGAGTAGTGATGCTGGCAATTCTGATAAGAGAAATTGAAAAATGCTCCCTTTAAATAAAAAGGTGGAGGTGTAATTAGATATTTTAAGACAGAGACCACATCCATATAACTTCTACGATAGTATATCATTGTCCTTGGTCTATTTCATTCTTAGTTATTAGTGTTCATCTCTTACTGTGCCCAATTTATAAATTAAAGTTGACCATAATTATGTGGTATAGGGGAAAACGGAGTAGATACTGGGGTTGGTATTATTATTTGTGATTCGGGGCACCCACTGGGGCCTTGGATAGGGGTCACTCTGTGTGGTGTTTCCTTCCTCTGTGTCAACACCCAAGTTTTCCCAACTTCCTGAGGGCCTAAAAGCTTTCGCTTCCATCTTGTTGAATCAGCCATGCTGCCAGCTCAGACCCACCTTCCCAGCCTTTCTTATTGTTAGAGGCTCAAGTCGTTTGTGGAAGCAGACTCCTGGATGAGGAATACAAGGTCCTATCATGGGACTTCCCTTGCTGGCCCCCAGGATGCGCTTGCCACTGACACCCCTCAGCAGGGACAATCAAAGGGACCGGTCTTACTCTTTGTCCAGCCAGGGAAGCACAGGTCCCCGTTAGCAGCTGCTACAGTTGTCAGTGAGACCATTGGCCACTGCGTGACACTGACATTGGGTAGGACGAGCCCAATCCTGTAAGTTACTGCCACGTGATCTCCCCAACAGAAACAAAGCAGAGGGCAGTGGTGTTCATCTGGGTGTAGACAGTTCTTTCTGGCAGGTGTTCCTGGGACCTAGGAGTGAGGAAGGGGAAAAGAGAAGAAACCAACCACATGTGTACCATCACAGCCCCTGCTGCAGGCAAAGCGGCCTTGGCTCCACTCAGACTCCCGGGATGATGACTAGAGCTCTGATCACAGCCCAGCACATGGCTGGGGCGCACGTCCACCAATTCCCAGTGTGCCTGCTAGCTGAGGTTTCTCCTGGAAGCATGAGCGATCCCCACTGTGGTCGGCTGCTGGCAAAGGAGCTCCTGAGAGGTGTCTGGGAAAGGCTGGCGGCAGAATGCTGGAGACACAGGGAGCAGACAGAAGTGGGTTCTGCAGGCAAGTTCTTAAAGAATCATCTCTCATGCACTCACACAGACTGAACAGAGGTGTCGCCTACAGTGCTCACGGCATCCTGATTTTTAAGATGTTCCCTTGTGTGTGATCTGAGACCCCCTCCACGAGGGCAGAAATCACCTGCATGATCTCCAAGGGCCCATAAGAGGCAGAGCAAGAATTATCGCGTGGCACGCTGCTCACTGTTCCCAGGTGGCCACGGCATCTCAGGTGCGAGACCGGACAGGCAGGGCTCCGGGGAAGCATAGCTCCTCACTCAGCCCCCTTATCAGATGTGCTCTATCTATTCAGGTATAGATGAAGTTACATGAGATCATAACAAATTCTTTTTAAAATTTTTATTAATATAAAGAGAACAAACTTCATGTAGTTCATAGACACAGTCCTAAGAATATAATAGTTGCCTCCTTCTCTTCCTCTCTTCCTCCTCCCCTTCCCTTCTTTTTAAATTTCTGTGATATTTTTTTTTAAAGAGTTTATTTATTTATTTGAAAGGTAGAGTTATAGACAGTGAGAGGGAGAGACAGAGAAATGTCTTCCATCTGCTGGTTCACTCCTCAATTGGCCACAATGGCCAGAGCTGAGCCGAGGAGCTTCTTCCAGGTCTCCCACATGGGTGCAGGGGCCCAAGGACTTGAACCATCTTCTACTGCTTTCCCAGGCCACAGCAGAGAACTGGATCAGAAGAGGAGCAGCCGGGACTAGAACCAGTGCCCATATGGGATGCCAACACCACAGGTGGAGAATTAAACTACTGTGCCACAGTGCCGGGCCCAACACATTTTCAATTTACTTTATGGTAACAGGCTTAATGCTCCACTAAATGAAGAGTTCAACAGGTAAAAATAGAAAGACCACTGTCCAACAGAAGTATAGACAGGGCTACAAACAATGATCAGATCTCAAGATGTCAGTTTCACTCGTACACATTAGATGTTTTGATCTCTGCTCTTGGGCAAGGCAAAACCTGCACACTCGCAAGAGGAGACCTGGAGCCTTCTTCTGTCCTGTTGGGGGTGGGGGGGAGTCCCCTCTATGTGGCGTAATCACTGCCACATTGGATGTGTTCAGTGCCTTTCGTTGGGTGGATGAAGTCAAGTGACTTTGGTCAGTCCTTTATCCTGTAAGGATACTTGTCATGTTGGATTAAGGCCCATTCTACTCCAGCAGGACCCCATCTTAACTCATTGTATCTGCAACAAATTGATTTCCAAGTTAGGTCACGTTTTGAGATACTGGAGGTTAGGTCCTCAACATAGCCTGTTAAGGGCACAACTCAACCCACAGTGCTCCTGTAGTAGACCATGATATACCACCCCTAGTATGGAAGTATCCTTACAGGAGAGGAGACATCCAGGTAGAAGCCGGCTAAGGGACAATGAAGACCGAGACTGGAATGAGACAGCCACACACCAGGGGGTGCCTACAGCAGCCCTGACCTGGGCCAGGGCGACTTCTCTGGAGACGTCAGAGAGAGCATGGCCCTGCCAACACCCTGACCTCGGCTTCCAGCCTTCAGAACAGTGAGACAACATGTTTCCGTTGTTGGTAGCCCCCTCGTCTTTGGTTCTTGGTGGATGCTGTTGGAGCTGCGTAAGTGTAAACACCACCCTCCAGCAAGTGCAGAGTGTGCACCGCGTCACCACCCACCTGGGGAGCACAGGAGCCTCTGGGGAGCTGAGCCCATGGCCCTCACTTTGACTCTATCAGCGTCACATGCAGAGGAGGAAGAGGAGAGGTCCTTCAGACCTGGGAATGTCGCTCCTCATCACTCGGGGGGGGGGGGGGGGAGGGGGTCAGACGTCTCCGGAAAATGAGATGCAGACTGGACCGGACACCTCTGCAGCACGGCTAGGAGTAGAACCCAGCCGGCCCTCTCAGGGCACTTCCATGGTCCACCATAGCAGAGCGACAGGAAGCAGGAGGAGGCGGAGAAAGAAGGAGAGGAAGGGGCAAGGGAAGACAGGGAGAGGAGCAACCACAGCACACAGCGAGGTCTCCAAGTCAAAGGGACGAGGCCACCACCCGAACGGCTCCTCCTCTTTCATTCTCAACACCTAGTGAATTCCCAGAGCTGCGTTTCGGAACCCACGTGCTTCCTCTCCCTGGTCACACCACTGCCTTCCTTCAGAACCTCACCCTATCTCATGCCGACAACCACTATGACTTCCATCCGCCTCTACACAGCAGCCCTGGGGTGAGCGCCTGAGTACCCTGCTTCCAGCCCTCCCAGGAGGCAGACTCAGGACTGCACTGGACACAGGACACTCCCACCTCCCACGTCACACGGGCACCCACCCCTCCTGGTTTACTCTCCAGCCCGCCCTGTGCAGCGAACCCGTTGCGTTCCACACCTGCGTCTTTTACAAGTGCCTGTCTCCCTCTTCCCACTGCCTCTCCACCTGCTACCCTTCTCTCATGCTCTGCACGGCTGCTGTAAAGACTTTCATTGCCTCCACCCCCATCCCAGCTGTGGCAGAATGAATTTGTGTCTCCCCTGTAGTCCTACAGAACCCCCCAAAAGGGTTACCTATCACACTGCGCTCTGGTTATCTGCTGTAGGATTGTCTGCTCCCAAAGACGGCACGTCTCCTAACAGTCCTTTTGGTCACAGTACCCTAAGCCCCTGGCATCATGTGTGCAGTGAGGAAAATTCTCAATAAGTATTGCAAACGTGAAGGGTGCATGAATGGCAACGATGAACTCCAAGCACCACACTGGTACCTGCATTGCCCTCCATCCTATGGCTTTGTTCTCCAAGGCTGTAAGAGCAAGTCACCTGATAAACAGAGGCCACTGCTCTCTCCTTCCCTGTACACCTGCCCCAGGCTCTCGTAAGGTTTGGGATTGGCTTGAGTCTAGGAAAATCACTAGGCCTCTCCTTAGACACTGTAGAGCCAGCTAATTTATATGAGGAGGAGATTCCTGGCCCCTGCTTCTTGGAAGAGACAGAGAGAACAAGATGAAGAGGTCCACCGTGAGTTACTGCCTCATTCAGCCTGGCCTCTCCCGGACACCAGGCCTTCTGCTCCTCTCACAAAGGTTTATGTTCTAAGTCATTAAGGTTTTCTGCCAAAACTCAACGTGTTTCTCTTTAAAGGCCCTTGTTCCCACTCAGAAGTTTCTTAATCAGAAACAGCGGCTAACTGTTAAAGTCAAAATAAAGGAAATAAAATTAAATACCCCAATTGCTTTTTGCCCCCCAGGGTGTACACTCGGCAGGAAACTGGAATCAGCAGTGGAGCTGGGACAGGAGCCCGGGAACTCAGGCACCCAAACCCATCTTTTTTTTTTTTTTTTTTTTTTTTTTTTTTTGACAGGCAGAATTAGACAGTGAGAGAAACAAGACAGAAAGGTCTTCCTTTTCCCTTGGTTCACCCTCCAAATGGCCACTACAGCCGGCGCACTGTGGTGATCCGAAGCCAGGAGCCCACTGCTTCTCCTGGTCTCCCATGGGGTGCAGGGCCCAAGCACTTGGGCCATCCTCCACTGCACTCCCGGGCCACAGCAGAGAGCTGGCCTGGAAGAGGAGCAACCAGGACAGAATCCGGCGCCCTGACCCGGACTAGAACTCGGGGTGCTGGCGCCGCAGGTGGAGGATTAGCCTAGTGAGCCACGGTGCCAGCCCAAACAGGTCTTAACCATTAGGCCAAACGCCTGCCCCACACGAGGACTTGGTATTAACTGTGTAAAATGCAGTCTGACAAACCCAACCATCTTCTGAAGTTTGGATATTTCATTTGGTTCCAATGACTTTGCTTTCATAAACATCGTCAAAACATCATCTCTAAAACATTTTTTTCTTGGCGTGAAGTATTTCCATGTCAGAAATCAAAATCTCTTATTCCACATTCTCTCATAATTCCTTCCATTCACAAAAAGGGAAGACGATTTTTGTTAGGGTTTGCCATAAAAAGAATTCTGTTTTGGATTTCCTGCAGTTGCGTCCTCCTTCACTGTCAGATGATGGAGAAGGAATTATCATCAGCTTTAAAGCTGCCTTTCACAGCCCTGGATCAGGGCCCGTCCCCGGGTCAGGGGACACACGCTGTGCCGCCTCGCTCTTCTCCGGGCACCTGACCAAGTGGTGTCCCCTTCCCCAGGGCCTACGATCCTGCGGACTATGAGCACCTGCCCGTTTCTGCCGAGATTAAGGAGCTCTTCCAGTACATCAGCAGGTGAGCGCTAGGACCTCGCCCTCCACCCGCCCTGGCTGCCTCACCCGGACCTTGCCTACCTCTAGTCTGCAAGAAGGCCTTCTCCTTCTGTGTCTCAAGCCTGAACAGTAGAGTGGCTTTCTCTGACTGTCTCCACTTGGCCTTGACAATCCCCTAGGTACACACCTCAGTTGATCGAGCTGCATCACAAACTGAAACCCTTCATTCCGGATTTCATCCCAGCTGTCGGCGACATCGATGCATTCTCTTAGGCAGTCCATCCTACAACTGGCTCCTTAGATGTTTCTCCCGACTGCCTGCCCTCCCTCTAACAATTCCAGTAATTTCCTAGACTGCATTGGCTACTGTGATAACATATTCATTTCACCAGAACCCTTAACCTTGCTCTCTGTTCCAAATTATACTCATTGCTAGTAAGTAATCCTTTATTATCTCATTATAAATGAAAGTCATATATTTGTCATCCTAATTATGAATCCAAGATTTATATTTGGGGTCCTATTGATCATATATTTTTTCTTTTCTTTTTTAAAGATGTATTTTTTTTAAACTTTTATTTAATGAATATAAATTTCCAAAGTACGACTTATGGATTACAATGGCTTCCCCCCCATACCGTCCCTCCCACCCACAACCCTCCCCTTTCCCACTCCCTCTCCCCTTCCATTCACATCAAGATTCATTTTCGATTATCTTAATACACAGAAGATCAGCTTAGTATACATTAAGTAAGGATTTCAACAGTTTGCTCCCACACAGAAACATAAAGTGAAAAATAATAGATGATTTTTTTAAATGATGATGAAATCAGAGCAGACCTATTGTCATGTTTAATCCCAGTGAGGGTCAAGTTGGGAATTGATAATTTCTTTTTTTTTTTTTTTTTACAGAGGATCAGTTTAGTATACATTAAGTAAAGATTTCAACAGTTTAACCCCCATAGAAACACAAAGTGAAATATATTGTTTGAGTACTAGTTATAGCATTAAATCTCAATGCACAGCACATTAAGGACAGAGATCCTACATGAGGAGTAAGTGCACAGTGACTCCTGTTGTTGACTTTACCAATTGACACTCCTGTCTATGGCATCAGTAATCTCCCTATGCTCCAGTCATGAGTTTCCAAGGCTATGGAAGCCCTCTGAGTTCTCTGACTCTTATCTTGTTTAGACAAGGTCATAGTCAAAGTGGAGGTTCTCTCCTCCCTTCAGAGAAAGGTACCTCTTTCTTTGATGACCTGTTCTTTCCACTGGGATCTCACTCACAGAGATCTTTTGCCAGAGTGTCTTGGCTTTCCATGCCTGAAATACTCTCATGGGCTTTTCAGACAGATCCGAATGCCTTTAGGGCTGATTCTGAGGCCAGAGTGCTATTTAGGACATCTGCCATTCTATGAGTCTGCTGAGTATCTCACTTCCCATGTTGGATCACTCTCCCCTTTATTTATTCTATCGGTTAGTGTTAGCAGGTACTAGACTTGTTTATGTGATCCCTTTGACTCTTAGTCCTTTCATTATGATCAATTGTGAACTGAAATTGATCACTTGGACTAGTGAGATGGCATTGGTACATGCCACCTTGATGGGATTGAATTGGAATCCCCTGGTATGTTTCTAACTCTACCGTTCGAGGTAAGTCAGCTTGAGCATGTCCCAAATTATACATCTCTTCCCCCTCTTATTCCTACTCTTATGTTTAACAGGGATCACATTTCAGTTAATTTTCAACACTTAAGAATAACTGTGTATTAATTACAGAATTAAACCAGTCATATTAAGTAGAACAGATGAAAAAACTACTAAGAGGGATAATGTATTAAGTTGTTCATTAACAGTCAGGGCTATGCTGATCAAGTCACCGTTTCCCATAGTGTCCATTTCACTTCAACAGGTTTCCTTTTTGGTGTTCAGTCAGTTGGCACCGATCAGGGAGAACATATGGTATTTGTCCCTTTGGGACTGGCTTATTTCACTCAGCATGATGTGTTCCAGATTCCTCCATTTTGTTGCAAATGACTGGATTTCGTTGTTTCTTACTGTGGTATAGTATTCTAAAGAGTACATATCCCATAATTTCTTTATCCAGTCTACCGTTGATGGGCATTTAGGTTGGTTCCAGGTCTTAGCTATTGTGAATTGAGCTGCAATAAACATTAGGGTGCAGACCTCTTTTTTGTTTGCCAATTTAAATTCCTTTGGGTAAATTCCAAGGAGTGGGATGGCTGGGTTGAACGGTAGGGTTATCTTCAGGTTTCTGAGGAATCTCCAGACTGACTTCCATAGTGGCTTGACCAGTTTGCATTCCCACCAACAGTGGGTTAGTGTCCCTTTTTCCCCACATCCTCGCCAGCATCTGTTGTTGGTAGATTTCTGCATGTGAGCCATTCTAACCGGGGTGAGGTGAAACCTCATTGTGGTTTTGATTTGCATTTCCCTGATTGCTAGTGACTTTGAACATTTTTTCATGTGTCTGTTGGCCATTTGGATTTCCTCTTTTGAAAAATGTCTATTGAGGTCCTTGGCCCATCTCTTAAGTGGGTTGTTGGTTTTGTTTTTGTGGAGTTTCTTGATCTCTTTGTAGATTCTGGTTATTAACCCTTTATCTGTTGCATAGTTTGCAAATATGTTTTCCCATTCTGTCGGTTGTCTCTTCACTCTCCTGACTGTTTCTTTTGCAGTACAGAAACTTCTCAATTTGATGCAATCCCAATAGTTGATTTTGGCTTTGACTGCCTGTGCTTCCCGGGTCTTTACCAGAAATTCTTTGCCTGTGCCAATATCTTGAAGGGTTTCTCCAATGTTCTCTAATAACTTGATGGTGTCAGGTCGTAGATTTAGGTCTTTAATCCATGTTGAGTGGATTTTTGTGTAAGGTGTAAGGTAGGGGTCTTGCTTCATGCTTCTGCACGTGGAAATCCAATTTTCCCAGCACCATATATTGAATAGACTGTCCTTGCTCCAGGAATTAGTTTTAGATCCTTGATCAAATATAAGTTGGCTGTAGATGTTTGGGTTGATTTCTGGTGTTTCAATTCTGTTCCATTGGTCTATCCATCTGTTTCTGTACCAGTACCATGCTGTCTTAATTACAACTGCCCTGTAGTATGTCCTGAAATCTGGTATTGTGATGCCTCCGGCTTTGTTTTTGTTGTACAAGATTGCTTTAGCTATTCGAGGTCTCTTGTGCCTCCATATGAATTTCAGCACCATTTTTTCCAGATCTGAGAAGAAGGTCTTTGGTATCTTGATTGGTATTGCATTGAATCTATAGATTGCTTTTGGGAGAATGGACATTTTGATGATATTGATTCTTCCAATCCATGAGCATGGAAGATTTTTCCATTTCTTGGTATCCTCTTCTGTGGGGAGCAATCCGGACTTGACTGAGTTACTGGAATTAAGACTTATTCTATGCATCTGCTCTCCCACAATATGGCGCTGGGAGAGAAGTAAACAGCTTCTGCACAGCTGCCTCCAGTTCAACCAATAAACTGTAGGACTTGCTCCTGATTGGAGGAGAGCAGCGTACTCGGCGTGTGGGCAGCCGAGTTGGGATTGGCAAAGGACTATAAAGGAGGAGAGAGACGGCATGCACCAGGAACATCTAAGGGGAACATCTGAAGGAACGCCTGTGCAGCCCCCGAGAGAGCCGGCCGGCGGTGTGCCACTCCCCTGCGGAAGTGGGGAATGTGGCCAGGGGGAACTGCCTTTCCACGGAGGTGGAAGGGATAGTAGCCAACCCGGGAAGAACCAGCAGCAAACCCAGGGAGGGCCGAGCAGACGAAAGAACAGCGCAGGGTCCTGTGTTGCTCCTCCACGAAGAGGGGGAGCGACATTCTTCTATTTCTTTCTTTAAGGTTTTGTAATTTTCATTGTAGAGATCTTTAACGTCCTTGGTTAAGTTTATTCCAAGGTATTTGATTGTTTTTGTAGCTATTGTGAATGGGATTGATCTTAGAAGTTCTTCCTCAGCCATGGCATTGTCTGTGTATACAAAGGCTGTTGATTTTTGTGCATTGATTTTATACCCTGCTACTTTGCCAAACTCTTCTATGAGTTCCAATAGTCTCTTAGTAGAGTTCTTTGGGTCCCCTAAATACAGAATCATGTCATCTGCAAAGAGGGATAGTTTGAGTTCTTCCTTCCCAATTTGTATCCCTTTAATTTCGTTTTCTTGCCTAATAGCTCTGGCTAGAACCTCCAGAACTATATTGAATAGCAGTGGTGAGAGTGGGCATCCCTGTCTGGTTCCAGATCTCAGTGGAAATGCTTCCAACTTTTCCCCATTCAATAGGATGTTGGCTGTGGGTTTTTCATAGATTGCTTTGATTGTATTGAGGAATGTTCCTTCCATACCCAGTTTGATTAGAGTTTTCATCATGAACAGGTGTTGTATTTTATCAAATGCTTTCTCGGCATCTATTGAGATAATCATGGTTTTTCTTCTGCAGTCTGTTAATGTGGTGTATCACATTGATTGTCTTGCGCACATTAAACCATCCCTGCATACCAGGGATAAATCCCACTTGGTCTGGGTGGATGATCTTTCTGATGTGTTGTTGCATTCTATTGGCGAGAATTTTATTGAGGATTTGTGCATCTATGTTCATCAGGGATATTGGTCTGTAATTCTCTTTCAGTGCTGCATCTTTTTCAGGCTTAGGAATTAAGGTGATGCTGGCTTCATAGAAAGAATTTGGGAGGACTCCCTCTTCTTCGATTGTTCTGAATAGTTTGAGAAGAATTGGAGTTAGTTCTTCTTTAAACGTCTGGTAGAATTCAGCAGTGAATCCATCTGGTCCTGGGCTTTTCTTTGTTGGGAGGGCCTTTATTACTGCTTCAATTTCTGTCTCAGTTATGGGTCTGTTTAGGTTTTCGATGTCTTCCTGGTTCAATTTAGGCAGGTTGCATGTGTCCAGGAATCTATCCATTTCTGATAGGTTTCCCTGTTTGCTGGCATACAAGTCCTTGTAGTAATTTCTGATGATTCTTTTTATTTCTGTGGTGTCTGTTGTTACGTTTCCTTTTTCATCTCTGATTTTATTGATTTGGGTCTTTTCTCTTCTTTTTTTAGTTAGTTGGGCCAATGGGGTGTCAATTTTGTTTATTTTTTCAAAAAACCAGCTCCTCGTTTGGCTGATTTTTTGTAATGTTTTTATTGATTCAATCCTGTTGATTTCTTCTCTGATTTTAATTATTTCTCTTCTCCTACTAGATTTGGGTCTGGTTTGCTGTAGGTTTTCTAGATCCTTGAGGTGAATTGAAAGCTCATCTATTTGGTGCCTTTCCAATTTCTTGATGTAGGCACCTATTGATATAAACTTTCCTCTTAACACTGCTTTTGCTGCGTCCCATAAGATTTGGTATGTTGTGCTGTTATCCTCATTTACTTCCAGAAACTTTTTGATTTCTCTTTTGATTTCTTCTATGACCCATTGTTCATTCAGGAGCATGTTGTTCAATCTCCATGTGTTTGCGTATGCTCTAGGGATTCCTGAGTTGCTAATTTCCAACTTCATTCCTTTATGGTCTGAGAAGCTGCATGGTATGATTCTAATTCTTTTGAATTTGCTGAGACTTGCTTTATTGCCTAGTATGTGGTCAGTCCTGGAGAAGGTTCCATGTACTGCTGAGAAGAATGTAAAATCTTTAGCTGTAGGATTGAAAGTTCTGTATATATCTGTTAGATCCATTTGGGCTATAGTGTCATTTAAATCTACTGTATCCTTGTTGATCTTCTGTCCTATTGATCTGTCTATTTCTGAGAGTGGAGTATTGAAGTCCCCCAGTACTATTGTATTGGAGTCTAAGTCTCCCTTTAAGTCCGTTAATAAATCTTTTAGATAAACTGGTGCCCCGTAGTTAGGTGCATATACATTCATAATTGTTATATCTTCTTGTTGTATTGATCCCTTAATCATTATATAGTGTCCCTCTTTGTCTCTCTTAACAGTTTTTGTGGTAAAGTTTATGTTGTCCAATATTAAGATGGCTACGCCCGCTCTTTTTTCATTTCTGTTGGCATGGTATATCTTTTTCCAGCCTTTCACTTTCAGTCTGTATGGATCTTTGTTGGAAAGATGTGTTTCTTGTAAGCAGCAAATAGATGGGTTTTGTTCCTTAACCCAATCAGCCAATCTGTGTCTTTTAACTGGACAGTTCAGGCCATTCACGTTCAATGTGACTAATGATAAGTGGTAACTTTGCCCTGCCATTTGCCAAAGATAAATTCTAATATATGCTTTGAATTCCCTGTGATCTTTTGCTGTGAGGTTTCCTTCCTTTACCTTCTTTCATATTGATGACCGTGTTTCTGTGTTTCTGTGTGCAACACATCTTTAAGTATCTTTTGCAGGGCTGGACGAGTGGCCACAAAGTCTTTCAATATCTGTTTGCTATGAAAAGTCTTTATTTCACCTTCATTCACAAATGATAGCTTTGCAGGATATAATATTCTGGGCTGGCAGTTTTTGTCTCTTAGTACCTGGGCTATATCTCGCCATTCCCTCCTAGCTTGTAGGGTTTCTGATCGAAGTCAGCTGTGAGTCTGATTGGAGATCCTCTGAGAGTAATCTGACGTTTCTCTCTTGCACATTTTAGGATCTTTTCTTTATGTTTCACTGTGGAGAGTTTAATTACAACGTGTCGTGGTGAGGATCTCTTTTGGTCGTGTTTATTAGGGGTTCTATGAGCTTCCTGTACTAGGATTTCTCTGTCCTTCTCCAAACCTGGGAAATTTTCTGCTAATATCTCACTAAAAAGGCCTTCTAATCCTTTCTCCCTCTCCATGCCTTCAGGAACTCCTAGAACCCGAATGTTGGGTTTTTTAATAGTATCCTGAAGATTCCTGATAATATGTTTTAGATTTCTAATTTCCTCTTCTTTTCTTTGGTCTGACTGTATCCTTTCCTGTTCTCTGTCTTCTAAGTCCGATATTCTCTCTTCTGCTTCACCCATTCTGTTTGTAAGGCTCTCTATTGTGTTTTTCATTTGATCTATTGAATTCTTCACTTCAGTCACTATCACAGTTTCCTGTTGTACTAGTTGTTTTGTTTCATTTTGATTCCTCCTTAATATTTCATTTTCACGAGAGAGATTTTCTATCTTGTCCATTAAGGATTTCTGTAGTTCAAGAATTTGTTTTTGAGAACTTCTTAATGTTCTTATCAATTTTTGGAGATCTGCTTCTTGCATTTCTTCTATCTCATCATCTTCATAATCTTGAATTGGGGTGTCTTTTTCATTTGAGGGCGTCATGGTAACTTCCTTGTTTTTATTACCTCGGTTTTTGCGTTTGTTATTTGGCATATTGGAGATATTTGGTTTCTTCACTGTGGTGCTTTTTCTTGTTATACTATGACTCTAGATTAAGTGGACTATCTGTTTTTGATGGAGCCTTAGGGCTTGAGATGGGTGTGGCCTGAGAGCTCTGTTTGGTGTGCCAAAGGTGACACTCCCAGGTTAGGCGTGGTAAATCTCTCTCTCTCTCTCTCTCTCTTTCTTTTTTTTTTTTTTTTTGATTCAAAAGGGAAGAAATTCCACACAGCTGAACGAAGTTGGAGGTAGTTAGCAGGCAAATGATATACCCACAGGAGCCAGAGATCGGAAGCTCTTTACCATGGACCTCACAGGGAATCTGTTCGGCCCTCAGAGTGGGCTCAAATTCTCCTTCAGTCTCCCACTGCCAAAGTTACGGAATTGTAGCATCTCTGGAGAGTGCTCACGTGAATTCTGTGAGTTTTCTCCCCCACCCTCTCTTTTTTCACAGTCTCAGTTCAGTAGCACCACAAATTCACTAGGTCCTAATCTCCTGTTAATTCGCCCCGCCCAGAGTCAGGTTTTTCTGCTAGGCTCAGGGCCGGTGCAGACCTGAGGTCGCTCTGCTTATGACGTATGTCCAAGATGGCGCCTGCTCTTTGTCTTGCTCACCCTTGAGAGGTGAGCGGAGAGAGAGAAACCCGTGTCCGTACCAGTCACTTTTTTTTTCTCTCTCTCTCTCTCTTCCAGTTAGCCTGGTGAACTCCCCCCCCTCCCCGGGGGTCGTTCCCTCTAGTCTCCTCTCTCCACTTGCCTGCCGGTGTCTCAGGCTATTGAGGTTCGGCTCACCTCGCGTTCCAGTGCTGGTTTGTTGAGTCTGCCGCTGGTGTCCCGAACTGTGGGCTCCCATGCTCTCCACGCAGGTCCGCTGTGAATCACGTGTTCCGGAAGAGTTTCTTCTGCTGTTTCCTCCCTTACTCTTCCTTGAACCTGCAGTATCTCCACTTTTATTAAACTATCTCTCCCCGGACTATCAGTGTGCTCCCTTCCTATTCCGCCACCTTGCCTCACACCCTAAAGATGTATTTATTTTTATATGAAAAGCAGAGTTTACAGAGAAAGAGGGAGAGACAGAGAACTTCTATCCACTGGTTCACTCCCCACATAGCCACAACAGCCAGAGCTGGGTCAGACCAAAGCCAGGAGCTTCTTCTAGGTCTCCAACGTGGGTGGCAGGAGCCCAAGCACTTGGGCCATCTTCCTCTGCTTTCCCAGGCCAATTAACAAGGAGCTGGATTGTAATTGGAGCAGCTGGGATTCAAAATGGTGCCCATATGGGATGCTGGCGCTGCAGGCTGTGGCTTTACCTGCTATACTACAGGACCGACTCTGATAATATATTTTTGTCTAGGTAGTATTTAGTACATCATGATAACAATCATGCTTTTTTTTAAAGATATATTTATTTGAAAGGCAGAGCATCAGAGAAAGAGAGAGAAAGGGAGAGAGAGAGAGAAAGAAATATCTTCCATTTGCTGGTTCACTCCTCAAATGGCCACAACAACTAGGGCAGGGCCAGGCTGAAGCCAGGAGTGTAGAACTACATCTGAATCTCCTACGTGGGTGGCAGGGGCCCAAGTACCTGGGCCATCATCCAGTGCTTTCCAAGATGCATTTGCAGGGAGCTGATTACAAATGGAGCAACCAAGATTCCAACCGGCGCTCCCGCATGGGACGATGGGGGATGCTGGTGTCACAAGTGGCGGCTCAGTTCACTGCACCACAATGCTGGCCCCAGCATGCTTTATTTTTTTAAAGATTTATTTTTATTTTACTTGAAAGGCAAAGTTAGAGAGAAGAGGGAGAGACACAGACAACTAACTAAAAAAAGAAGAGAAAAGACCCAAATCAATAAAATCAGAGATGAAAAAGGAAACGTAACAACAGACACCACAGAAATAAAAAGAATCATCAGAAATTACTACAAGGACTTGTATGCCAGCAAACAGGGAAACCTATCAGAAATGGATAGATTCCTGGACACATGCAACCTGCCTAAATTGAACCAGGAAGACATCGAAAACCTAAACAGACCCATAACTGAGACAGAAATTGAAGCAGTAATAAAGGCCCTCCCAACAAAGAAAAGCCCAGGACCAGATGGATTCACTGCTGAATTCTACCAGACGTTTAAAGAAGAACTAACTCCAATTCTTCTCAAACTATTCAGAACAATCGAAGAAGAGGGAGTCCTCCCAAATTCTTTCTATGAAGCCAGCATCACCTTAATTCCTAAGCCTGAAAAAGATGCAGCACTGAAAGAGAATTACAGACCAATATCCCTGATGAACATAGATGCACAAATCCTCAATAAAATTCTCGCCAATAGAATGCAACAACACATCAGAAAGATCATCCACCCAGACCAAGTGGGATTTATCCCTGGTATGCAGGGATGGTTTAATGTGCGCAAGACAATCAATGTGATACACCACATTAACAGACTGCAGAAGAAAAACCATATGATTATCTCAATAGATGCCGAGAAAGCATTTGATAAAATACAACACCTGTTCATGATGAAAACTCTAATCAAACTGGGTATGGAAGGAACATTCCTCAATACAATCAAAGCAATCTATGAAAAACCCACAGCCAACATCCTATTGAATGGGGAAAAGTTGGAAGCATTTCCACTGAGATCTGGAACCAGACAGGGATGCCCACTCTCACCACTGCTATTCAATATAGTTCTGGAGGTTCTAGCCAGAGCTATTAGGCAAGAAAACGAAATTAAAGGGATACAAATTGGGAAGGAAGAACTCAAACTATCCCTCTTTGCAGATGACATGATTCTGTATTTAGGGGACCCAAAGAACTCTACTAAGAGACTATTGGAACTCATAGAAGAGTTTGGCAAAGTAGCAGGGTATAAAATCAATGCACAAAAATCAACAGCCTTTGTATACACAGACAATGCCATGGCTGAGGAAGAACTTCTAAGATCAATCCCATTCACAATAGCTACAAAAACAATCAAATACCTTGGAATAAACTTAACCAAGGACGTTAAAGATCTCTACGATGAAAATTACAAAACCTTAAAGAAAGAAATAGAAGAGGATACCAAGAAATGGAAAAATCTTCCATGCTCATGGATTGGAAGAATCAATATCATCAAAATGTCCATTCTCCCAAAAGCAATTTACAGATTCAATGCAATACCAATCAAGATACCGAAGACCTTCTTCTCAGATCTGGAAAAAATGGTGCTGAAATTTATATGGAGGCACAAGAGACCTCGAATAGCTAAAGCAATCTTGTACAACAAAAACAAAGCCGGAGGCATCACAATACCAGATTTCAGGACATACTACAGGGCAGTTGTAATTAAGACAGCATGGTACTGGTACAGAAACAGATGGATAGACCAATGGAACAGAATTGAAACACCAGAAATCAACCCAAACATCTACAGCCAACTTATATTTGATCAAGGATCTAAAACTAATTCCTTGAGCAAGGACAGTCTATTCAATAAATGTTGCTGGGAAAATTGGATTTCCACGTGCAGAAGCATGAAGCAAGACCCCTACCTTACACCTTACACAAAAATCCACTCAACATGGATTAAAGACCTAAATCTACGACCTGACACCATCAAGTTACTAGAGAACATTGGAGAAACCCTTCAAGATATTGGCACAGGCAAAGAGTTTCTGGAAAAGACCCGGGAGGCACAGGCAGTCAAAGCCAAAATCAACTATTGGGATTGCATCAAATTGAGAAGTTTCTGTACTGCAAAAGAAACAGTCAGGAGAGTGAAGAGACAACCGACAGAATGGGAAAACATATTTGCAAACTATGCAACAGATAAAGGGTTAATAACCAGAATCTACAAAGAGATCAAGAAACTCCACAAAAACAAAACCAACAACCCACTTAAGAGATGGGCCAAGGACCTCAATAGACATTTTTCAAAAGAGGAAATCCAAATGGCCAACAGGCACATGAAAAAATGTTCAAGGTCATTAGCAATCAGGGAAATGCAAATCAAAACCACAATGAGGTTTCACCTCACCCCGGTTAGAATGGCTCACATTCAGAAATCTACCAACAACAGATGCTGGCGAGGATCTGGGGAAAAAGGGACACTAACCCACTGTTGGTGGGAATGCAAACTGGTCAAGCCACTATGGAAGTCAGTCTGGAGATTCCTCAGAAACCTGAAGATAACCCTACCGTTCGACCCAGCCATCCCACTCCTTGGAATTTACCCAAAGGAATTTAAATTGGCAAACAAAAAAGAGGTCTGCACCCTAATGTTTATTGCAGCTCAATTCACAATAGCTAAGACCTGGAACCAACCTAAATGCCCATCAACGATAGACTGGATAAAGAAATTATGGGATATGTACTCTTTAGAATACTATACCGCAGTAAGAAACAACGAAATCCAGTCATTTGCAACAAAATGGAGGAATCTGGAACACATCATGCTGAGTGAAATAAGCCAGTCCCAAAGGGACAAATACCATATGTTCTCCCTGATCGGTGACGACTGACTGAACACCAAGAGGGAAACCTGTTGGAGTGAGGTGGACACTATGGGAAACGGTGGCTTGATCAGCATAGCCCTGACTGTTAATGAACAACTTAATACATTATCCCTCTTAGTAGTTTTTTTATCTGTTCTACTTAATATGACTGGTTTAGATCTGTAATTGATGCACAGTTATTCTTAAGTGTTGAAAATTAACTGAAATGTGATCCCTGTTGAACATGGTGGTGGGAATGGGAGAGGGAAGAGATGTATAATTTGGGACATGCTCAGGCTGACTTGCCCCAAGTGGTGGAGTTGGAAGCATACCAGGGGATTCCAATTCAATCCCATCGAGGTGGCATGTACCAATGCCATCTCACTGTTCCAGGTGATCAGTTTCAGTTCACAGTTGGTCATGGTGGAGGGACTGGGAGTCAAAGGGAGCACATAGACAAGTCTAGTACCTGCTAACGCTAACCGATGGAGTAAATAAAGGGGAGAGTGATCCAACATGGGAAGTGAGATACTCAGCAGACTCATAGAATGGCAGATGTCCTAAATAGCACTCTGGCCTCAGAATCAGCCCTAAAGGCATTCGGAGCTGGCTGAAAAGCTCATGAGAGTATTTCAGGCATGGAAAGCCAAGACACTCTGGCAAAAGATCTCTGTGAGTGAGATCCCAGTGGAAAGAACAGGTCATCAAAGAAGGAGGTACTTTCTCTGAAGGGAGGAGAGAACCTCCACTTTGACTATGACCTTGTCTAAACAAGATAAGAGTCGGAGAACTCAGAGGGCTTCCATAGCCTTGGAAACTCATGACTGGAGCATAGGGAGATTACTGATGCCATAGACAGGAGTGTCAATTGGTAAAGTCAACAACAGGAGTCACTGTGCACTTACTCCTCATGTAGGATCTCTATCCTTAATGTGCTGTACATTGAGATTTAATGCTATAACGAGTACTCAAACAATATATTTCACTTTGTGTTTCTATGGGGGTGCAAATCCTTACTTAATGCATACTAAACTGATCCTCTGTAAAAAAAAAAAAAAAAGAAATTATCAATTCCCAACTTGACTCTCACTGGGATTAAACATGACAATAGGTCTGCTCTGATTTCATCATCATTTAAAAAAAATCATCTATTATTTTTCACTTTATGTTTCTGTGTGGGAACAAACTGTTGAAATCCATACTTGATGTATACTAAGCTGATCTTCTGTATATTAAGATAATCAAAAATGAATCTTGATGTGAATGGAAGGGGAGAGGGAGTGGGAAAGGGGAGGGTTGTGGGTGGGAGGGACGGTATGGGGGGGAAGCCATTGTAATCCATAAGTCGTACTTTGGAAATTTATATGCATTAAATAAAAGTTTAAAAAAAAAAGAAATATATGAGTATCGTAAGCTGCAAAAAAAAAATTTTTTTTAACTGAAAAGTGATCCCTGTTAGGAATTTGGAAAACATTATGCTGAGTGAAATAAGCCAGTCCCAAAGGGACAAATATCATATGTTCTCCCTGATCAGTGACAACTAACTGAGCACCAAAAAGGAGACCTGTTACAGTGAAATGAACACTAGGAGAAACGGTGACTTGATCAGCCCTTGCCCTGACTGTTGATGAACAACTTAATACGTTATCCCTCTTAGTATTTTTTATGTTTGTTCTACTTAATATTTTGGTTGAATACTGTAATCAATACACAGTTATTCTTAAGTGTTGAAACTTAACTGAAAAGTGATTGCTGGTAAATATAAGAGTGGGAATAAGAGAGGGAAGAGATGTGCAATTTGGGACATGCTCAAGCTGACTTACCTCGAACGGTAGAGTTAGAAACATACCAGGGGATTCCAATTCAATCCCATCAAGGTGGCATGTACCAATGCCATCTCACTAGTCCCAGTGATCAATTTCTATTCACAATTAATCATAATGATAGGACTAAGAGCCAAAGGAATCACATAAACAAGACTAGTGTCTGCAAATATTAACTGATAGAATCAAAAAGGGAGAGAATGATCCAACATGGGAAGCGAGATACACAGCAGACCCATAGAATGGCAGATGTCCTAAATAGCACTCTGGCCTCAGAATCAGCCCTTAAGGCATGCGGATCCGGCTGAAAAGCCCATGAGAGTATTTCAGGCATGGAAAGCCAAGACACTCTGGCAAAAACAAACAAACAAACAAACAAACACCTAAATGAAAGATCTCCGTGAGTGAGATCCCAGTGGAAAGAACAGGTCATCAAAGAAGGAGCTACCTTTCTCTGAAGGGAGGAGAGAACTTCCATTCTGACTATGGCCTTGTCTAAATATGATCAGAGTCGGTGAACTCAGGGGGCTTCCATAGCCTTGGCAGCTCATGACAAGAGCCTAGGGTGATTAGTGATACCATAAACAAGAGTGTCAATTTGTTAAGTCAACAACAGGAGTCACTGTGCACTGACTCCTCATGTAGGATCTCTGTCCTTAATGTGCTGTACAGTGTGATTTAATGCTATAACTAGTACTCAAACAGTATTTTTCACTTTGTGTTTCTATGTGGGTGCAAACTGTTGAAATCTTTACTTAATATATGCTAAACTGATCTTCTGTATATAAAAAGAATTGAAAATGAATCTTGATGTGAATGGAAGGGGAGAGGGAGTGGGAAAGGGGAGGGTTGCGGGTGGGAGGGAAGGTATGGGGGGGAAGCCATTGTAATCCATATTCTGTACTTTGGAAATTTATATTCATTAAATAGAAGTTAAAAAAATGTTTTGCAGCAAAATAAACTTATCTATTAAAATTAAAAAAAAAAAGAAATGCGATGTTGATGATAATGCAAAAAAAAAAAAGATTTATTTTTATTTTACTTGAAAGGCAAAGTTAGAGAGAAGAGGGAGAGACACAGAGAGACAGAGATCTTCCATGCGCTGGTTCACTCCCCAAATGGTCTCAATAGCAGGGGCTGTTCCAGGCCAAAGCTAGGAGCCCAGAGCTTCATCTGTAACTCCCACGTGGATGCAGGGCCCAAATACTTGGAGAGTCTTCCACTGCCTTCCCAGGTGCATTAGCAGGGAGCAAGATTGGAAGTGGAGCAGTTCCCAGATGGGATGCTGGCATCGTAGGCAGCGGCTTAAACCCATCCCCCCACGAGGACTCTGGCCCCATCCCAGCATGCTTTCTAATACTGGGAACAATGGTGAGCCAGAGAGTTCTTCCTTTTCAGCTGATGGACGCAGCAGGTGTGACGCTGTGCGGCCCTCCCACTTTCCTCTCTGCCTCCTTCCCTTGTTCTTAACCAGGTCCCACGTCCTGACGGAAAGCCTGACAACCTTGGCCTGTTGGTGTTGGATGAACCTTCTACAAAGCAGTCTGACCCTACAGTGCTCTCCCTGTGGCTGACGGAGAATTCCAAGCAGCACAACGTCACGGTAAGAGACTGGCCCATCCCAGGCCCCGCTGCAGAGGGCCAGCGGGGCCATTTGTACCGTGCTTCCTGTCGAAAGGAGTAGCTGTGGCTTTGGGCCAGCTCTGCTTTCGCAGACAGTTTACTCGGGACATAATCTACATATCGTGTAGTTGACCCTTTACACTGCCCCACTCATTGGTGCTTGGTGGGTTCACAGAGTTGTACAGCCATGGTCACCTTCTAATTTAGACACATTCTCATCGTTCCAAATAGAAACACCACGCACATACGGAGTCACTCCTCATTCTCTCCCCCTCCTGCCCAGACGCCGGCAACCACTTCAGCCTCTTCTGGGGCTGCCTAGTGTTTAGTTGTTTGTGTTCACCACGTTTTGTTCACTCACTCCCCACTCGTTTCCACTTTGAGCGATGCTGCGGTGACTGTCCGGGGAGCAGTTTTGCATGGGCAGGTACTGTTCATTCTCTTAGATCCCTGGGTAAGAGTGGGACTGCCGGGCCACAGGCTGTCGCTAACGTTGTCCGCAGTGGCCGCAGCGCCGTGCAGTCCCACAGCAGTAACGGAGGGTCTCGGTTTCTCCATAGCCTCACCAGCACTTGTTCTCAGCAGTCTTGTAGTTCTGGCCCTCCTGTGGGTCAGAAGTGGTGTCTCACTGTGGTCAGTCCTGCCCGTGGACTTGCCCAGAGCCTTCGCTGGGCCGTGGTTAGGCTGCCCTTTTCCTCGACTCCCTTGTATGTGGTGAGTCGCCCCGTTACAAACCAGAGCGCCGCTTCAGGACTGTCAGCCAGGGTCTCTCCTTGTTTTCCCAGCAACATGTGAAAGTAAAGAGCGTGGAAGACGCGGAAAAGAATCCCAAAGCCATTGACACGTGGATCGAGAGTATCTGCGAGTTGCACCGGTCCAAGCCTCCTGCCACTGTGCACTACACCAGGTGAGAGTGCACGCGCTGTGGCATGCCTCACCCTCGCCACCTTTGCCACCTTTGCCCCACTGCTCCCGAGAAGAGGCCCAAAGCCTGGGGACCAGTTTGGTCAGCTGCTGGCTGGGATTGCAGACAGAAGGATGCTGATTTCTCTGGTGTCATTACGGGTCAGCTTCTCTGAGCCCCAGGCCCTGGGGGAATTTGGTTGGCACAGCCTAGGTTCTCCTGCATTCCTCATGGGCCAGAGTGAGGCCCTCTCCTCCCTCTAGGCACATCCCAGTCCAGGGCCTGCTGCTGCCCTGGATCCAGCTTTCTCATCACTGTTACCTCTGTATTTCCAGGCCCATGCCCAACATCGACACCCTGATGCAGGAATGGTCCCCAGAATTTGAGGAACTTTTGGGCAAGGTGAGTGGAAAGGATCAAGAAGAGATGTGGCTTTCATGCTACGGTCCAGTGTTTTGTCCCTTATTGTATTATTAACGTTTTAGAAATTGAAGTATGGGGGCTGGCGTTGTGGCTTAGCAGGTAAAGCCAGTTCCTGTTCTGGCTGCTCCACTTCCAATCCAGCTTTCTGCTAATGACCTGGGGAAAGCAGCGGAAGATGGCCCAAGTGCTTGGGCCCCTGCGACCTGTGTGGGAGACCAGGATGAAGCTCCTGGCTCCTGGCGTTGGCCTGGCCCAGCGCAGCCTCAGCCATTGTGGCCAACAGATGGAAGATCTCTCTCTGCAACTCTGACTTTCAAATAAATCATTTTTAAAAAATAAAAGAAAAATTGAAGCACACCACCCAGGCAGAAGTGTGCACATGCGGTGAGTAGTGGTGCTGCTTTAGCCACTGAGCCCGTTGTGCGCGTTAGGTCAGTGTGCAGAATGCTGCCAGCTTCCTTGGAAGGCCTCAGGCCCCCACTTCACAAGGCAGCCACCATCCTGACTTCTGATGGCATACATGAGCTTTGCCTGCAGGTGTTTTGTACTTTTTCTAAATTTCTTCAGGATTTTTGTTGTTTTTGGTTTTGTTTTTAAGGATTTATGTGTTTATATGTAAGGCAGAGTAACAGAGAGGGAAGGAAATCTTCCATCTACTGGCCCACTCCCCAGATGCCCACAACAACCAGTGCTGGCTGAAACCAGGAGCCAGGAACTCCATTCTGCTCTCCCACGTGGGTGCAGGGGCCCAAGCCCTCGGACCATCTGCTGCCTTCCCATGGATATCAGCAGGGAAGTGGCTCAGAAGTGGAGCTCAGAAGTGGAGCAGCTGAGATTTGAACCAGGGCTCCTATATGGTCTGCAGGCATTGCAGTGACAGTTTAGCTTGCTGTGCCACAATGCGAACCCCTATATTATTTCAACTTAAACACGCTTTGGTGTCTTCTTTAGCCCAGTGTTTTGGGATATTTGTCTATATTTTTCTGTGTAATTGTTCATTTGTTCTTGTTTCTATATAGCATTTTATCATTTGAATACTTAACAATTTATCCATACTATGATGGCATGTGGGAAGTTTCTAGTTTTTGGTTGTAACAATAGTGCAACTAGGACATTCGTTTTTTGTTTTTTAAGATTTATTTATTTACTTGAAAGAGTTACACACAGAGAGAAGGAGAGGCAAAGAGGCGGGGGGGGTCTTCCATCTGCTGGTTCACTTTCCAATTAGTTGCAATGGCTGTAGCTGCGCCGATCTGAAGGCAGGAGCCAGGAACTTCTTCCGGGTCTCCCATGTGGGTGCAGGGACCCAAGGGCTTGGGCCATCTTCTACTGCTTTCCCAGATCATAGCAGAGAGCAGGATCGGAAGTGGAGCGGCCGGGACTTGAACTGGTGCCCATATGGGATGCCGGCACTGCAGGTGGCGGCTTTACCTGCTACGCCACAGCAGCAGTCCCAGGAACATTCTTTTTTTTTTTTTTTTAACTTTTATTTAATGAATATAAATTTCCAAAGTACAGAATATGGATTACAATGGCTTCCCCCCCATAATGTCCCTCCAACCCGCAACCCTCCCCTTATCCACTCCCTCTCCCCTTCCATTTACATCAAGATTCATTTGCGATTCTCTTTATATACAGAAGATCAGTTTAGCATATATTAAGTACAGATTTCAACAGTTTGCTCCCACACAGAAACACAAAGTGAAAAATACTGTTTGAGTACTAGTTATAGCATTAAATCTCAATGTACAGCACACTAAGGACAAAGATCCTACATGAGGAGTAAGTGCACAGTGACTCCTGTTGTTGACTTAACAAATTGACACTCTTGTTTATGGCATCAGTAATCACCCTAGGCTCTTGTCATGAGCTGCCAAGGCTATGGAAGCCCCCTGAGTTCATTGACTCTGATCATATTTAGACAAGGCCATGGTCAAAGTGGAAGTTCTCTCCTCCCTTCAGAGAAAGTACCTCCTTCTTTGATGACCCGTTCTTTCCACTGGGATCTCACTCGTGGAGATCTTTCATTTAGGTTTTTTTTCCCCCAGAGTGTCTTGGCTTTCCATGCCTGAAATACTCTCATGGGCATTTCAGCCGGATCCACATGCCTTAAGGGCTGATTATGAGGCCAGAGTGCTGTTAGGACATTTGCCATTCTATGGGTCTGCTGTGTATCTCACTTCCCATGTTGGATAATTCTCTCCCTTTTTGATTCTATCAGCTAGTATTTGCAGACGCTATTCTTGTTTATGTGATCCCTTTGGTTCTTAGTCCTATCATTACGATCAATTGTGAACAGAAATTGATCACTGAAGTCCCAAGAACATTCTAACATATCTTTTGGTGAACATATGCACTTCTTTTATTTTATTAATTTATTTATATTTTATTTTTTTATTTTTTAAAGATTTATTTATTTAGGTAGAGTTACAGAGAGGCAGAGGCAGAGGCAGAACCATCTGTTGGTTCACTCCCCAAATGCCACAATGACCGGAGCTGGGCTGATCCAAAGCCGGGAGCCTCCCCCAGGTCTCCCATGTGGGTGCAGGGCTCAAGGACTTGGGCCATCTTCCACTGCTTTCCCAGGCCATAGCAGAGAGCTGGATTGGAAGTGGAGCAGCTGGGACTAGAACCAGTGCCCATATGGGATGCTGGCACCATAGGTGGCAGCTTTACCCCCTACGCCACAGTGCTGGCCCCAATCCTTATGTTCTACTATGCTATCTATACCTCGGTGGCTTTTTTCTCCCTGCTAAAATGTAGGCTCCATGGAGACAGTTTTTAGTAGTTTCTTAAAGAAACAATGTCTTTCTTCATGACACTTTAAAAGTGTGACTAGGGGACTGGACAGCTAGATTACAGGACATCCCTCAGTGAATACTGTGCCAGGGAACCATGGCAGGGATTATTTTGGCAGTATTAACAGACAGCAGTGGTACATGGTTAAATTGGGAAAAAGCAGGTAAGCAAATTTCAGAACTGTATGCACTGTTTTTGGTGGAGACAGAAAAAGTTTTATGAAGGCTGCAGTTTTAAACTTGCCATGTGACTTGTTTTGATCCAGCGCCTGTCACCGGGGTACGACGCCATGTCCGTTTTCTCTGTCCCCATGGGGGTCTCAGGACCTTTAGGGATTACAACATCAAGTAATTCCTTGGCCATAGCCAGCCACTTCTTCACAGATCCACACAGGAAGACAACACGGCCGTCTAGTTTAGTTACCAAACCCTTTGGTCTGACGGGTCACCCGCCACTCCGGTAGTCACTGAGTGTGACCAGTCTGCCTCCCTGGGGGCAGGGGAAGCGTGTGGAATGAGTTGGCCATGGCTGCTGTGTGAAGTGCCGCAGGCCAGGAGTGCAAGGTCAAGTTGTGGGCAGGGCTGGTTCCCTGAAGCCTCTCTGCTTGGCCATTTCCCTTCTTTACGTGGCCGTCCTCAGTGTGTGTCTTCCCTGGACGCCGCTTGCGGTGAGACCACCGCTCGGACAGCACTGACGGTCTCAGGGTCACTCAGTGATCTCTCCACATACACTCACATTCTGCGGTGCAATCAACACAGAATCGGGGGGCCGGGGTGGGGGGGCACACTTCAGGCTGGGAGCCCTGGGGCTTGAGCCTTTTGACTTCTGATTGAACCCGCGCCCCATGCAGGTGAGCCTGCCCACGGCCGAGATCGACTGCAGCCTGGCGGAGTACATCGACATGATCTGTGGTGAGTGCTCTCCTGCTCCCCGCCCCTGCACAGATCCCGGCCAGGCTTTTGAAAGGCCATGGGTGTGGGTACCGCCTCCAGTTGAGCCAGCACTCAAGGGTGATGCCTGGGTGCACGTGGCTGCTGGCTGGGGACACACGCACGTGCCTTGTCATCCCCGAGTTTGTTTGCTTCTGTTTCTAGGAAGTGTGTGTGTGTGTTTGTTTTAGCCATCCTGGACATCCCTGTCTACAAGAGCCGGATTCAGTCCCTGCACCTGCTCTTTTCCCTCTACTCGGAGTTCAAGAATTCACAGGTGGGCCAGGCATGGAGCTCACCGTGGTCCCCCTGGGCTCACTGTGGCCGTGTCCCAGGGCTCTGTCTGCAGTTCCCACTGCCCTTCTGAGAGCAGCGGGGGAGGGGGAGGGTGGGGGGGTGCGTGCCTCGGGAAGCTGGGGGAGGGTCTCTGGAGGACTGTGTTCTCACAGCAGAACCAAGGGCCTCCTGAGTGGAAGCAGGGAGGAGGTAAAAGAGGCCTCGTCTGTGAATCTGTATTTATTTTCATTGGAGAAGCCGAGCGACAGATTCACTGATGGAGATCTTCCATCTGCTGGTTCACTCCCCACATACCCACACCGGTCAGGGATGGGCCAGGCCGAAGCCAGGAACTCAGTCCCATCCAGGTCTCCCATGGCGGTGGCGGGGACCTAAGCACTTGAGCCATCATTGCTGCCCGCAGGGCTCACCAGCAGGAAGCTGGGGCTGGACTGCAGACTCCCTGATGTGGGGTGCGCATGTCCCAGACTGTGGCTGAACACTGCTGGGCCAGACGCTCAGCCCTCGAGGCGCTTCACACAGCCACCAGCAGGATGCTGTTTTGGAAGCAGAATTAGGAGACAATAGGAGCTGACGGGTTTGCGAGAGGTTGGTTCTTGCTAAAATGCAGCAATTATATGCGTACCCTAACTTCCCGCTCTGAAGAACCTTAAAAATCAAACCAAGATCGAGTGACCTAAGCCAATACCATTAAAAACAAGAAGTTACCTTTGCCCCAAATAAAATTAAAGTTTAAAAATTATAGCCCTAAACTTTTTCCCCCAAAACTAAAATTAGGTGCAGCTATAAAAATAAGGGACCCTATGCTTAGCTAGCTGCGACACTTGTGCCTGGCTGTGCTAAGACCTAACTCAGTTTGTATGCCTCCTAATACTCAAATAATGGTGTGGGAAGCGGGAAGCCGCTCTCCCACCAGGGGAACAAAGGGAGCGAGACGTCGTTCCCCTCAGGGTGAACAAGATGGTGCTGGCAGGGAAAGGAACTACTAAAGAAGTAAACAACAAAATGGTGACGAGGTGCATGCCTCCCATGTGATCCCGCAGCTGATTGCATAGAATATGCATGCCCTTCACATGATCAGCTCACGGACTGGGCTGCTGTGTGCATGGCCTCCCATGTGATCCCATAGCTGATTGGACAGAAGACGCATACCCTTCACATGATCAGCTCGCGGATTGGACTGCTGTGTGCATGGACACTATAGTGCTTTTGATTGGTCACTGCAGGTATATAAACCGTGTGGCTTTGTGCTGGGGGCGCTCTCTGGACTCCCGAGTTCAGGAGGCCCATCTGCGCAGACGCCGAATAAATCCTCTTGCTTTTGCATCAGCTGGTCTGGACTCTGAGTCTTTGGGGTGTGCCTCTCGACGTGTTAGCATCCTCACTCCAAGGGTCTAACATCTCTTTCCTCACAGCATTTTAAGGCTCTCGCTAAGGGCAAGAAAGCATTCACCCCTCCATCCAACTCCACCTCCCAAGCCGGGGATGCCGAGACACCGGCCTTCAGCTGAGCCGCTTCCCGGGCAGCGAGGGCACGGCCGGCCCGCAGGCTGCCTTCCTGGGGCGGTGCGCAGCTTCACCGCTGCGGAGACGGGACGAGAAGAACTGGAATTTGCTGAGGGATCCATGGAGCTCGGGCTGGGAGGAAAGCTTAAAAAGAGATTTTGTCTGGGATAGGAATGCAATTACCTTCAAGTTCATTGACAAAGATGTTCTAAATAAAATACCCTACCTGTTGTTGTTTCCTGCTTTTCTTTGAAATGAAAGAGAAAAGGCTGTTGGAGCAGAAGGCGGAGGCAAAGAAGGTGGCCTGGTAATAATGAGGTCACGTGCAGGCAGTGTGATCAACCAGCTTTGCCCACGGAGGCCACCCCAGAGCGGGCGTGGAGGGACCCGTTTTGCTCGGGGTCCCTGTCCAGAGAATGCCGGCCTCCGGCAGGCCCCGTCTGGCTGTGCGCTCCCCGCCTCGCTGTTGCAGGAATCCAGGCAGGTGACTGTGGCTGGGGTCAGGGCGGAAGTTGGAGAGACCGACGGATTTGGGGCATGTTTTGGAGTTAAAGCAAACTCTGGTCAGGAAACCTGAAACTGCACTGCTTCTTTAATTTTTTTTTAAGTTTATTTATTTGAAAAGTACAGTTACAGAGAGAGGGAGGGAGGGAGAGCTAGGGACTGAACCGACCCCCATCTGGGTGCCAGCGTCACAGGCAGTGGCTGTACCTGCCCCACCACAGTGCCGGCCCTAGTGACTCCAGGTTCTCCCTGCTCTGAAGCACATCCCAAACCCTGCGAGGGGTGACCTGGGGATTACACGAAGTGTTACGTGGCTGAATCCACACCCAGAGACTGCGAATAGCGTGGGTGAGCTGCACTTCCTGTCTGAGCTCCTGGCTGTGCCTGGGCTTTTGAGTATCCCTTCTGCTCTCCACCCTGGCCCGAGCCACTGCTTCCAGTCTCCGCTGTCCCCCAGCTCCAGCTGCTCCCTCCTGGCTGCCTGCCCTGCGCCCTGGGAGAGGTCAGTTACCTTCTCTGCCTCCTTAACCCAGCTGTCAAACAGAATGAACACCAGCTCACCTCTTCGGCTCTTCCGAGGGTAACAGATACGTGAGAAGATGAAGTGCCACCAAGCGTAAATCTGCAGCGTGGCTCTTTAGATTTTCCACTTGGCTGCTCTGTCTCCACCCTAAGACCCTCACGTCCACAGTTCCCAGATGTGGACCGCAAAACCCAGCTGCTTGCCACACTCCAAACAGGGCTTGGGAGTTCTCTTCTGACTCAGCCTTTACGGAGGCTGTTTTTCGTGTTGGAAATGTCCCTCCCCGTCTCTGCTGATCCGAGGTCCTTAACACTTCTACAACAAAAGTCAAGCCCAAGTAGTTACATCTTTACGCCTTCCTTTAATCTTACTAAAAAAAAAAAAATGACACGTAAGAGTTTTAATTTTTTGAAAGGCAGAGTAACAGAGAGGGAGAGTTTAAGAGCTGTCCCGGGGCTGGCACTGTGGCATACACCACCTGCGACGCTGGCATCCCACATGGGCACCAGTTCAAGTCCCGGCTGCTCCACTTCCGATCCAGCTCCCTGCTAATGTGCCTGGGAAAGCAGTGTAAAACAGCCCAAGCGCTTGGGCCCCTGCATCTATGTGGGAGACCTGGAAGAGGCTCCTGGCTTCGGCCTGGCCCATGGCTGGCTGCTGTGGCCATCTGAGGAGTGAACTAGAGGATGAAGGGTCTCTCCCTCTATCTCTGTGACTCTTTTGAGAATAAATAAATATTTTAAAATAGAGAAAGCTTTTTCATCTGCTGGTTTATTCCCCAAGTGACTGCAACAGCCAGGGCTGGGTCAGGCCAAAGCCAGGGACATGGAACTTGGCTAAAGTCTCCCAAGTGGGTGGCAGGGATCCAAGCACTTGGGCCATCCTCTGCTGCTTTTCCAGGCACGTTAGCAGGGAAGTGGATTGGAATCAGAGCAGCTGGGACTTGAACTGGCACTCAGATATTAAATGCCAACATTTCAAGCAGCAGCTTAACCTGCTGTGCCATTATGCCTGTCTCAAGAATTTTTGTTTTAAAAAAACCATAAACCAGTTAGGACAGATGACAGAAGAAAATGACCACCGACTATATAAGCAACATAATTTTGGAATGTGGACAAGAGTAACTGATTTGGGGTGGGCAGGCAGAGAAGAACTCTGAAACCGTGGAGGAGAGAGCCCAGAACGGAAGCTGTTGGACACTGGAACCCTAGAAAGTGCCAGGAATGGAAAGTGCCAGGCGTTTCTGACGGCAGGTGTGCCGGGTGCGGCTGAGAGCAGGCCTGGTGAAGGGCTGTGGACGGAGTGGGGTCCCAGAAACTTCCCCACCTACCTCCTTGCCCCAGCAGAAGATGGACAGCTCTGACCGCGGAGGCTCTGGGCAGGAGCACCTCTGAGGACAGAAGGAAGGGGCCGTATTTAAAATAAGGATTGTGGGGCCGGCGCTGTGCAGTAGGCTGATGCTCCGCCCGCGGCGACGGCGTCCCACGTGGGCGCGGGTTGATGGAACAGAGCCGAGCGTGGGTGCGTGGGTGCTCGCTATTTATTTTCTCCACTGTGTGATTCAGAGATTTCATTTAGAAGGCATTTGAAGAAATGAAGCAAAGACATGGAACTCCATTCAGTCAAGTTTATTGAATTTACTTTGTGCTTCGCACTGTCCTAGGCAGTAACATGAGAAAAATTATAAAATAAGACCTCAACAGGGGAGAAACACACTGCACCTGGTGCTCTCCTTGTCTCTCCCTCTCTCTTTAACTCTACCACTCAAATAAAATATTAAAAAAGGAAAATCATTACTTCATATTTTCTAATGAGGATTTTTTTTTTCTTTCTTTTTACAAAAGCAGAGGGGCCTGTGTTATTGTGTAGTGGCTAAAGCCTCCATCTGCAATGCTGACATCTCATATGGTCGTTGGTTTCTGTCTTGGCTGCTCCACTTCTGATCCAGCTCCCTGCTAATGGCTTATAAAAAGCAGCTGAAGATTGCCCAAGTACTTGGGTCCCTGCTACCCATGTGGGAGACCCAGAAGAAGCTCCTGGCTCTTGGCTTCATTCTGTCCAGCTCCAGCCTTTGAGGCCATCTGGGGAGTGAACCAACTTATGGCCACAAGGACAGGGGCTGGGCCAGGCCAAAGCCAGGAGCTTTTTCCGGGTCTTCTGTGTGCATGCAGGACCCCAAGGACCTGGGCCATCTTCTACTGCTGGCATCCCATATAGGTGCTGGTTTGAATCCTGGCTGCTCCACTTCTCATCCAGCTCTCTGCTAATGCATCAGAGGATAGCCCAAGGACTCCTGAACCCATGTGGGAGACTAGAAGAAGCTCCTGGCTTTGGATAGTTTCACTCTCTCTCTGTGTCCTTCACTATCTCTCTATAACTCTACCTTTCAAATAAATAAAAAAAAAATCTTTAAAAAAAAAAAAAAGTGGAGCCAAACAGCAAACTCAGTTACTCAAACATGTGATGTAGGTGTCTTCACTGCTAGACCAAATGCCTGCCCTTCTTTCTTAAATTTATGTTTATGAAAGGCAAGTAACAGAACTCTCTTTCATCTACTGGTTTACTCCCCAAATGGCCATTATGATCAGAGCTGGGCTAGGCCAAAGCCAGGAGTTCCATCTGAGTGTCCTACATGGGTGGCAGGGGTCCACGTATTTGGGCTATCTTCTACTGTTTTCTAGGCACTTTAGCAGGAAGTCAGATCAGAAGCAGATCAGCTGGGGTTTGAACCAGTACTCTGATACAGGATGCCAGTGTCACAGGCAGTGGCTTAACCTGCAGCACAATAGCGGCCCCAAATGCTGCATTCCTAATGAGTTTTTTTTAATTTTATTTTTAAGATTTATTTATTTATTTGAAAGTCAAAGTTACACAGAGAGAGAAGCAGAGGCAGAGGCAGAGAGAGAGAGAGAGAGAGAGGTCTTCCACCTGCCGGTTCACTCTCCAATTAGCCACAAAGACTGGAGCTGCACTGATATGAAGCCAGGAGCCAGGAGCCTCCTCTGAGTCAAACCACGTGGGTGCAGGGGCCCAAGGCCTTGGGCCATCTTCTACTACTTTTCCAGGCCATGGCAGAGAGCTGGATTGGAAGTGGAGCAGCTGGGACTCAAACTAGCACCCATATGGGATGCTGGCACTGAGGTGGTGGCTTTACCCACTACACCACTGTGCTGGCCCCTCTAATGAGGTTTTGAGAGAGCAATTGTGTTATCTTAATCTTTGAATGTTCCCAAACAGAAAAAATGTACCCGTTTCTATCTAATGTCATAAGTTTGATAAATGGGTCCCAATACTGATGGTGTCATGCCACTAACAGAGAGAGAACTGTTCTTTGGAATCCTCTAATAGCTTCCAATAGCTTCCTCTGAAGCTATAACTTCCAAGCTGCCGCCTGCAGTGCTGGCATCCCATATGGACACTGGTTCGAGTCCCGGCTGCTCTACTTCCGATCCAGCTCTCTGCTATGGCCCGGGAAAGCAGTAGAAGATGGCCCAAGTCCTTGGGCCCCTGAACCAGTGTGGGAGAGCCACAGGAAGCTCCTGGCTTCAGATCAGCACAGCTCTGGTAACTGCGGTCAACTGGGGATGGATGGAAGACCTCTTTCTCTCTCTCCAGCTCTCCTCTCTCTGTGTAACTCTAACTTTCAAATAAAATAAATAAATCTTTAGGGGCCGGTGCTGTGGTGCAGCGGGTTAACGCCCTGGCCTGAAGTGCCAGCATCCCATATGGGCGCTAGTTCGAGACCTGGCTGCTCCACTTCCAATCCAGTTCTCTGCTATGACCTGGGAAAGCAGTGGAAGATGGCCCAAGTGCTTGGGCCCCTGCACCCACGTGGGAGACCTGGAAGAAGCTCCTGGCTCCAAGATTAGCGCAGCTCCAGCTGTTGCGGCTATCTGGTGAGTGAACCAGCGGATGGAAGACCACCCCCCTCTCTTTCTAACTCTGACTTTCAAATAAATAAATAAATCTTAAAATAAATAAATCTTTAAAAAAAAAGGAGGAGGGGGGACATAAGACTGGCATTGTGATGCAGCAAGTTAAGCTGCTGCCTACAACACCTGATCCCATTTGGGCACCTGTCCGAGTCCCAGCTGTTCCACTTCCTATCCAGCTCCCTGTTAATGCACCTGGGATAGCAACAGAAGATGGTCCAAGTCCTTGGGCCCCTGCCCTCCATAGGGGAGACCTGGATGAAGCTTGTGGTTCCTGGATTTGGCCTGGCCCAGCCCCAGCTGTTTGCCCATTTGGGCAGTGATCAGCAGAGAGAAAATCTCTTTGTCTCTCCTTCTCTAACTCTGCCTGTCAAATAAATAAATAAATCTTCATTCTTTAAAAAAAAAAGATTTATATATTAATTTGACAGGCAGAGTTACACAGAGAGAGAAAGAGATACAGAAAGAAACATCTTCTATCCTCTGGTTCACTCCCTAAATGGCCACAATGGCTGGAGCTGGGCCAGGTAAAAGCCAGGAGCCAGGAGCTTCTTCTGTGTCTCCCACATGGGTGCAGAGACCCAAGCAGTTGGGCTATCTTTCACTGCCTTCCCAGGCGCATTAGCAGGGAGCTGGACTGGAAGTGGAACAGCCAGTACTCAACTGGCACTGATATGGATACTGGCACTACAGGCAATGAATGGCTTTAACCCACTGTGCACAGTGCTGGCCCCAATAAATAAATCTTTAAAAAAAAAAAAAAAGAGGGGAAGACAGTAACAAAAAATGGGTTCCAGTAACACAATTCCAAAAACTGGAGGAACAGAGGCAGGTGTTTGGCACAGCAGTTACAACACTGATAGTATGCCCGCATCCCATATCAGATGGCTGCCTGAGTTTGAGACCTGACTCCGTTCCCAATTCCAGCTTCCTGCTAAAGCACACTGTGGATGGCATGATGGCTTACACAGCTGGATCCCTGCTACTCATATGGGAGACCCAAACTGAATTCCAGGTTTCTGAGTTTGGTCTAGCCCAGCCCTGGTTGTTGTAGGTATTTGGAGAATACACCAGCAGATGGGAGATTTCTTTTTTTCTGCCTTTCAAATAAATTAAAATGAGAAAAAAACCTAGAGGAATACTGAGTTAAAAATTATCTAAAGGAACAGTTCACACATTTACTTCATGCTTGCCCACCTGAACGGCAGCGTCTATGACAGAACCAGCTCATGGTTATTTGAAATAATGAAGGGAACTGTGACGTAATTGATATAATTAATTGAACATATCGCTTCTACTTACTTATATTTACCTTTTATAATAATTCACCTTCTAAATAAAAAACTTTTGTTCATTTCTTGTGAACAAACCAAGTGTTTTGGCAAAAGAATTTTAAAATATCAGAAGTTGTGGCCACGCTGTTATGCAGCAGGTTAAGCCACTGTTTGTAGCACTGGCATCCCAAATGGGTGCCAGTTTGAGTCCCAGCTGTTCCACTTCCAATTCAGCTCCCTGCTAGTAGCCTGGGAGAGCAGTGGAGGATGGCCCAAGTCCTTGGCCCCCTGCCCACTTGGGAGACCTGGAAGAAGCTCCTGGCTCTCCTGGTTTCAGCCTGGCCCAGCCCCAACTATTGCAGCCATTTGGGGAGTGAATCAGTGGATGGAAGATCTGTCTCTCCTCTCTCTGTGTAGCTCTTTCAAATAAATAAATCTTAAAAAAAAAAAAAAAAAAGAAAAGGTTAAAAAAAATAGGCAACTGGGGCTGGTATTTGTGGCAGTGGGTTCAGCGGTTACCTGCAATGCCAGCATCCCAAATGAGTACCATTTTGAGTCTGATCCAGTTCCCTGTTAAGCACCTGGGAAAGTAGCAAAAGCTGGTCCAAGTCCTTGACCCCCTAACTCCATGTGGCAACCAGGAGTTCAAGGCTCCTAGCTTCAGCCTGGCCCAGCCTGGGCTATTGTGGGCATTTGAAAAGTGAACCAGTGAATGGAAGATCTCTTTTTTTTTCTTTAATTTTTTTAAAAATTTATTTGACAGAGACAGTGAGAGAGAGACAGAGATAAAGGTCTTCCTTCTGTTGGTTCACCCCCACAAATGGCTTCTACGGCCAGCGTGCTGCGCCGATCCGAAGCCAGGAGCCAGGTGCTTCCTCCTGGTCTCCCACGCGGGTGCAGGGCCCAAGCACTTGGACCATCCTCCACTGCTTTCCTGGGCCACAGCAGAGAGCTGGACTGGAAGAGGAGCAACTGGGACTAGAACCCGGCACCCACATGGGATGCCGGTGCCACAGGCAGAGGATTAACCAAGTGAGCCACGGTGCCAGCCCAAGATCTCTCCTTAGTAACTCTGCCTTTCAAATAAATAAAATAAATCTTGAACATTATATAATCCATAAGTACTTTTATACATATGCATATTGAATTCTTTGAGAGGAAAACTGAGGTAAGCAGGGAATTGAACACGATCATACAAGTCAGAAACAGCATACGCTGGGGATATATGCATATGATTTTGTACTGCTAAGCCATGCTATCTATCCAGCATCTACCTTAGTGCTTTCCCCATATATGCACTCTATTAAAATGGGTTACCTGTATATTGCAGTAATTTTTTTTGGAAATGAAGGAAACTTGAACAGGGAAGAAGTCATTGGGCTGTCCAGCAATGCTAAACTCCAGGCTGCCACTCTTATTTTTGGCATCAATCACTGGCAGACACCACTCCAAGGTATTTCGTCGACTGTCATGTCAGTATTCCCCATCGATCTCACCAATCACAGGTGCACCAACACCAGACCTGTCACAAGAAACATCGAGTTAACCGTCCGGAGCTAGAACTCCACACCAAGGAAAATCAATCCCAAATTTGATTATGCTCCTGAAATTCTGTCCTCTGGAACTGCAATTTTTGTGCAGTTCTAGAAAAAAATAGGCTTCCTAATAACTTCAAAGATCAAAGACCTGGCACTTTGACTAAGGGTTCCACTCAATTCCCTTTGTAGACAGCAGATACAGGCAAACACAGGTACTTAGCAGGTATGCTTGTGGGTTGTTCCAATTTAGACTAGATCTGGGAGTTGGCAGGGGACTGAGGTTGACAAATGTGTGAACTGGGGTATATTTCCAAAAACCCTGCATTAACAGTTTGCCGCCTTTTTAAGAAATTCAGTTCATTTCATAAAGACGGTTGAAGAAAAAGCAGGTTGATAATATTAAGGGAAAACTTAAGTACCAATAAAGATCAATTTATGTCTTTAAGAGGATGTGTTTTCAAAAGATTTTAAAATGTTTTCAAACTGACTGAATGAAGTCCACGCCAGTGGGCTTATGTGATTTACAATCTAGTAAGTGGACTGCAGTAAATGAAAGCACAATTAATTACCCCTGGGCAAAATAGAAACATGTCGGGAGAGAGATACATAAGTTGTCCTCAATCTGCAAGAGAACCAGGGCTAGTTAAGATGTACTTTGCACCCCCACGTGGGGCTGAGAGGCAGTGTCACCTACTCCTACACATTCTAAATTTACCAACTTTTAATTCACTAGCGACACTCAATGCTTGTTTAGGGGCAGAGTAAATAAGGGAGACAAAACGTTAAGGTTGGCATAAGAATATTAACTCTTCCTTACAGATTTTAATGTCCTTTTTTTTTTATGGTCCTTTCTGTCCTTGCTCAAATTTCTCATTCTGATACGTCAGTCTTAGACAATAGTAAACGTCTTACAGTCTCTTCTGGTGACTACTGCAAAATTTAACTAAGACACAGGAAACCACCATAACCACAATTATGGGGTAGATGGAGAAGCCTAAAAATTGTGGAATCCTAAAAATAGCCTGGTAAAATAAATCTTGACAAACAAAACCCCACCTGTCACCAACACCCAAATCCTACAATAGTTCAAGGCAGCCTTCTGTTGTTCCGAAAGAACAACTGAGCTGCGCAGACTAAGATGGTTACTCCATTAAAGGAAAACTGGTGGAGCCGGTGCTGTGGCATATGTGGGTGAAGCTATTGCCTACAGCGCCAGAATTCCATATGGGCCCAGTTCAAGTCCTGGCTGCACCACTTCTGATGCAATTCCCTGCTAATACGCCTGGAAAAGCATTGGAAAAGCATTGGAAGATGCCCCCAAGTGCAAGACCCAGAAGAAGCTCCTGGCTCCTGGCTCTGGATTGGCCCAGCTCTGGCCGTTGTGGCCAGAATCCCTGAACGGCAGATATCTCTCTCTGTGTGTAACTCTGCCTTTCACACAAATAAATAAATGTGCTTATTAAAACAAAAAGGGGGCAGCGTTGTGGCACAGGAGGTTAGGCCTCTGCCTGCCAGAATCCCATATGGGCACCAGTTCATGTCCTGGCTGCTCTTCTTCTGATCCAGCTCTCTGCTATGGCCTAGGAAAGAGAAGATGGCACAAGTACTTGGGCCCCTGCCCTCATGTGAGAGACCCGGAGGAAGCTGTTGGCTCCTGGCTTGGGTTGGCTCAGCTCCGGCCGTTGCGGCCATTTGGGGAGTGAGCCAGTGGATGGAAGACCTTTCTCTCTGTCTCTCCCTCCCTCTGTCTGTAACTCTACCTCTCAAATAAATAAAATCTTTAAAAAAAAAGAAAGGAAAACTAGTAATAAAGCACATTTTTAAAAACAGAAGTAACAGTGACTAAAACCAGATCTGACAATGTAAAGCCTTGAATTATTAAAAAGGGAAGAAAGGGGCAGACATCTTGTACAGCAGGTCAAGCCACTGCTTGGGACACCCACATCTCATGAAGTTCTTGGGATCCAGTCTCAGATACTCTGCTTCAATCCAGTCTCCTGCTATTACCCCTGGGAGACAGCAGAAGATGGCGCAAGTACTTGGGCCCCTGCCATTCATGTGGGAGACCCGGATGGAGTTGTTGGTTCCTGGCTTGGGCCTGGCCCAGCTGTGGCTATTGCGGGCATTTGGGGAGTGAACCTATAGATGGAAGGTCTGTCCCTCACTCTTAGTCACTCTGCTTTCAGATTAATTATTTTTGAAATTTAAGGGTCCAGCGTTGTGGCATGGTGGGGTAAGTCACTGCTTATCACAGTGCCAGTCTGAGTCCTGGCTACTCTGCTTCCAATCCAATATCATGCTAATGCACCTGGGAAGATAGTGGAAGATGACCCAGGTACCTGGCCTCCTGCCAGCTCACAAGGGAGATCTGGAAGAGTTCCAGGTTCCTGGCTTCCTTTGTGGCCATTTGGGAGTGAACCAGTGGATGGAAATCTCTTTCTCTGTTTTTTCCTCTCTGTCATTCTGCTTTTCAAATAATGAAATCTTTCATTTTTTAATTTTTATAGAGAGGGAGGGACATAGAGAGATATTCTCTATCTGCTAGTTCACTTCCCAAATGGCTGCAATGGTTGAGGCTCAGCCAGGCCAAAACCAGGAACCAGAAGCTGCTTCTGGATCTGTCACGTGGGCAGGGGGCCAAGGACACGGGCCATTCTACACTGCTCTCCCAGGCCACTAGCAGGGAGCTAGATTGGAACTGGAGCAGCTGGGACTCAAACTGGTGCCCGTATAGGATGCTGGCACTGCAGATGGCATCTTAACCCCCTGTGCCACAGTGCATGCCCTCAAATAATCAAATCCCGTTTTAAAAAAATATTTTATGTATTTATTTATTTTTAAAGACTTATTTATTTGAAAGGTAGAGTTAAAAAGAGGCGGAGGAAGAGATATAGAGAAGTCTTCCATCCACTGGTTTACTCCCCAAATGGCTGCAATGGTTGGAGCCAGCTTCTTCCGGGTCTCCCATGCAGGTACAGGGGCCCAAGCACTTGGGCCATCCTCCACTGCTTTCCCAGGCCATAGCAGAGAGCTGGATCAGAAGTGGAGCAGCCGGGTCTCGAACCCATGCCCATACGGGATGCTGGCAGTGCAAGCAGCGGCTTTACCCACTATGCCACGGTGCTGGCCCTTTATTTATTTGAGAGGCAGAGTTACATAGACAGAGAGAGGAAGAGACAGAGAGAATGGTTTTCCATCCTCTGGTTTACTCCCTAAATGGCCACCAACAGCCAAAGCTGAGGTGACCCGAAGCCAGAAGCCAGGTGCTTCTTCCAGGTCTCCCACATGGGTTCAGGGGCCCACACACCTGGGCTATCGTATACTGCTTCCCCAGGCAATAGTAGAGAGCTGATTCGGAAAAGGAGCATCTGGACTCAAACTGATGCCCATATGGGATGTCGGTGCCATAGGTAAAGGCTTAGCCTACTATGCCACAGCACCGGCACCAAATAATTAAATCTTAAAAAAAAAAAAAAACTTCTTAAATTTTAAGGGAACAAAACTACAAATTAAATTATTACCCTTTTTGGTCCTGCAACATAATTTTTTTCTGCAGAGCAATGTGACAGTAAAGGTGCACTAAGAGTACACTTGCAGGTACCCACAACTGCTCAATCTTGTGGGGGCTGGGAGATGATGAGTGGAGCTGGGAACTCACTGATGAACAGTGTACACTTACTGGAAACAGTACTGAGCAGATAAACCCAACACAGGGAGATTCCCTGTGATCCTAGACAGCAGGCCAGTTACGTGTACAACAGAACTTATGGCACTACATTTTTTAGGATGATAGACATTTTTGTTAGCATGATTGTACTGATGGTTTTACAGATCTATGTATGTCAATACTTACCAAGATACAATTTGTGTCGTTTACTCTATGTCAATTATACTTCAATAAAGCTGTTAGGAAATTTACTGAAACAAATGTAAATATCTTGTTCCCGTAAGAATCAACAGTTCCCTTAACCACATACGCTCATCTTTAGTGAAAGTTTACAGAATAACTAAAAAGGGAAATTCAATCTAACAGACTTCATTTCTCTGAAAGTTGCTCAACAAAATAGAGCAAGTTTGACTGACAAGTGGCTCCTCCTTCTGGACATCTTCATTACTACACAAACATGCTGAGGAGCAAAATCTGAAAACAGAGATGCAGAACTTAAAATAGGCTTTTTGGGGCCGGCGCCACTGCTCACTAGGCTAATCCTCTGCCTTGCAGCACCGGCACACCGGGTTCTAGTCCCGGTCAGGGCGCCGGATTCTGTCCCGGTTGCCCCTCTTCCAGGCCAGCTCTCTGCTGTGGCCCGGGAGTGCAGTGGAGGATGGCCCAGGTGCTTGGGCCCTGCACCCCATGGGAGACCAGGAGAAGCACCTGGCTCCTGCCTTTGGATCAGCGCGGTGCACCGGCCACAGCGCGCCAGCCACGGTGGCCACTGGAGGGTGAACCAACGGCAAAAGGAAGACTTTTCTCTCTGTCTCTCTCTCTCACTGTCCACTCTGCCTGTTTAAAAAAAAATAGGCTTTTTGGTTTGGCTTGAAAGTCAATAAAAACTTGGCCTTTCCAAAGTGTACAGCCCAGTGCATTGTGACTAGGGTGTGCAGTCTTGCAGACATTATCAAAATCAAGTCATAAAACATTTCCATCATCCCTGCGTCCTGTGGCAATCAAGTACCTTCCTCTCTACCACCTGACTTCTGTTAGTCATAGGGAGAGAATCACATAGTGGGTAGCCTTTTGCGTCTGCCTTCTTTCACAATTGGCATTTTTAAGAGGCAAAAGGAGTTTCAAAACCAGTTCTGTAAGCCCACTGTAGGGAACACAACTACACTGAAGACACCACTTACGGAAGTGGGATGGTGATAACCACGTCATTCAGTTCTAAATTATCTTCTTGTAGTTCATATTCTATATTGACATCACAGCCACTTCCACTTTCTGAAGGCCAGCAATTAGCTGAGGAGAAAAGCAAAGCCATCATTCCATAATTATTACAAAGAGTATAGAAAAGAAAGCAAATGAAATCTTATCGACAGGCTCACATCTACAAAATTTTAATGTAAATTATATTTAAAACAAGTTCTAAAATTAAAAATTAGAGACTATGATTAAACACCAAATCCATTTTCAAAATCCTTCAAGGCTTCCATGGCCCACAATCTAAACTTAAAATAGGGTACTGAATTTCATCATTTATTTTCAAAGTCAGAATTACAGAGAGAGGGAGAGAGAGATATCTTCCAATCTCTGGTTCACTTCCCTGATGGCTGCAATGGCCAGCACTGAGCCAGGCTGAAGCCAGGAGCTCTCCCACATGGGTGGCAGGGGCCCAAACCCTTAGGTCATATCCTAGGCCATTAGCAGGGAGTTGGGTTGATGGAAGTAGAGCAGCTGGGACATGAACCATACGGGATGCTGGTGACACGGATGGCGGCTTTACCTGCTATGCCACAATGCCTGACCCTACCTAATGAGATCCCAATTCTTTTGATTTTGATAAAAGATCATTTTGTCAAAAAGAACTTCACTATGACAATGAAGATAAGAGGGTATAAGCCAGAGCTTTTTTTAGATCTCAGTGCAGAGTAGCTTAGTCAAACAGGCCAGAGGCGCTTACTTGTCAGTGGAATAAAAGATTCTTCTGTGGTTTGTAGTCTCCACTTTAGCACCCCTACATCACTGTTGACTGGAAATGACTTCTCTGGATTCTTCAAGCCAATTAGAGACTCTGCAGTGAAAAGTTTTTTATCCACATTTGGATGGGTCTGGAATGACAAGGCAAACTGAGGTTCAGACACAGTAGACAGGAAACAAACTCTGGGGACAGCAGTTAAAATGCTGGTTGGGGGGACCAGCGCTGTGGCGCAGCAGGTTAAGGCCCTGGCCTGAAGCACCGGCATCCCATATGGGCACTGGTTGGAGACCTGGCTGCTCCGCTTCCAATCCAGCTCTCTGCTATGGCCTGGGAAAGCAGTAGAGGATGGCCCAGGTTTTTGGACCCCTATACCCTCATGGGAGACCCAGAGGAGGCATCTGGCTCCTGGCTTCGGATCAGCACAGCTCTGGCCATTGTGGCCAACTGGGGAGTGGAGTGGACCAGCGGATGGAGGACCTCTCTCTTTCTTCCTCTCTTCTCTCTGTGTAACTCTTTCAAATAAATAAATAAATCTTAAAAAAAGAAGAAGAAGAAGAAGAAGAAGAAGAAGAAGAAGAAGAAGAAGAAGAAGAAGAAGAAGAAGAAGAAGAAGAAGAAGAAGAAAAGATAGAAGCGCCGGGGAGAAGAGCGGGGCGGGGTGGGGGCAGGGTGGCCTCCAGGCCCGGGGTGGGGTGGGGGGGCATGGCTGTGCCTTCAGGGGCGTCAGCAGGAGTCAGGCTGTGGCTCCCACAGGCACCAGCATGCTGACCCCTGTCTTGGGGGTCTTTGGAGCCCTGGCTTCCAGGGGACCCTGGACTTTGGCTCCACATGTGGGACTGTCCCTCCAGCCGTGTCCACCCTCGGCTCTGGGCCAGCCAGGCTGGGCGCTCGACATCTGAAGCCGACACAGTGGGCTCCAAGCACCACACAGGCCCCCTTCCTGGTGCCTGGCGCTTCCCAGCCGTGTCCCCAAGCTGCAGCCTGCACGGGCCCGGCGCTGAGCCTCGGGTGCAGACGGGGCGCCCGTGGGGCTGGGCCCCAGGCAGGCTGGGGAGCTGGGAGCCTGTGTGTCCCCACCCCAGCGCCAGGCCCAGCTCGCCCTGCTGTCAGGGTCGCCCCGGGCTGAGGCCTTGTTGCCAGAACTGTGGGACCAGGCCCTGGCTCCACCTTCCCCCATCACGTGGGCTCCTGGGGGCAGGGGGCGGGGGGCGGGGGGAGATGGGCAGACCTGGCGCCCGCACCCCTGTCCTGGCCTCCGTGCACTAAAATTAAATTGAAAAAAAAAAATGCTGCTTGGAGACTGCAACAGCTAGAGTTGGGCCAGGCCAAAGCCAGGAGCCAGGAACTCCATCCAGGTGGCAGGGACCCTAGTACCTGGGGCAGTACCTGCTGCCTCCCAGGTACATTAGCAGGAAGCTCAATCAAGCACACAGTAGTCAGGTGCCGCAGCTTACTAGGCTAATCCTCTGCCTTGCGGCGCCGGCACACTGGGTTCTAGTCCTGGTTGGGGCGCCGGATTCTTTCTCGGTTGCCCCTCTTCCAGGCCAGCTCTCTGCTGTGGCCTGGGAAGGCAGTGGAGGATGGCCCAAGTGCTTGGGCCCTGCACCCCATGGGAGACCAGGAGAAGCACCTGGCTCCTGCCTTTGGATCAGCGCGGTGCGCCGGCTGCAGCGTGCCAGCAGTGGCAGCCATTGGAGGGTGAACCAACGGCAAAAGGAAGACCTTTCTGTCTCTCACTATCCACTCTGCCTGTCAAAAAAAAAAAAGGCACACAGTAACCATGACTTGAATCAGGCACACTGAAATCAGATACAGACATCCCAAGTGATGGTTTAATTTGCTGCACCACAGCACCTACTCCAACTTTTTATCTTAAATTTATTAATTTATTTGAAAGGCAGGGAGGGAGGGGGAGGGGGAGGGGGAGGGGGAGGGAGAGGGAGAGGGATCGTCTATCCACTAATTCACTCCCCCAATGGCTGAGATGGCCAGGGCTGGGCCAGACTTCATCTGAGTCTCCCAAGTGGGCGGCAGAATGGCACCAGTTACATCACACAAATAATTTTATGTGTTCTGTGGTAAATATAAGGAATGCTAGTTGAGACTGTGCTAGGTCTTTCACCTGCAGTTGTACCCCTCTCTTATCTTCGTTTTCTACATGAAGACGAATTCGGCCAAATTTGTCATCTGAGATCCTAAGCATGATCATTCCATGCAACTCCATATTCTGTAATCCTCCATCTCGTCCACAGGTTAGTGTGATCTTTTCTTCAATCTTCATATGTACACTATAAAGACAAAGTGATAAATTTGTTCAGAAAGGTAGAAGTCACAACAAACTCCCTTTCTTCAAGGATTAACAGTCAATAGCCATCAAAAAAAAATTTTTTTTTTCTAATTTGGAAGGCAGGGACAGATGGGAGAGTGATCTTGCATTTGCTGGTTCATTCACCAAATGCCTGCAATAGCCAGGGCTGGGCCAGGCCAAAGCAAAGAGCTACAACTCCATCCGGGTCTCCAACATGGATGGCAGGGACTCAACCACTTGAGTCATCATTTACTGCCTCCCAGGGTGTGTAACAGCAGAAAGCTGGATGGAAAGTGGGTTAGCTGGGACTCAAACCAAGCACTGTAACATGAGATGCAGGAATCCCAAATGGCAACCCAACTGCTGCACCACACATGTATCAGAATTTTAAAACATTTTTTTGGTTATGAATTTCAGGGGCATGTGAAGGGGTAAGGTCTCAATATTTATCTTCTTTTTGTTTGACAGGCAGGGAGACAAAGAAAGAGAGACATAAAAAGAGTTCTCATTTGCTGGTTCAGTCTCTAATATTCACATCAGCCAGGGCTGGGCCAGGTAAAATCTGGGAGCAAGGAACTCAATCCAGGCCTTCTATAGGGGTGACAGGGATCCCATCACCTGTTGCCTCCTGAGGTGCCCATCAAAAGGAAGCTAGAGTTCAGAGTTCAGCAAAGACTTGAACTCAGGCACTTGAAATGGGATGTGGGCATTCCTGCTAAAGCTTTAACTGATAGGTGAAACACCTGTCCCTAAAAACTTTTTAAATTTTATTTATTCAAGAGGCAGAGAGACAGAAAGAGAGAAAGCTCCCTTCTGTTAGTTTACTTCCCAAATTTCCAAAACAGCCAGAGCTAGGCCAGGTTCAAAGCCAGGAGCCAGGAACTCAATCCAGGTGTCCCACATGGGTGGCAAAACCCAACTACTTGAGCCATCACAGTTGCTCCCCAGGGTCTGTATTACCAGGAAGCTGAAGTCAGGAGCCAGAGATAGGAACTGAACCAAGGCATTCCAAACATGGAACAAAGGCATTCAAACCTGCAGCTTAACCACTAGGCCAAATGCCCACTCCCACAACTTTCAATTTTAAATGCTATTATATCTATCCAAATCAAAAACATTACACCCTTTGATCCAGTGGTTCTTCTCTAGAATTTATCCTATGAATCACTTCTCACCTATGTACAACACTGTACTAGATTATTCACTGAATAATTGTTTTGTAATAGCAAAAGTTTAGAAACAACTTCAGTACCCATTAATGAGGGCTGCTTAAATTAATGAAGGTATATCCGAGATCAGCACTGTGGTATAGCGGGTAAAGCCACTGCCAGCAGTGCTCCATTACTGATCCAGCTCTCTGCTGTGGCCTGGGAAAGCAGTAGAAGATGGCCCAAGTCCTTGGGCCCCTGCACCCTCCTGGGGGACCCAGAAGAAGCTCCTGGCTCCTGGCTTCAGATGGGCACAGCTCCGGCCATTGTGGCCATCCAAGGACTGAACCAGCAGACGGAAGACCTCTCTCTCTGCCTCTCCTTCTCTCTCTGTGTAACTCTGACTTTCAAATAAATAAATAAATCTTTTTTTTTTTTTTAAAAAAAAGGGTATATCCAGGCTGGCGGCGCGGCTCACTAGGCTAATCCTCCACCTGCGGCGCCGGCACAGGGGGTTCTAGTCCCAGTTGGGGCACCGGTTCTGTCCCGGTTGCTCCTCTTCCAAGTCCAGCTCTCTGCTGTGGCCCAAGCACATGGGCCCTACACCCGCATGGGAGACCAGGAGGAAGCACCTGGCTCCTGGCTTCGGATCAGCGCAGTGCGCTGGCCATAGCAGCCATTTGGGGGGTGAACCAACAGAAGGAAGACCTTTCTCTCTGTCTCTCACTAACTCTGCCTGTCCAAAAAAAAAAAAAAGGTATATCCATACAATGAATAGTAGAGAATTGTGAGGAAAGATAGTTAAAACAACCTTCTATTTGAAGACAACTTCAAACTTTTCAAACTTTAAAAAATATAAACTTTCCACACATATCCTTTCCTAGAATTTACCAGTTACCCATTTGTTTTATTATTCGCATCTGTATATTCTCTCTAAACATTACATACATATGCATATATCTGACTGTTTCCCTCTCCCAGAACCATTAAGATGCAGGTTATATACTTGTAAATCATATCCCTTTATTCTTTTTTTTTTAAGGTTTATTTATTTATTAGAGAGGCAGAGGCAGAGGCAGAGAGAGAGAGAGAGAATGAGAATCTTCTATCCGCTGGTTTACTCCCCAAAGGCTGCAACAGACAGAGCTGAGCTGATCCAAAGTCAGGAGCCAGGAGCTTCTTCTTCTGGGTCTCCCATGTGGGTACAGGGGCCCTAGGACTTGGGCCCTCTTTCATTGTTTTCCCAGGCCATAGCAGAGAGCTGGATCGGAAGAGGAGCAACCAGGACTTGAACTGGAACTCATATGGGATGCCGGCACTGCAGGAGGCAGCATTACCTGCTGTGCCACAGCGCTGGCCCTGTCCCTTTATACTTAAATATTTCAGTGTATATTAGTAATAATAAAGATACTTCTTAATAACAACCACAGGGGCCAGCGCTGCAGTGCCAGCATCCCATATGGGCACCAGTTCGAGTCCCTGCTGCTCCACTTCCAATCTAGCTCTCTGCTATGGCCTGGGAAAGCAGTAGAAGATGGTCCAAGTCCTTGGGCCCCTGCACCCACGTGGGAGACCCAGAAGAAGAAGCTCCTGACTCTGGATTAGCTCAGCTCTGGCCGTTACAGCCTTTGGGGAATGAACCAGTGGATGGAAGATTCTCTCTCTCTCTCTGCCTCTGCCTCTCTGCAACTCTGCCTTTCAAACAAGAAAGAAACTATAGCTAAAGGAAGATGAACAAAATAACAGGAGAACATAAAGTTAAAAAAAAAAAAACAACCACAGTACATCTTCACCTTCATAAATTTACATTGATGTAATACTTTTAGCTAATCTACCATCCATATGCCAATTTTATCAGCTGACCTACTCTTTTATGGTAGTACAGGATAGATCCAGCTAGGGTAGGGCACTGCATTTAGATATCATCTCTACAGCTTCAAATAAGGAAATCTTTATCTCCAAAATAATTCAGTGTAAAAAAACTAGAAACAAAGGAACCAAACAGTTCTTTAAAAAGGGGTAGGGGAGGACCAGCACTGTGGCGCAGTGGGTTAAAGCCCCAGCCTGCTGCACCTGCATCCCACATGGGTGCCGGTTCAAGTTCCGCCTGTTCCTCTTCTGATCCAGCTCTCTGCTAGGGCCTGGGAAAGCAGTAGAAGATGGCCCAAGTCCTTGAGCCCTCTGCACCTGCATGGGAGACCAGGAAGAAGCACCTGGCTCCTGGCTTCAGCTCAGTTCAGCTCTGGCCGTTGTGGTCATTTCGAGAGCGAACCAACGGAATGGAAGACCTCTCTCCCTCTAGCTCTGCTTTTCTTTATAACTCTGTCTTTCAAATAAATAATTCTTTTTTTTTATTGGAAAATGTTATTTTAATACAAATATTTTTTTTAACTTTTATTTAATGAATATAAATTTCCAAAGTACGATTTATGGATTACAATGGCTTCCCCCACATACCGTCCCTCCCACCCACTACCCTCCCCTTTCCCACTCCCTCTCCCCTTCCATTCACATCAAGATTCATTTTCGATTATCTTAATATACAGAAGATCAGCTTAGTATACATTAAGTAAGGATTTCAACAGTTTGCTCCCACACAGAAACATAAAGTGAAAAATAATAGATGATTTTTTTTAAATGATGATGAAATCAGATCAGACCTATTGTCATGTTTAATCCCAGTGAGAGTCAAGTTGGGAATTGATAATTTCTTTTCTTTTTTTTTTTTTTTACAGAGGATCAGTTTAGTATACATTAAGTAAAGATTTCAACAGTTTGCACCCCCATAAAAACACAAAGTGAAATATATTGTTTGAGTACTCGTTATAGCATTAAATCTCAATACACAGCACATTAAGGACAGAGATCCTACATGAGGAGTAAGTGCACAGTGACTCCTGTTGTTGACTTTACCAATTGACACTCCTGTCTATGGCATCAGTAGTCTCCCTATGCTCCGATCATGAGTTTCCAAGGCTATGGAAGCCCTCTGAGTTCTCTGACTCTTATCTTGTTTAGACAAGGTCATAGTCAAAGTGGAGGTTCTCTCCTCCCTTCAGAGAAAGGTACCTCCTTCTTTGAAGACCTGTTCTTTCCACTGGGATCTCACTCGCAGAGATCTTTTGCCAGAGTATCTTGGCTTTCCATGCCTGAAATACTCTCATGGGCTTTTCAGCCAAATCCGAATGCCTTTAGGGCTGATTCTGAGGCCAGAGTGCTAGTTAGGACATCTGCCATTCTATGAGACTGCTGAGTATCTCACTCCCCATGATGGATCACTCTCCCCTTTATTTATTCTATCGGTTAGTGTTATGTTTATGTGCTCCCTTTGACTCTTAGTCCTTTCATTATGATCAATTGTGAACTGAAATTGATCACTTGGAATAGTGAGATGGCATTGGTACATGCCACCTTGATGGGATTGAATTGGAATCCCCTGGTATGTTTTTAACTCTACCATTTGGGGCAAGTCAGCTTGAGCATGTCCCAAATTATACATCTCTTCCCTCTCTTATTCCCACTCTTATGTTTAACAGGGATCACATTTCAGTTAATTTTTAACACTTAAGAATAACTGTGTATTAATTACAGAATTAAACCAGTCATATTAAGTAAAACAGATGAAAAAACTACTAAGAGGGATAATGTATTAAGTTGTTCATTAACAGTCAGGGCTATGCTGATCAAGTCACCGTTTCCCATAGTGTCCATTTCACTTCAACAGGTTTCCTTTTTGGTGTTCAGTCAGTTGGCACCGATCAGGGAGAACATATGGTATTTGTCCCTTTGGGACTGGCTTATTTCACTCAGCATGATGTGTTCCAGATTTCTCCATTTTGTTGCAAATGACTGGATTTCGTTGTTTCTTACTGCAGTATAGTATTCTAAAGAGTACATATCCCATAATTTCTTCAAATAAATAATTCTTTAAAACAAACGAACAAAAAAAAAACACAGAGGACTGTATCACAAGACAACACAAGGTCCCATTTTACTCTCACTCCAGTTTACTATGCACAAGAGGTATTTCATTATTCAGAAGAGTCCCAACTCTAATACACAATGGTCTCCAACATCTTTTTAAAAAAGTGTGAAGGCTTTGTTTCATTCAGTGCATACGCAGAATAGCACAGAGCTTTAGCGAATCAAGAGACTTTTCGTGATGTAACCCTGTTCATTTCATGAAGAGCAGGACATGTAAATAACTCCTCTTTTATGCACACCTGGTAAAGGTATCTTTCCAGACTCATCTTTCACTTGACCTCAAAACCAACAACCACAGTAGAACGTCTGGGCTTTAAGTCAAGAAATCTGAGTCACTGGGGTGGGGGGTGTGGTGCAGCAGGTTAAGCCACCCCTTGCAGCACCAACATCCCTTATGGGTATTGGTTCGAGTCCTGGCTGTTCCACTTCTGATCCAACTCTCTGCTAATGTGCCCAGGAAAGCAGCAAAGGATGGTCCTAGTGCTTAGGCCCCTGCACCCATGTGGGAGACTCAGATGAAGCTCTTGGCTCCTGGCTTCAGCCTGGCCCAACTCAGGCCGTTATGGAATTTGGGGAATGAATCAATGAAAGATCTCTCTCTCTCTCTCTCTCTCTCTCTCTCTCTTGCTATAACTCTGGCTTTCAAGTAAATAAATAAATCTTAAAAAAAATAAACAAATCTGAGTCATGCATATGTGAACTTGATAACTACCACCTAAAAATGTCACCAGTCAATACCACAGTCCAGAGATAAAAGACAAACTATTCCATACCAAGTTCAAATATTTAAAAAGGAAAGCCTAATATGTTAATTTTTGGTTCAAGACATTTATAAATTTTAGATTAAAGGCTTAATTTGAACTCCTTATAGTTTAAGTAAAAAAAGATATGCTTGGGGCCGGTGCTGTGGCACAGCAGGTTAAAGTCCTAGCCTTAAGCGCCAGCATTCCAAATGGGCACCGGTTCTAGTCCTAGCTGCTCCTCTTCCAATTCCGCTCTCTGCTATGGCCTGGGAAAGCAGCAGAAGATGGCCCAAGTCCTTGGGCCTCTGCACCTATGTGGGAGACCTGGAAGAAGCTCCCGATTCCTGGCTTTGGATCAGCACAGTTCCGGCTGTTGCGGCCACCTTGGGAGTGAACCAGCAGATGGAAGACCTCTCTCTGTCACTACCCTTCTCTGTAACTCTTTCAAAAAAAAAAAAAAAAACTTAAAAAAAAAAAAGATATGCTAGGGGTTAGTGACATTCCATGTTGGAGTGCCAGTTCAAGTCCTGGTTTCTCTGCTTCCAGTCTTCCTGCTAATACCCCGGAAAGGCAGTGCGTCATAGTCCAAGTTCTTGGGACCTTGCCACCAATATCAAAGACCAGGATGGAGTTCCTGGTTCCTGGCTACAGCCTGAACCAGATCTGGCTGTTGCGGCTATAGAAGCAGTCAGTCTCTCTCTCTCTCTCTCTCTCTCTCTCTTTCTATCTCTCCTTCTACGTTGTTCTGTCTTTCAAATAAACACATTCACTAAAAAGAGAAAAACACACACAAAGAAAAGAGAAAAACACACCAAAATATAGTATGGAGTGAACACAGCTTTAGCTCCCTGATTCAAGTCCATCTTAGGATAAGCCACTGGGGCTTGTGGTACAGGAGGTTAAGCCTCCAGCTGGGATGCCGGCATCCCATATGGGTACCAATTCGAGTACTGGTTGTTCCATTTCTGACCCAACTCCCTGGTAATGTGCCTAGGAAGGCAGCAGAGGATGGCCCAAGTGCTTGGGCCCCTGCACCCACGTGGGAGACTCAGATGAAGCTCTTGGCTCCTGGCTTTGGTCTGGCCCAACATAGGCTGTTACAGACATTTGGGGAGTGAACCAGCAGATGGGTAATGTCTCTGTCTCTCTCTGCCTCTCCCTCTAACTCTTTCAAATAAATAAGTCTTTAAAAAATAAAATAACATGGTCTGTCCTTACTGAAAAAGTTACTGCTTACCTTTCCATATTAATAGGTGGAGTGGAACATGCACTTTGGCTGCTTCAGAGGTACGTTTGCCCATATTGGAGGACATGATAGTTTCCCCTTCAGATTTTAATTTGTCCACAAAATTATCTACTTCCTTTCCTTTGGCTCCAAGTTTCAAAGCTTTGCTGGGGCCTGAAGGCCTAAGTGGAAGAATACAAAAAAAAAAATTTTTTTAAAAACCCAAAACATTAACAACCCATATCAGTGAATTTCTCTACTTTAAGAGGAATGTAAACATCTCAAGGGAAAAACCCAAGCTTTTAGTGTTGGTAGGGAACTAGCCTATTCATGTTCTGACTTATAAATCTGTCCAAACTGCCAGCTGACAGGCACTATTAACATTCAAGCTTTGAGTACTCAAGGACCAATGGCATATTTTTATAATTACATAGGATCTGAAGAAAATTCTTTACCTTCCATCCAGATAAATGTACCTGTGCACAAACAAAATTATGCATATAATTTTAAGTAGTTCACACATTCCCCCTATAATCAATCCTTGAACATCAAAATTAAAACTCATCCCAGAAACAAGTTAAATACCTTTCCCTTTCCAAAATAAGATATGTCTCATAGGAAATTGAGGTCACAGGATTCTTTTACACAAAAGGAAAAACATGATTTATATTTCTCTTTTCTCCTTATATTTTGTGTAGTCAAATTTAACACTGCATCTGATTTCATCAAGTCTCATTATTTACAGCTTGCTTAGAAATCAGGTATCACTCCAGACACACACATACGGCCTTCACCCGGCATCTAGGGATACTGGTAATATACGGGGTTATACCTGGCTGGTGCAGGTGCCACCTTTGGTTTATCAGTTTCAATGATGGTCTCTGTGATCATGGCAGCTGTGCTGCCTCCAGACACTGCAGAGCTGCCAAATCCCCCAAATCCTGGAGCTTTTTTGCCCAGTCGCTCTGCATCTCTCCGGGCCTGTTGTAATTCCTTTGCTTTACGCCGCATCTCAGCCTTAGCTTCACGTTCTTGAGTCTATGGAAAGGGACATACACAGATGTAGTTTTGAGCACAATCTGTATTAGCAAGTAAAAACAAGAAACCCAGATTAGAGAAGACTGAGATAGACATTCTACCCAGCAGCCCCAAGATTTACCTCTCTGACTGCTCTGAAAACCTTCTCCTCATGAGAATCCATTTCTGTGAAGGTTCTGATCTGTGCCAGGTTAACATTCTCCCGATATCCCAGAGCAACAATTTCATCAAAAGCAAAAATCAAATCAAAACAGTGTTCAGATATTTCATTCTCTTCTAAGGCTCGGCAATATTCAGGGATCTAATCATGGACAGCAATGGAAAAGAATTACAATTTATCAGCATCTGTGTTTCCAAGTCTTATCCCTTTAAATATATAAATTCTAATAAACCTGAGTTCCTTTCTTAGCTCCTTTCTAGTCTTTATTTAAAGCAAGATTTTGGCATAAAGTCTTTGTGTTTCTGTGTATATCAGTAAGTTGTATCTAAAAAACATTAAAAACTATGCCAAATGTGTCAGATTAAGATAACTTCTTAAGAAGGGAGAAAAGAAGCAGTAGCTCCCATATTCTCTTCTGGGATACTTACAGACTAGAGGATATGCAATAAATGTCTGCTAAATGAATAAGGAGCTGCTAAAGAAAGCTGCAAATTCATAAAAATAATCCATTTTAGGGGAAGAAAGTTTCACTCAAAAACTGTCAGATAAAAAGTGGAAATGAAAATTACAGGACTCTTACCACTCTCGAGAAGAGCCTTAAAGTCTCCAAATCTTCCAGAATGTTGCTGTTTTTGGTAGTGATCAGTACCATGTACTGTTTCTCCATAGGCTGGTAGACATATCTCACACTCTCGGTCTCAACAAATGTATGTTGTTTTCCAGTGTTCATCAACTTTGGAAAAGCTGCTAATAAACCCTCAATCCGAGTTCGAGTCATTTCCACAAACTGTCGAGAAACAATAGCTTTTCCTGCTTTTGTGCAGACTGCTGCTGCCAACAGCACCTGCCAGGAACACATATATAAATAAGTACTAGTTAATTATTTCTTCACATTTGCTTTCTCAACTTCTCATCATCTTCCACAGAATGACACAATCGTTAGTGACATGACTACTAGCAGAGTGCTGACTCAGACTCCATCACTTTTCATTTCAGTTCATAAAACAAAGCAGAAGTAGAGGAAAATAAATCTGTTCTTCCTATTTTTCAAAAATGTACCTAAAGAAAAGTTTGTAGTTTTTGTTCCAAGTCTGTATCTACAGAGGTCTGATTATACAAATTAAAGGCATACGGGGGAGTGGTGGCAGTGCTGTGGCACAGCGGGTTAAAGCCCCAGCCTGCAGCGCCAGCATCCCATATGGGTGCTGGTTCGAGTTCCAGATGCTCTAGTTCTGATCCAGCTCTGTGTTATGGCCTGGGAAAGCAGTACAAGATGGCCCAACTCATGTGGGAGACCCAAAAGAAGCTCCTAGCTTCTGGCTTCAGATCAGCTCAGCTCTGGCTGTTGTGGTCATGTGGGGAGTGAACCAGCGGATGGAAGACCTCTCTCTCTCTGCCTCTCTGTGTAACTCTGACTTTCAGATAAATAAATCTTTGAAAAAAAAAAATGAAAGATAAGAACATATATTAGGCATATAGAGAGGAACAGAACAAAAAAAATTACCAATTCTAATTATTTTTTTTTTTTTGATAGGCAGAGTGGACAGTGAGAGAGAGAGACAGAGAGAGAAAGGTCTTCCTTTGCCGTTGGTTCACCCTCCAATGGCCGCCGCTGCAGCCGGCGCACCGCGCTGATCCGATGGCAGGAGCCAGGAGCCAGGTGCTTCTCCTGGTCTCCCATGGGGTGCAGGGCCCAAGCACCTGGGCCATCCTCCACTGCACTCCCTGGCCATAGCAGAGAGCTGGCCTGGAAGAGGGGCAACCGGGACAGAATCCGGTGCCCCGACCGGGACTAGAACCCGGTGTGCCGGCGCCGCAAGGTGGAGGATTAGCCTATTGAGCCACGGCGCCGGCTCACCAATTCTAATTATTAAGACACCAGTTAAGATGCCTATATCCCACACTGGAATGCCTGGGTTGGAGTTAAGACTCCAGATGTTTTTATTTTTTATTTATTTATTTATTTTGACAGGCAGAGTTAGACAGTGAGAGAGAGAGAGAGAGAGAAAGGTCTTCCTTTTTCCATTGGTTCACCCCCACAAATGGCCGCCACGGCCAGCACGCTGGGGACGACGGCACACTGCACCGATCTGAAGCCAGGAGCCAGGTGCTTCCTTCTGGTCTCCCCTGTGGGTGCAGGGCCCAAGGACCTGGGCCATCCTCCACTGCCTTCCAGGGCCACAGCAGAGAGCTGGAGAGGAAGAGGAGCAACCGGGACAGAATCCAGCGCCCCGACCGGGACTAGAACCCAGGGTGCCGGCGCCCCAGGCGGAGGATTAACCAAGTGAGCTGCGGCGCCGGCCAAGACTCCAGATGTTAAGACTTCCTACTAACACAGGAAGCAATAGCACCACTGTCAAATAACTGGGTTCTTCCCACCTTTGTGGGAGACCGGACTGAGTTCCCAGGTCTTGAACTTAACCTAGCCCAGCCCCATCTATAGCAGTATTTGGGGCATGAACCAGTGGATAGGAGCTCTCTCTGTCTGACTCTCAAATACATGCATATTTTTAAAAAGTGAGGAGAGTAGGTTGGCGCTGTGGCTCACTTAGCTAATCCTCCACCTGAGGCACCGGCACCCCAGGTTCTAGTCCCAGTTGGGGCGCCAGTTCTGTCCCGGTTGCTCCTCTTCCAGTCCAGCTCTCTGCTGTGGCCCGGCCCTACACCCGCATGGGAGACCAGGAGGAAGCACCTGGCTCCTGGCTTTGGATCGGCACAGCACACCAGCCGTGGCTGCCATTTTGGGGGGTGAACCAGTGGAAAAAGGAAGACCTTTCTCTCTTTCTCTTTCATTGTCTAACTCTGCCTGTCAAAAAAAAAAAAAAAAAAAGAGTGAGGAGAGTGGTCAACATTGTGGTACAGCATGTTAAGCTGCTACTTGGGATATCTATATCCTATACGGGAGTGCCTAGGACTGAGTCTCACCTCTGCTTCCAACCCAGCTTCTTACTAATGTGCCTGGAAGGCAGTGGATGATGGCCTAAGTGCTTGGGTTCCTGCCACTGGCATGGAGACCTGGATAGAGTTATTGGCTCCTGGTTTCAAACTGGCATAACCCTCACTATTATGGACATTTGGGGAGTAAGCCAGTAGATGAAAGATCTCTCTGTGTCATTCTGCCTTTCAAATAAATAAATCTTTAAAAAGAAAATGAAAAAAGGGGGATTTTCCTTCTTTATAAAAAATAAAATTACCAGTTGGTTACTTTAAAGAGTAGCACATAATTAAAACAAGCACTTCTTTTATATATTTATAATTCTTTAAATAAATAAAATTTTAGTATTTGAGAAATATTTTCTTGTATCCTCACTATTTAGAGGTTTCTGCTATTACCCAGGTATGAAGCAAGAAGGTATATATTGAGGGCAACAAATGACCCAAGGAAAACAATAAAAGTATAAAAAAGTCATGATTTATATCTATTCCAGCTGTTTAGCCTGAATTAACAGTGTGAGACATTTATTTACATAAAGTCAAGGGGCCCTATAGTTTTTGGTACACAAATAATAATACCTTAATCCCCCAGGAGAAGAAATTGACCTAGATGTATTTTTAAAATTTTATAAAGGTTTATTTATTTAATTAAAAGTCAGAGTTACACAGAGAGAGAAGGAGAGGCAGAGAGAGAGAGAGAGAGGCCTTCCATCCACTGGTTCACTCCCCAATTGGCCGTAATGGCTGGAGCTGTGCTGATCTGAAGCCAGGAGCCAGGAGCTTCTTCCAGGTCTCCCATGTGGGTGCAGGGGCCTAAGGACTTGGGCCATTTTCTACTGCTTTCCTAGGCCACAGCAGAGAACTGGATCGGAAGTGGAACAGCCGGGACGAACCGGTGCCCATAGGGGATGCTGGCACTGCAGGTGGCGGTTTAACCCGCTATGCCACAGCACTGGCCCCGAAGTATTTAAAATTTTATTTATTTCTGACAGGCAGAAAGAGAAAGACAGAGGGACACATAAAGAGAGCACCCATTCACTGGCACACTCCTCAAATGGCTGCAATGACCAGAGATGGGCCAAGCCAAAGCCAGGAACTCAGTGCAGGTCTCCTAAGTGGGCGGCAGGGATTCAAGTACTTGAGCCATCAACTGCTATCTCCCAGGGTACCCAGTAGCAGGAAGCTGGAATTGGGAGCAAAGCCGGGCTCAAACCCAGGCACTCAAATATGGATATAGGTGTCCTAATTAGCATATTAACCACTAAGAAACTTGTTTTCACAAATTTTTATCATAGGAGGTTCATGTTTCTATCATCTACATGCGTCCAACAACAATAAAAGAAAAAAAAAAGGAAAAAGGTTTAAGTGTTGTTGCTGATTCGTGTGGGGAGCAACTCGGACTAGACTAAGTTACTGGAATTAAGACTTATTCTATGCATCTGCTCTCCCACAATATGGCGCTGGGAGAGGAGTAAACAACTTCTACACAGCTGCCTCTCGCCGGTTTGACTGATGAGCTGCAGGGGCTGGTCTTGCTCCTGATTGGAGGAGAGCAGCGTGCTCGGCGTGTGGGTAGCAGAGTTGGGATTGGTGGAAGAGGACTATAAAGGAGGAGAGAGACAACATGCACCAGGAACATCCGGATAACATCTGAGCAGCCCCCGAGAGAGCCGGCCGGTGGTGTGCCGCTCCCCCACGGAAGTGGGGAAAGTGGCAGGGGGAGCCGCCCCACCACGGAGGTGGAGGGGTTGGCAGCCAACCCGGGAAGGACCGGCAGCAAACCCGGGAAGGGACGAGCAGACAAAAGAACAGCGCAGGGTCCTGTGTCATTCCTCCGTGAAGAGGGGGAGCGACAATTCAGTTTTCCAATTACCAATGACAAGCAGGTAACTTTTTGATGATTCACTGCATGCCGTATCTGTCTGATCATAGGGTAAGATGATATGAGAAGACTTCTGCCTCAAGATTATCCCTCAGAAAAAGTACGCCACATAAAACTTGTACATGAAAGGTCATAGTAGCATTATTCATAATAGCTAAAAACTGAAAACTCAACCGTCTAACATCAACTGAAGATTGGATAACAAAATGTGGTATACCATACAATGGAATATTTAATTGCAAGAAGGAATGAAGTACTGATATATGATGAAAATACTGAATGAAATAAACCAGAGGTTGGGGCCAGCAGGTTGGCACGGAGGGTAAAGCTTCCACCTGAGCTGCCTGCACTCATATGGGTACTGGTTTGAGTCCCATTTGCTACACTTCTGATCCAACTCCTTGCTGATGGCAAAGGACTGCCCAAGTCTTTGGGCACCTGCGCCCACACAGGGGACTTAAATGGAGTTCCAGGCTCCTGGCTTTGGCCCGGCCCAGCCCTCACCATTGTGGCTGTCTGGAGAGTGAACCAGCAGATGAAAGATCTGTCTCTCCTCCTCTCTCTATAACTCTGCCTTTAATATAAATAAAAATTTTTTAAAACAAACCAGATATCTTACATGAGTCTATTTGTATGAAATATCTAGAACAGACAGATCCGGAGTCAGAAGCAGACTTGTGGTTGCCAGGGGCTGGGAAGAGGGGAATTTGGTAGTGCATGAAGTTTCTTTTTAGGGTGATGCAGTGTCCTAAGTTTAGAATGTGGTTGGTTGCACAACACTGTGGATACTAAAAGTCACTTAATTGTGTACTTTAAAAGGCTATGTTTTGTGCTATGTTAATTATATCTCAATAATAATTTTAAAAAGGAATGGAGAACAAGTCCATATATTAAATGAGACTTGGACATATGAACCAACCACAATGTATTAATCAAATGTGAACAGTTAAGAACCGCTGATATTAAGGAGTTACTGGTAATTTTTAGATGTAAAAATATGATAATGCATCATCTAAACATTTTTATAATAGAGACTACTTTATTTTATTTTTTATTTGAAAGAGTTACAGAGAGAGAGAGGAGAGGCAGAGAGAGAGAGAGAGAGAGAGAGAGGTCTTCCATCCGATGGTTCATTTCCCAATTGGCCGCAACGGCTGGAGCTGGGCTGATCTGAAGCCAGGAGCCAGGAGTTTCCTCCAGGACTCCCATGCGGGTACAGGGGCCCAAGGACTCTGGTCATCTTCCACTGCTTTCCCAGGCCACAGCAGAAAACTGGATCGGAAGTGGAGCAGCCGGGTCTCGAACCAGCACCCACAAGGGATGCCGGCGCTTCAGGCCAGGGTGTTAACCTGCTGCACCACTCGACACAGCGCCAGCCCAGAGACTACTTTTTTTTTAAAGTTATAGAGATTCTAATCCTTCTGCGATCCCCCATAATAAAGGTGTCCCTTGATTACTTTATATCGAACAACCAAACGAGTTGTCTGGGGTAGACATTATCTTCAATCTCCAACTATGCTAGTTCAGTCTTTACTTATAAAAGGTCATCTTATTTAGTAATTATTCTGGGGATCAGATCTCACATTTCACGTGTCAGATGTCAGTTATAAATACCCCTTTTAAAATCAACTGTCTTATGGTATATAAATGGGTTTTTATAAGCTGGAAAAACTTTCCAAAAGCACCAATACTACACACAGACTCAAAAGTGTTAAACAGCAAAAATAAAGTAACTCTAGTGATGATGATATTTGTGAAGAATCTGGATAAAATTATTTCATGAATGTAAGAATGGAAAAAAGTTATTTCTCCATTAAAATCTTAGTTCTGTAACTCTAAACACCTATATATAAATGATTAAGTATTTTAAGAACACATTTGAACATTTCTGTTACATTCGTAAATGTTTATATATTCTAGGCAGGTGTTGTGTTACCTTCTGTAGCACCTGCATCCCATATGGGTGCTGGTTTGTTTCCGGACTCCTCCACTTTCAATTCAGTTCCCTGTAAATGAGCCTGGGAAAGCAGCAGGAGATGGCCCAAGTGCTCGGGTCCCTGCACCCACACGGGAGACCAGGATGGAATTCCTGGCTCCTGGCTTTGGCTTGGTCTGCTCTGGCCGTTAGGGATATAAACCAGTGGATGGAAGATCTTTCTCTGTGTCTCTCTCTCTGTCTCTTTGTAATTTTGCCTTTCAAATAAATAAATAAAAAATTTTAAAAAGAAAGGCACCAATATAGAGGGAGAGAAGGAGAGAGGAAGAAAGATCTTCCATCTGCTGGTTCACTCCCCAAATGGTCACAATGGCTGGGGTTGGGTCAGGCTGAAGCCAGAAGGCAGGAGTTTCATCCTGGTCTCCAATATGAGTGCAGGGGCTGAAGCAGTTGGGCCCTCTTCCACTGCTTCCACAGGGGCATTAGCAGGGAGCTGGATTGGATAGGGACCAGCTGGGACTTAAACTGGCTTCCATATAGGAAGCCAGTACTGCAGGCAGTGGCTAACCCACACTACAATGCTGGCAAAATGATAAATCTTTTAAAAAAGTTGATACATATCCCGGTTGACACAAAACTTTTCTTCTTAATATTCTCATCAAGAAAAATGGGAAATGTTCTTCTATTTGGACCACTTCACACTGATTTCTCCTTTTCCCAAAGACTAAGAAATAGTGCCATAAATTTGCAAACAACCAAGTAGATATACCAGAAAAACAATTAACTGAGAGCAAGACAATCTGTATTCCGAGGCTGGCGCTGTGGTGTAGCAGGTAAAGCCACTGCCTGCATGCCAGTATCCCAAAGGGCACCAGTTTGTGTCCTGGCTGCTCCAATTCCGATCTAGCTCTCTGCTATGGCCTGGGAAAGCAATGGAAGATGGCCCAACTCCTTGGGCCCCTGCACCCGCGTGGGAGACCCGGGAGAAGCTCCTGGCTCCTGCCTTGGGATCAGCACAGCTCTGGCTGTTGCGGCCAACTGGGGAGTGAACCAGCAGATGGAAGACCCCCCCCCTTTCTCCCCCTCTCTGAGATAACTCTGCCTTTCAAATAAATAAATAAATCTTTAAAAAAAATCCGTATTCTACCTACTGTCCTTCTATTTACTATATGTCTGAATTTAAGTTACTCAACTTTGCTTAGCCTCAGTTTCTTTTCCTATCAAATGGACCATCATTTAATTACCTCACAAGCTACTATGAGGGCCAAATGACTATCGTGAAACAGTAAGCCAAAATACTATGGGATTTATGCCACATATATTCGATATGTAAAAAACAATATCAGTATTAATGCATTTCATAAAAAAAATTTATGTCATTTCAAGGTAATGGATTTTAGCCTTATGGGTTTGTCAATTTTCTTCATATTAAAAACTTAAATTTTTTTTCATTTTTATTTGAAAGGCAGACACACACACACACACACACACACAGAAAGGCTAGTTCACTCCCTAAAGGAAAGCAACAGCTAGGCCTGGACCAGGCCAAAGCCAGAAACTCACATGAGTAGCAGGGACCCAAGTACTTGAGCCATATGCCGCTTCCCAGTGCATGCGTTAGCAGGAAGCTGGACTGGAAGCAGGGAGAGCAGGACTTAAGCCCAGGCACTCCAATAAGGGATGTTGGTGGGTGTCCCAAGCTGCAACTTAGCCACTATGCTACATGTTGACCCGAGTCCATCAATATTTGGCTTTCAAATGGTATCAACTCTCTAAAAAATTTTACTAATAATTTAAAGAAATTCATAGATCCTCTACAGCAACAATTCTCAAATGGCCCACAGAGAATCACTTCATGCCCTGAAAATAATACTAACAAGTAGGAGTATATGGTAACTGTAATTCCTGTAGAGTCCATCCCCCAACAAGACGTTGAAAATCATATCCCTGAAAAGTTATGATCCCCTTGGGGTCAGTGCTGTGGCATAGCAGGTAAAGCTGCTGCTCGCACTGCCAGCATCCCGTATGGGCGCTGGTTCGAGTCCCAGCTGCTCCACTTCCGATCCAGCTCTCTGCTGTGGCCTGGGAAAGCAGTAGAAGATGGCCCAAATCCTTAGGCCCCTGCACCCATGTGAGAGACCTGGAAGAAGCTCCTCTCTCCTGGCTTCGTACCAGCCCAGCTCCAGCCCTTGAAGCCACTTGGGAAGTGAACCAGTAGATGAAAGACCTCTCTCTCTCTGCCTCAGCTTCTCTGTAACTCTGCCTTTCAAATAAATACATAAATCTTAAAAAAAAAAAAGTTATGATCCCCTATATTGAATTTTTGGAACTTAGAGGAGTAAGTAGAAATAAATCAAACAGATATCTAGAAAAGATAAAAACTTCACACCTACACAAACATGGGTCTGATCCAGCTCCCTGCTAACATGCCTGGGAAAGCAGCAGAAGATGGCCCAAGTGCTTGGGTCCCTGCCACCCATGTGGGAAACCCAGAAAGAGCCCCTGGTTCCTACTTCTGTCTTAGCCAGCCCTAGCCATTGTGGCCACTTGGGAAGTGAAGTAGCAGATAAAAGGTCTCTCTCTCTCTCTCTCTCTCTCTGTAGCTCTGCCTTTCAGACAAACAAAATAAATCTTAAAAAAAAAAAAAAGTTAATGGGAAATGTGTATTACAAAAAATCTGTGTTGGGGGCAGGGAGCTGGATTGGAAGTGGCGTTCGTTTGGGATGTTGGCATCAAAGGCTGTGACTTTACCTACTACGCCACAATGCCAGCCCCAGATTTTATTATTTTATTTGTTTGAAAGGCAGAGTGACACAGAGAGAGGGAGAGACAGAGATCTTCCATCTGCTGGTGCACTTCCCAGATGACTACAAATGGCTGGGGCTGGGCCAGGCTATAGCCAAGAACCTGGAACTCCATCTGAGTCTCCTATATGGGTGGCTGGGGCACAAATATATCTTCCACAGCTTTCCCAGGTACATTAACAGGGAGCTGGATAGGAAGCTGAGCAGCCAGGAACAGAACTGGTGTGCTAATATGGGATGCCAGCATTGCAGGCAGAGGCTTAGCCCACTGTGCCACAACCCCAGTCCCTTTTTCTTTTTCTTTTTTCTTTGTTTATTTTGACAGGCAGAGTGGACAGTGAGAGAGAGAGACAGAGAGAAAGGTCTTCCTTTGCCGTTGGTTCACCCTCCAATGGCCGCCGCGGCCGGCGCACCGTGCTGATCCGAAGAAGGCAGAAGCCAGGTGCTTCTCCTGGTCTCCCATGGGGTGCAGGGCCCAAGGACTTGGGCCATCCTCCACTGCACTCCTGGGCCACAGCAGAGAGCTGGCCTGGAAGAGGGGCAATTGGGACAGAATCTGGTGCCCCGACCGGGACTAGAGCCTGGTGTGCCGGCGCCGCGCCTGTTGAGCCACAGCGCCAGCCCCCAGTCCCTTTTTCTACACTCTTTGAAGTACTCTCATATTTATGATTTATGGTTAAATGAAGATTAATTTCTATAGCTGCTATATAATATTATGTTGCCTTCTCTATTTATAGATAATTACAATTACAGATAAAATCCTAGGGAAAACTGCAATAAAATCCAGACCACATACAAAACCTAAAACTTCGAAAATAATTTACTCAGGGTTTCAAGTCTATCACGTTTTTTTAGAACAAAAACTTGCAGAGAATTTTTAAAAAGAGACATCAGTTTCTGCATTGAACTTCCATTATGAAGAATAAGTAGATGGCAAATAAATGGAAACTCAAGAAAATAATTTTGTGTATGAAAAAATTGGTAAGATCCTAATTGAAAGGTGTTATTATTGATTGCAGTTATCTTCTATCATGCATAGATTAGCCACACAACCCCAAATTAGCTTTTTCTAAAAAACGACTTACTTATTCATTTTATTTGAAAGGTAGAGTTAAAGAGGGAGAGAGAGATTTTCCATTCGCTGGTCCCAACAGCCGGGGCTGGGAAGGCTGAAAGTAGGAGCTTCATTTGGGTTTCCCACATGGGTGGCAGGAGCCCAAGCATTTGGGCCATCTTCTGCTGCTTTCCTAGCTACATCAGCAGGGAGCTGGATTGGCAGTGGAACAGCAGAGTCTCAAACTGGCATCCATATGGGATGCCAGAGTTGCAGGCAGCTATGCTACAACACCAGCCCCTAAATGTAATTTCTAATAACTAAAGACTTTCAGGAATTGAACTTATGTACATTTATCATTCATTCACAGTAAGTTTACTAACCAATTATCTTAGAAAATAAAAGAACAGCATTCTATAGATAATAAAAGATTTTACAGAAGGGTACTATCATGAGACTCGATAATATCAAGTGTATTCAAATGTAAGCTTAACAAGTAAAAGAATTAACTATATCTGACAAATGTTAATAAAATAAGAACATGTTCCCATTTACTTGCAAAAACTAGAAAAAGGAACAAACCAAAAGATGCCCTTTTTTGAGGGTGCGAATTGTGGTGTAGCAGGTTAAGCTGCTGTGAAAGTTTGAGTCCTGACTGGTCTGCTTCCAATGCAGTTTCCTGTAATGTGCCTGGAGAGGCAATGGAAGATGGCCCAAGTGGTTGGGACCCTGCTACCCACATGGGAGAGCTGGAGAGAGTGCAAGACTCTTGGTTTTGGCCTGACCCAGACCTGGCTGTTGCCACCATTTGGGAAGTGAACCAGCAAATGAAGTCTCTGTCACTGTATCTTTCAAATACATAAATAAATAAATAAATAAAATTTTTTTTAAAAAAAGATGCCTTTTTTAACTAATTTTATAAAGAAGTCATCATAAGTCATTCATTTTTACATTTGATCATTAATTTATCTATTGAGACTTTGCAGTCTAGAACATTCTGCATTTATTTTACAAATTAAAGCCAAATTTACTTTTCAAAGAGTACCTGGATTTGAGTCCCTGCTCCAATTTTTTTAAGATGTATTTATCTTATTTAAAGTAAAGTATGTAAAGTCAGAGTTACAAAAATAGAAGGAGAGACAGAGATGGTCCATCCACTGGTTTACTCCACAGAAGGCTGCAACAGTCAGGACTAAAGCCAGGAGCCAGAAGCCTCATTCAGGTCTCCCACATAGGTGGCAGGGGCCCAAACAACTGGACCAACCCCCGTTGCTTTTCCCAGGCCATCCGCAGGGAGCTGGAGTAACCCGGATACTGGTGCCCACATAGGATCCTGGTGTTGCAGGAGGCCCCCCACTCCGATTCTAATTGAACTGCTTGATGATGCACATCCCAGGAGGAAGTGGTAGCTCAAGTACTTGGGTCCCTGCTACCCACATGGGAGACCTGGATCAAGTTCCGGGTTCCCAGCTTCTGGAACTGGCTGGCTGTTGTGGGCATTTAGGAAGTGAACCAATGGATGGAAGAACTTATTTTTGCTTTCTCTCATTGCTCTGCCTTTCAACTAAATAAATTTCTAAAAAATCCTTCATTTATGTACTGATATCTGCAATTACTCTGACAGCGGCAGGCATTGTGGCCTTTGTCTGTGACACCAGCACGCTATGTGGGAGTCAGTTCGAGACCTGGCTGGCTGCTCCATTTCTGATCCAACTCCCTGCTACTGCACCTGAGAAAGCAGTGCAGGATGGCCCAAGTGCTTGGGTTCCTGAACCTAAGTGGGAGATCCGGAAGAAGCTCCTGGCTCCTGGTTTCAGCCTGGCCCAGACCTAGCCATTGTGGCCATTTAGGAAGTGAACCAGTAGATGGAAGATCTCTCTGTGTGTGTGTGTCTCCTCCTCTTTAACTCTGCCTTTCAAATAAAACAAACAAAAAACTGTCACCCAGGATGTCCACATATCAAGAGTGTCCATTGAGTGGCTATTCTACTTCCAAGTCAGCTTCCTGCTAAAGCTTCCTGGAAGCCAGCAGATGATAACTCAGGTGCTTGGGGCCCTGCTATCCACACGAAAGACCAGAATTGAGTTCCCAGTCCCCGGCTTCAGCCGGCCCAGCCCTGGCTGTTGTGGGCATTTGGGTGTGAACCAGCAGATGGAAGATCTTTTGTTGCTCTGCCTTTCAAGTAGATGAAAAAAGACAAACATTTGGGGCCAGGGCTGTGGCGTAGCGGGTAAAGCCGCTGCCTGTGGATCCTATATGGGCGCCGGTTCAAGTCCTGGCTGCTCCACTTCAGCTCTCTGCTATGGTCTGGGATAGCAGAAGATGGCCCAAGTCCTTGGGCCCCTGCACCCGCATGGGAGACCTGGAGAAAGCTCCTGGCTCCTGGCTTCGGATCAGCGCAGCTTCAGCCGTTACAGCCAGTCAGGGGGTGAACCAGCAGATGGAAGACCTCTCTCTCTCTCTGCCTTTCCTTCTCTCTGTGTAACTCTGGCTTTAAAATAAATAAATAAATCTTTAAAAAAAAAAAGAGAGAGAGAGAGAAAGAGATGAAGACAAAGATGGATGATTAGAGGGATGATACTTTAAGTATCAAAGTAAAATGTTAATCTAGCTAGTAGTTCTATGGGTATTCAGTGTATTTTCAATTTTTTCAGACATTTGAAAATTCTGCAATAAAATGTTGAGGAAAAATTAATCGACTTTCCAGGATTTAAAAAATTTTAATTAATTTATTTCTTTGAAAGGCAGAGAGACTTCCCATCTGCTAGCTCACTCCCCAAAAGCCTGCAACAGCTGGGTGGGGCTAGGCTGAAGCAGGGAACTTAGTCTGGGTTCCCACGTAGTGGCACGGACGGCAGGCACCCAACTACTTGAGCCATCATGTGCTGCCTACTAACGTGCACATTAGCAGGAACTGGGACTGGGAGCAGAGGCAGAACTCGAACCCAACACTCAGATATGCAAGTCAGGACCCTAAGTATCATCCTAACGCTAGGCCTAACACCTGTCCCAACTTTTAGGAGTTTGGATACAACCGTTAGATCACAACTTCATCTCATTTGGACATTTCTATCATCTAGGGAATATGCTGTAAAGGGGTAATATCCAAAAACATTACACAAACTAAGACCAATGTCTTAAGCTTATACAGGGCAGGGCCGTGGGGGGCCGGAATTGTGGGTGCGGGGCTGGGCACTGGCTTTGCGCTGGACGGGGAGGGGGCTCTGCCCGGCTGGGGAACCTCGGAGTGCAGTCCTTTTACTCCCCGCACCGCCTTCTTTTGTGTATGCTGCGTCCAGCTTTGCAGTACATAAAGCCCCTCTCACAACCCCTGGGTCGTTCAATATTTTTAAATAACCTGTGCGGGAAAGAACTGTCACAACTCGGTAGTGCACACATATTCCAATCTAAAAATTGACAAAGGAAAGGATAGGAGTAGACATTTCTCCAAAGAAGACATAAAGACGGCTGATGAGAACGTTACAAAATGTGTAGACTTAGGGAAATGTGAGTCGATACTACAGTGCACTTGTACACCCCCGCTAGGGTGGCGGCTATAAAACAGCCAGTTGGCCGTGCCTTTGGCTCAACAGCTAAGACACCGCGTGGGGCACCTGCGTCCCATATTGGGGTGCCTGGGTTTGAGTCCCGGCTCCTCCACTTCCAAACAGGCTTCCTGCTCACACACATCCTGGGAGGCAGCTGCTGATGGCTCAAGTTCGCGGATCCTCTAACCCACTTGGCAGATGGGGCGGGGCGGGGGAGGGGGGGCTCCAGGCTCCTGGCTTCAGCCTGGTCCAGCTCTGGCTGCTGCAGGCAGGCATTTGGTTCCGAAATACTCGATGGACGATCTCTCTCCATTTGTCTCTGTCTCTCTGCCCTTCAAGTAAGTAAGAATAAATAAATGTTTGAGATTAAGAAAAGTAATCAGTGTGAGGATGTGGAGAATGTAAAGCCTCATGCTTTGCCGGTAGTGGGAATGCACAATAGTGCAGCTCCTTTTGAAAAGCTTGCGATTCTCAAAAAGTTAAACGAAGTTAGCATATGACCCAGCAGTTCCACTCCTAGGTACACACTCAAGAGAACTGGAAATATATGCGGGGTGGCATTGGGCTTAGCAGTTAAGACAAGGACATCCATGTTTGAGTGCCTGAGTTCGGATCCGCCTCTGCTCCTGACCCCAGCTTCCTGCTATTGGGCACCCTGGAGGTAGCGCGTGGTGGCTCAAGTAGTTGTATCGGCAGCATTCACACAGGAGACCTGGATTGCATTCCCGGCTCCTTGCTTCCACCTGGCCCAGCCCCAGCCTTCGCAAGCGTGTGGGGAATGAACTGGAAGCTGGGGAGATGGGGTTTCTCTTCTGTCTGTGTTTCTCTCTTTCTGTCTCTTAAATAGACAAATAATTTCCTAAAAGAAAATCTGGGGCCATCGCTGTGGCGTAGCGGGTGAAGCCACTGCCTGCAGTGCCGGCATCCCATATGGGCAATGGTTTGAGTCCCAGCTGCTCCACTTCCAATCCAGCTCCCTGCTGTGGCCTGGGAAAGCAGTACAAGATGGCCCAACTCCTTGGGTCCCTGCACCCACTTGGGAGACCTGGAAGAAGCTCCTGGCTCCTGGCTTTGGATCTGCACAGCTCCAACGGTTGCAGCCATCTGGAGAGTGAACCAGCAAATGGGAGAACTCTCTCTCTCTCTCTCTCTCTCGCTGCCTCTCCTTCTCTCTCTGTGTAACTATGACTTGCAAGTAAAATAAATAAATCTTTTTTTAAAAAAAGAAAATCTAACACAAAAATTTATAACCTAGTGTTCATAGCAGCATTATTTATAGTAGCCAAAAAGTGGAAGCAACCCAAAGAAACAAGATATATAAAGGAAAAAAGAGCTGGTACATGCTACAGCATGGATGAGCCTTGGGAATATCATATTAGGTAAAGGAAGCCAAATGCAGCAGGCCATAGCTTATGACCCCACTGGTATGAAATGTCCCAAATAGGCAAATCCATAGAGGCAGAAGGAATATTAGTGGTTTCTGGGGGTCAGGAAGGTGAGGATTGTGAGTGACTGCTAACGGGTGTGAGGCATGTTTTTGAAGTAATGAAAATGCTTGGGGTTGGGGGGCTGCATTGTGGGGCAGCAGGCTAAGCTGCTGCTTGCGACGCTGGCATCCCATATTGGAGTGCCCGTGTGAATCCCTGCTACTCAGCTTCTGAGCCAGCTCCCTGCCAGTGCTCTTGGAAAGGCGACAGAAGGCAGCCCGCGTGCTTGGGCCCCGCCACCTAAGTGGGAGATCCTGTTGGAGTTCTAGGCTCCTGGCTTTGTCCTGGCCCAGCCCTGGCTGCTGCAGCCATCTGGGAGTGAAGCAGAAGATGGAAGATCATTCTCTCCCTCTCTCTCTGTCACTCTGCCTTTCAAATGAATAAATCATTTTTTTCAAATGCTCCAGAAGAACTGAACTGTGTACTTTCAAGGAGCGCATTTTTAGTCTCTTTTAGAAAAGCCCATGTGCAGGAGGCAGAGCAGTTATTGAGTTTAGGTCCATTTGTGGTGCATGAGTGGAATGATGGCAAGTTTAAGAGATGAACCCAAGGGGGCTGGTGCTGTGGTGCAGCGGGTTAATGCCCTGGCCTGGAGCGCTGGTGTCCCATATGGGCGTCAGTCCTAGTCCCGGCTGCTCCACTTCCAATCCAGCTCTCTGCTAATGCACCTGGGAAAGCAGTGGAGGATGGCCCCAATGCTTGGGCCCCTGTACCCACGTGGGAGACCCAGAAGAAGCATCTGGCTCCTGGCTTCAGCCTGGCCTAGTCCTGGCTATTGTAGCCATTTGGGGAATGAATGAGTGGATGGAAGATCTCTCTCTCTCTCTTTCTCTTTCTTTCTCTCCTCTCTCTCTATAACTCTACCTTTCAAATAAATAAATCTTAATTAAAAAAAACCCTACATGTCTGTGATAAAAGATAACAACTGTTTTTCTTATGCAGCACTCATTTTGTGTCTGGTGTCTTACATGTTAACTCTAATCCTTTACAGCAATCCAGAGAAGGGCACTAAGGATCAAAGAAATTAAGCACCTGCCCAAACTCACAGTCAGTAAGTGGGAGAGCCAGGACTCAGACCCAGCTTTTCCCATTACAAGGCAATGCCTCTCCTTATGGCCTGTGTGTTCCTTAACATGTACTGAATACTTACGATGTCCCCGGCATTGCTGTCACTTCTTCACACCAAGTATCTCATTTAATCTGCAAAAGAATCCTCAGAGGCAGGGACAATGATTATCTTCATTCCACCCATGAGGAAATCAAGCAACAGAGAGTAGACCTATTCTATCAAAGGTCTCCTGGCTAGAAAGTGGAAAAGCCAGTCATCAAAGAAAGCCTTCTCCCAACTTCAGAACCTATTGCCTTGAGCACTTCATTGCAGACATCTCGTTCTTACCCATATCAATTCCATTTCCAGTGGCTTCCTAATAGAATCTTTAGAAAGCATACAGATTTTCATGTCTGAAAGGATATATGTCAAACTGTAATTTTTATTTTTGTTAATAAAAAGCACAAAGACTTTATGAAAGAAGAACAGTTTTTTTTTTTTTCTACAAGGTAGAAATTCTGTTTGGAATTATTGCTTTCTTGTGCCAGCTTCCAGGGTCTCCAGTCTGGTCCTCAGAAACTCACAAATATCAACTGATACTGATTCCTTGAAAATAGGACATTGCCTGAATTAAACTGCAAAAGAAGCCGCATTCCTGCAAGCATGCTGCGAGAGGAGTGCCTTAGAGGCCATGTGTCAGTATGGTTGAAGGCAGGGACGGGGTGGGCATTGTAGCTCAGCAGGTTTAACTGCTGCTCGGGACACCCACATCGCATATGGGAGTGCCTGGTTCTTGTTCCGGCTACTCCACTTCCTGCCAATAAGCTTCCTGGGAAGAGGAAGATGATGGCTCAAGAACTTGGGCCTCTGCCACCCGCATGGGGGATCTGGACAGAGTTCTAGGCTCCTGACTTGTCTGGCCCAGCCCTGGCTATGGTGAGAATTTGGGGCGTGAACTAATGGATCTTTATATATAGTTCTGCCTTTCAATTAAAATGAAATGAACAAGCATTTAAAAAGTAAAATACTTGCCTCTTACTCATTTCATGATTCATCCACTCAGGGTCCACTTTTTAAAAAATTTATTTGAGAGACAGAGAGAGCTCCCAGCTGCTGGTTCACTCTGCAGATGCCTTGCTGGTGTCAGTAGCCAGGAACCCAACGTGGTCACCCAAGTGTGGCCAAGAGCACAGCTACTTAAGCCATCACTGCTGCTCCCCAGGGCACACAAACCCAGATACTTCTAGGCGGAACGCAGGCATCTTAACCACTAGGCTTCACGCTTGCCCCTCAATGACCATTTTTAAAATGCCTAATTTAGGAAACATGCTAGCATGCCTAGAGAAAATTAGACACATACTCTGCCTTAAGGAAGGGCGCAGTCTTCTTTTTTTTTTTTTTTTTTTTTGACAGGCAGAGTGGACAGTGAGAGAGAGAGAGACAGAGAGAAAGGTCTTCCTTTTGCTGTTGGTTCACCCTCCAATGGCTGCCGCGGCCGGCGCACCACGCTGATCTGATGGCAGGAGCCAGGTACTTATCCTGGTCTCCCATGGGGTGCAGGGCCCAAGGACTTGGGCCATCCTCCACTGCACTCCCTGGCCACAGCAGAGAGCTGGCCTGGAAGAGGGGCAACCGGGACAGAATCCGGCACCCCGACCGGGACTAGAACCCGGTGTGCCGGCGCCGCAAGGCGGAGGATTAGCCTAGTGAGCTGCGGCGCCGGCCAGCGCACAGTCTTTAGCAAAGAAACATATAGGACACAAAGTGAAGTTGAATCTCAGATAAGCAGGGATATCGTATGACTCATGCGATGGGACATTGTGGAGGGGGTTATATATATTTATATAATGTGATATAACTCCTACAGAAGGACATACAAGGCATTGTGGAATATTCTCTGGAGAGCACGTGTGAATTCTGATTAGACCGACCTAGGAGGACTCGCACGCCCGGCAATCCTTGTTCTGGGAGGGTGGAAAGGCATACCTATAGCCTTGCTTCTAAGTTGGAGGGCTAACTCTCCTGGAGCCGACATGAATCAGTCCGCGTTGCCAGACACGGCCGCTAGAGGGCGCAACAGCTGCATTTATTTAAATCATAGACAAACCAGCGGCTCGGCGGCCCAGAGAGGCTTTCACTGACTCCTCGGGCCCTCCTTCCTGCGCCCAGAGATCCGGGCGAGTGGAGGTCTCACGAGAATGAAAGCAGATCTCGCGACTCGTTTCCTTTTTGCCTAGCGACGAACCCGCTGGTTGCTCCAAGTAGAATCCGTTAAGTGGCCAGAGCTGGTTGGAGTGAGCCCCTAGCCCTGGGCGGGGGTTCTTCTCCCGTAGAGGAGACGGATTCAGAGGGGCTACAGGTAATTCGTGCTCGTCGAGGAAGGGCACAGCCTTCCTCCCTCCCGAGAGGCGTTTGAGGGGTCGCCCTTCCCGCTGCTCCCATCTCCACGACAGCGGGCCGTTTCTGCGCCCCTTCCCCCCGTTACTCCCCTCAACTGACATCCGGCCTGCGGACGGGGTGGACAGGGGCTGGTGCTCCTGGGGACTCCCGGGTGGGACCTGGAGACTGGGGTTCGCCCCCTCTGCGGGGCGCCGCCCCAGGGCTGCCGCCGGGACGGAGCTTTCCCAGAGCCTCTGAGGTCTTCCCGAGAAACCCCAGCAGCCTCGGGGAAGCTGCGGACGAATCCTGCTGTGTCCTTGTGCGGACTGACGGCGCTGGGGAAGCTGCCCCCGAAGCTGACTGCCTCAACGCCGTGCCCTCTCGCTGCCGACAGTCCCTGCAGCAGAGTGACTGCGTTAACCGCGGGGTGGGCGGAGGAGAGGTTTGGCGTCCTGGGTAGGAAGGCGGGCCGAGTGCGCCCCGTGTCCCACGATGAGTCGGGTGAGCAGGTCTCCTTTTGCTTAGACCGAGATCGTTGAGAACCAGTCGTACGATGAGCGGCTAGAGATTAACGACTCGGAAGAGGTCGCAAGTGTTTATGCTCCAACCGCAAGATACCAAGGTAAGAGGAAAGAAAACAAATGATCTTCAAAGAGCGAGATGGATTCATGGTTATCTTCAAGAAGCTCGAATCCCAGCTGCTCCACTTCCGACCCAGCTCTCTGCTATGACCTGGGAAAGCAGTGGGAGATCGCCCAAGTCCTTGGGCCCCTGCACCCACATGGGAGACCCGGAAGAAGCTCCTGGCTCCTGGCTTCGGAATGGCCCAGCTCCGGCTGTTGTGGCCATCTGGGGGGTGAACCAGTGGATAGAAGACCTCTCTCTCTGCCTCTGCCTCTCTAATAAATACATCTTTTAAAAAAAGTTCCTATTTTGTAATGCAAATTCTGACTTTCAGAGTTACGCTACTCCACTTGCCACTGTGTGTTTTCTCAGTAGTTAAGAAAGAGAAATCATGGCAGATTCTTCTTCCAACCCAACCCTATCACCATTTTTTACCAAAAAAAAAATTCTTAATGGTTTTATGTATTTTCACCTACTACTACTTGAAAGGCAGAGAGAGAGAGAGAGAGCACCCCCTTCTACCCACTGGTTCACTCTCCCAATGCCAGCAGCAGCCAGGGCTGAGCTAGGCTGAAGCCGGGAGCCCAGAACTCCATTCAGGTCTCCCACATGGGTGACAGGAGCCCTAGCACTTGAGGCGTCATCTGTCTCCCAGGTTGCACGAGCAGGGAGCTGGCGCCTCAGTGGAGCAGCCAGGACTTGAACTGGCAATCTGATATGGGAGGTGGGCATCCCAAGCAGCTACAGTGCTCACCTCCCCATCACCAGTTACTTGGTGTAGCTGCTGTGTTCAGCGTCGGCCAGGAGTTCACTCTCTTAGTAGTTATTGTTGCTGTTTTTATTTTTACCAAAACTGTGCTTTGCTCAGCTTTGAAGATACTTCAGAGCTTGCCATTAACCTGCATCCCCAACCAAGAGCTCAATGGATGTCTTAGAGGACGTGATACGGTTCGCTTATTCAACAGGCATCTTTGGATGTCTGCTGTGTCCCAGCCTTTTGCCTGCCACTGGGAATACAATATCTTAGACAAAAGACACATTGTCCCTGCCGTCCTGTTGCTTGGAATCATGGGAGACAGATGACAAATGAAAAAAACAAAAACAAAGATAATGGCAAATGTGATCAGTGCTTTGATAGAGACAAAAATTGTTTGCTGTTATGGAAAACAATGGTGGGGAGGGAGACCTATTTTTGATAGAATGGTGAGGCTTCGTATGGGATGCTGGTGTCGCAGGCGGCAGCTTAACCTGCTGCACCACAATGCCAGCCCCTCGCCACTCATTGCTTGGTGGACGCTTGGGTTGTTTGCACCTCTTGGCTGCCGTGAATAGTGCTGCTGTAAACAGGTGTACGAGCGTCTGAGTCCCTGGTTTCAGTTCTTTGGCGTGTACACCTCGCTACTAGATATGGTTTCTTTAAACGTTTATTTACTCGATGGGGCTGGCACTGTGGCGCAGCGGGTTAACGCCCTGGCCTGAAGCGCTGGCATCTCATATGGGCACTGGTTCGAGTCCTGGCTGCTCCTCTTCCGATCCAGCTCTCTGCTATGGCCTGGGAAAGCAGTGGAAGATGGCCCAACTCCTTGGGCCCCTGCACCCGTGTGGGAGACCCAGAAGAAGCTCCTGGCTCCTGGCTTCAGATCAGCGCAGCTCCGGCTGTTGCAGCCTTCTGGGGAGTGAACCAGCAGATGGAAGACCTCTCTCTGTCCCTACCTCTCTCTGTAACTCTGTCTTTCAAATAAATAAAACAAGTAAAAAACAAAACAAAACAAAACATTTATTTATTCGACAGGCAGAGTGCCAGAGAGGGAGCGACACGGAGAGGTGTCTTCCATCTGCTGTTACACTCCAAATGCCTGTAACAGCTGGGGCTGGGCCGGGCTGAAGCCAGGAGCCAGAAAATTCAACCAGCTCTCCCATATGGGTAGCAAGAACCCAAATATGTGGGCCATCATTTGCTGTCTCCCAGCACGTTAGCAGGAAGCCGGATCAGAAGCATGGAAGTAGAGCAGCTGGGATTAAAAAATGAGCTCATATGGGACGTTGGCTTCACAGGTGGCAGCCATGGCTAGAAGTCAGTCTGCGGTCCTTTAGCTAGATGGACTTATAAACGCTGTTCCATAAAATGGCTGGGGCATAAAATATTATAAACCAGAAGTAGTCCTCCTTACAAGTCATCTTCATGACAACCTAAAGGGAAACCTTTTCTTCTAAGGACTTCTTCATTCTGCCCGCCTTCGCAGCAAGACTATGGCTGATAATAGCAGTGACGAGTACGAAGAGGAAAATAACAAGGTACAATATAACCTGCGGGTTCCTGTGGGATTTCTGCCTGGGGGTCTTAGTAGCTAGTTTGAGATGGCACCAGGTCAACAGTGCACGTGTTCTTGAGCGCTCGTCTCCAGTGGTTGGGTGCCTTTGAGCTCATGCAGGAAACTCGTGCGGGAGTGGAGCTTTGTGATTTCTACTGCTCTTCAGGAATGAAGCCTGTCCCTCAGCAGACATTTGGTGATGAGTTTCATGTAATGTGGGTCAGTGTTTCCCAGACTTTACTGATCATAAGAATTACCTGGGCTACTTATTTTAAAAATTACATATCCCCACTCCCCACCCAGAATCTAGAAGAAAAAGCAGGGGAATGTATAGGTTCAGCACGCAGTCCAGTCCAGCTGAAGTGAGTTTGGGACTAATTGGTCTAGGCATTTTTTTTCAGTGTCGGCACTTACAATACTGCCTAGGAGAGAGATTTCAATGTTGAAGTCTCTAAGACACAGGTGTCCCTTTGCTGTGGTTCTGTGAGTCTGGAGAGTCATGCCATTTTGAAAGAAAGTCGGCGAGATGCCTGCCTGCCTGACCAGGTGGAGCTTGGGCCACGCGTGTGCTTCGCGCCACAGCCACATGTGTTCCACCCCAGCACGTGATCCAGGGGCTACGTTTCGTTGGCCTTTAAGGACAGGAGCCTTGGAAACTCAGTGAAGAAGAATATCTAAGTGACAGAGACGGAAAGCTGTAGTGATGTGCACTGATTCCACACTGTGCCTAAGGGGACATTTCTAGGTGGCCTCACTCTGTGACTAGGGTGCTGTTTTAATATCTTATATACAAGGTCATCTTGTAGGTGTTTGTCTCTGGTCTATAAACCCTCTGCGTTTATACCAAAGCTTTTGCAAAGCACAACTTTGAAGCAGTGGACAAAATAAAAGTGCAATTTTCCTAAGTTGACCTCTGAATTTTGTGTCTACACTAAATCCTTCTAGTTTCAATGTCTACTCAGGATCAGGGCTTATGTATCTTTCCAATTTGTAAAGCATCGAGAATCAGCAGAAATGATTGACTTTTGAATAATCTTCAAGTTGACAATATATTTTCTTAAAAGTCCCATTTGTGAAAGCTGTTTCCTAGGTGACCAAGGGGTAATTTTGGCATGTCTTGAGAAAGAATAAAAGGTTATCAATTGTACAGCAATAAGGCATAGTCCCAGAATAAATTGTGCAAGTGTATATCATATCTGTCATAAATTATAGATAAGCTAGAATATATCTCTATCTCTAGATAATGAATCTGATATGCTTAGAGGAAAATGCAACCAAAACCAGTTTTTGATATCCTGTAATGTGTCACAATGTTACGTGCCAGTAGTGGCTTTACCATAAGAGAAGCATTAAAATGATTTTTAAGAACTGGAGCCAAGCATCTGTCAATATAAGCCATATGCTGTAAGCTTTCAAAACCTCTTAAAGGGGGCCAATTGGTCATTCCTCAGGTCCTAAGGGAGGGCATGACACAGGCTCCAGGCCACAGAGGCAAAGACATGGACCCCATCCCTACTGCCCCTGCAAGTCCCAAGCGCCACCAGAGCTCTTCTCATGGACTGGAGAGAGTGGGGTGGTACCTAGAGAGCCAGAAACTCAGAAAGGTAGGTTGTAATGCCAAGAACACAAGACCCTCGTGAGGCGGAAGCTACGCCTTGCATCTACCTTGGGGGGCCAGGGAGGAGGAGAAATGTCAGTGAATGCAGACGGAAAACCCATCTTCTGGAACCACTGGCCGGAAGTCAGGCGCGGGCTGCATCCCGAGCTCTCTTCTCTCGATGGTTGCAAGCACCTTGCCCTGGGCAGCCTTGCAGATGGGAGACTAGCTGATCTTTGAGTCTTAAGATCCTCGAAAGTTCCCTGCTCCACCTTGCCCCGCTTCCTCCCCGAGTCATTACTGAGAGAGGTGCCGCTCAGCTTTGGGGTTGACGCAGTCGGGGTCACGTCCACGCAGAGCTCTCAGGGTGGCCCCGGGTACAGGAGGGAGGACAGAGCAGCCTCGGGCGGAGGACTGGCACGTGCCCGGTCTGTGGCTGGACAGGAGCAGGAGGCGGCGTGCAGGCCGCTCTGGGCGGGGCGGGGAGCAGTGCGGGCCCAGGCTGGTGTGCTGCCCCTCTCTCACATGGCCCCCTCCGCCCACCCTGCCCTGTCTCAGGAGAGGAAGAAGACCTCCCAGATGACCCCCCAGCGGGGCTTCAGTGAAAACGACGACGAGGACGACGAGGACGACGACGACTCCTCCGAGACCGACTCTGACACCGATGAGGACGAAGAGCACGGGCCCCCTCCGGAAGGGTGAGGGAGGCCGCCTGGCACGCGCGCTCAGGCAGGAGGAGACTCCCTGTCCAGACCCGGGCTGGGAGGGCTTTGGGGGCAGCAGTGTTCCAGCGGCTCTCCTGAGCGCTTGTGTTTAGGGTTCTCAGATGTCTCCAACCCAGCACTGCCTCTCCCAGCCCCGTGCTCTCCCTTGCTCTCTCTGAGACTCGAGGGTTAGATGCTGTTCTTCAGGTAGCTCACGTTCTGAGCCCGAGAAAATGCATGTGTGCGCGGAGCGAAACGGGCCCTGTGCATCAGCCCCTGTCATTTAGGAGCCCCCCATTCCTGCTGCCGCCTGGTGCCACATTAGTCATGACTCACCCCCAGGGGTTTTATTCAAAGTGGATTCTAAGTCCCATCGATTGACAGTGCAATTACGGGTTCAATAAATGATGGCACAGTCAGTCAGTGGCATTCTGCCTAGCCGTTAGAAGCTAGGTGGCCACTTTCCATGCACCGGCAAGGAGCAGTTGCCAGGAGGCGCTGCGCAATTTTTAAAAGATATGAAAGCGTGTTTCTGCTGTGCTATCCTGTGTCTAACGCGAATGTCACACGGACTGTCTTTGGAGGACACACCAGGAACTGGTAATAATGGTCAGTTGGGGTGAGGAACCGCTGGTGGCAAGGGGACAGGTAGGAGTAAGCCGTAACTCTTCACTGTATTTATTTTGTATTTTTTACCAAGTGCATGTATCATAGTAACGTAGTTTAGTAACTATAAAAACAGTGAACCCTGGGTTTTCCACCTGCATGTTTAACCCCGCACTGACGTCCATGGTTCTCACTGTGCTTCGTGATCATATTCTATAAGTCATATTCTAGGGAATGTAAACTTAAAAAGAGATCTATTTATTTGAAGGGCAGAGTTACAGAGAGAGAGGGAAAGAGGGAGAGAGGGAGAGAGATTTCCCATCCGCTGGTTCACTTTGGCCCTGGGCTGGGCCAGGCCAAAGCTGGGAGCCTGGAGCCCAAGTACTTGGGCCTTCTGCTGCTGCATTCCAGTAGGACGCTGGATCAGAAGTGGAGCAGCCAGGGCGTGAACCGACACTCTGATGTGGGTTGCAAGTGGCAGCGGAACCTGCTGTGCCACAGCACTAGCCCTGGGAAATGTAAATTTTAATTCATTGATATATTTAATTTTTTAGAGTAAGTCTCACCAGAAACACCTTATTAACAACCTTATAACCCACTTAATATTTGGCAATGTTTATTTCGTTTTACTTTATTATGGTTAATACATATGCGCTACTGTTTTTTACTATATACATTGTCATAAATCAGTACTTTCTTTTTTTAATTAATATATTTGAGAGGCAGTGAAACAGAGAATCTTCATCTACTAGTTCATCCTTCAAATGTCCACGATGACCAGGGCTGGGCCAGGCTGAAGCTGGGAGCCAAGGGGTGGCGGAGACTCGAGTATTTAGACCACCACCCGCCGCCCCCCAGGGTGTACACTCGGCAGGAAACTGGAATCAGCAGTGGAGCTGGGACAGGAGCCCGGGCACTCTGACACAGAATGCAGCGCCCAAACCCGTCTTTTTTTTTTTTTTTTTTTTTTTTTTTTTGACAGGCAGTTAGACAGTGAGAGAGACAGAGAAAAAGGTCTTCCTTTTCCATTGGTTAACCCTCCAAAAGGCTGCTACGGCCGGTGCGCTGTGGTGATCCGAAGCCAGGAGCCCGCTGCCTCTCCTGGTCTCCCATGGGGTGCAGGGACCAACAAGCACTTGGGCCATCCTCCACTGCACTCCCTGGCCACAGCAGAGAGCTGGCCTGGAAGAGGAGCAACTGGGACAGAATCCGGTGCCCCAATCGGGACTAGAACCCAGGGTGCCGGCGCCGCAGGTGGAGGATTAGTCTAGTGAGCCACGGTGCCATTAGGCCAAACGCCTGCCCCACACGAGGACTTTGTATTAACTGTGTAAAATGCAGTCTGACAAACCCAACCATCTTCCGAAGTTTGGATATTTCATTTGGTTCCAATGATTTTGCTTTCATAAACATCGTCAAAACATCATCTCTAAAACATTTTTTTCTTGGCGTGAAGTATTTCCATGTCAGAAATCAAAATCTCTTATTCCACATTCTCTCATAATTCCTTCCATTCACAAAAACGGAAGGCGATTTTTGTTACGGTTTGACATAAAAAGAATTCTGTTTTGGATTTCCTGCAGTTGCGTCCTCCTTCACTGTCAGATGATGGAGAAGGAATTATCACCAGCTTTAAAGCTGCCTTTCACAGCCCTGGATCAGGGCCCGTCCCCGGGTCAGGGGACACACGCTCTGCCGCCTCGCTCTTCTCCGGGCACCTGACCAAGTGGTGTCCCCTTCCCCAGGGCCTACGATCCTGCGGACTATGAGCACCTGCCCGTTTCTGCCGAGATTAAGGAGCTCTTCCAGTACATCAGCAGGTGAGCGCTAGGACCTCGCCCTCCACCCGCCCTGGCTGCCTCACCCGGACCTTGCCTACCTCTAGTCTGCAAGAGGGCCGTCTCCTTCTGTGTCTCAAGCCTGAACAGTAGAGTGGCTTTCTCTGACTGTCTCCACTTGGCCTTGACAATCCCCTAGGTACACACCTCAGTTGATCGAGCTGGATCACAAACTGAAACCCTTCATTCCGGATTTCATCCCAGCTGTCGGCGACATCGATGCATTCTTAAAGGTACAGGCAGTCCATCCTACAACTGGCTCCTTAGATGATTCTCCCGACTGCCTGCCCTCCCTCTAACAATTCCAGTAATTTCCTAGACTGCATTGGCTACAGTGATAACATATTCATTTCACCAGAACCCTTAACCTTGCTCTCTGTTCCAAATTATACTCATTGCTATTAAGTAATATTTTATTATCTCATTATAAATGAAAACTTTGTCATATATTTGTCATCCTAATTATGAATCCAAGATTTATATTTAGGGTCCTATTGATCATATATGTTTTCTTTTCTTTTTAAAAGATGTATTTATTTTTATTTGAAAGGCAGAGTTTACAGAGAAAGAGGGAGAGACAGAGAACTGCTATCCACTGGTTCACTCCCCACATAGCCACAACAGCCAGAGCTGGGTCAGACCAAAGCCAGGGGCTTCTTCTGGGTCTCCAACGTGGGTGGCAGGAGCCCAAGCACTTGGGCCATCTTCCTCTGCTTTCCCAGGCCAATTAACAAGGAGCTGGATTGTAATTGGAGCAGCCGGGACTCAAAATGGTGCCCATATGGGATGCTGGCGCTGTAGGCTGTGGCTTTACCTGCTATACTACAGCACCGACTCTGATAATATATTTTTGTCTAGGTAGTATTTAGTCCATCATGATAACAATCATGCTTTTTTTTTTTTTTAAGATATATTTATTTGAAAGGCAGAGTATCAGAGAGAGAGAAAGGGAGAGAGAGAGAGAAAGAAATATCTTCCATTTGCTGGTTCACTCCCCAAATGGCCACAACAGCTAGGGCAGGGCCAGGCTGAAGCCAGGAGAGTAGAACTACATCTGAATCTCCTACGTGGGTGGCAGGGGCCCAACTACCTGGGCCACCATCCATTGCTTTCCAAGATGCATTTGCAGGGAGCTGATTACAAATGGAGCAACCAAGATTCCAACCAGCGCTCCCGGATGCGATGATAGGGGATGCTGGTGTCACAAGTGGCGGCTCAGTTCACTGCACCAAAATGCCGGCCCCAGCATGCTTTATTTTTTTTTTTTTTTTTAAGATTTATTTTATTTTACTTGAAAGGCAAAGTTACAGAGAAGAGGGAGAGACACAGAGAGACAGAGATCTTCCATGCGCTGGTTCACTCCCCAAATGGTCTCAATAGCAGGGGCTGTTCAGGCCAAAGCCAGGAGCCCAGAGCTTCATCTGGAACTCCCACGTGGATGCAGGGCCCAAATACTTGGACAGCCTTCCACTGCCTTCCCAGGTGCATTAGCAGGGAGCTAGATTGGAAGTGGAGCAGTTCCCAGATGGGATGCTGGCATCGTAGGCAGCGGCTTAAACCCCTCCCCCCACGAGGACTCTGGCCCCGTCCCAGCATGCTTTCTAATACTGGGAACAAGGTGAGCCAGAGAGTTCTTCCTTTTCAGCTGATTGACGCAGCAGGTGTGATCTGTTGCGGCCCTCCCACTTTCCTCTCTGCCTCCTTCCCTTGTTCTTAACCAGGTCCCACGTCCTGACGGAAAGCCTGACAACCTTGGCCTGTTGGTGTTGGATGAACCTTCTACAAAGCAGTCTGACCCTACAGTGCTCTCCCTGTGGCTGACGGAGAATTCCAAGCAGCACAACGTCACGGTAAGAGACTGGCCCATCCCAGGCCCCGCTGCAGAGGGCCAGCGGTGCCATTTGTACCGTGCTTCCTGTCGAAAGGAGTAGCTGTGGCTTTGGGCCAGCTCTGCTTTCGCAGACAGTTTACTCGGGACATAATCCACATATCGTGTAGTTGACCCTTTACACTGCCCCACTCATTGGTGCTTGGTGGGTTCACAGAGTTGTACAGCCATGGTCACCTTCTAATTTAGACACATTCTCATCGTTCCAAATAGAAACACCACGCACATACGGAGTCACTCCTCATTCTCTCCCCCTCCTGCCCAGACGCCGGCAACCACTTCAGCCTCTTCTGGGGCCGCCTAGTGTTTAGTTGTTTGTGTTCACCACGTTTTGTTCACTCACTCACCACTCGTTTCCACATTGATGAGCGATGCTGTGGTGACTGTCAGGATAGCAGTTTTGCATGGGCATACTGTTCTTTCTCTTAGATCCCTGGGTAAGAGTGGGACTGCCGGGCCACAGGCTGTCGCTAACGTTGTCCGCAGTGGCCGCACCGCCGTGCAGTCCCACAGCAGTAACGGAGGGTCTCGGTTTCTCCACAGCCTCACCAGCACTTGCTCTCAGCAGTATTTTTTTTTTTTTTTTGGACAGGCAGAGTGGACAGTGAGAGAGAGACAGAGAGAAAGGTCTTCCTTTGCCGTTGGTTCACCCTCCAATGGCCGCCGCGGACAGAATCCGGCTCCCCGACCGGGACTAAAACCCGGTGTGCCGGCACCGCAAGGTGGAGGAATAGCCTAGTGAGCCACGGCACCGGCTTTCAGCAGTCTTGTAGTTCTGGCTCTCCTGTGGGTCAGAAGTGGTGTCTCACTGTGGTCAGTCCTGCCCGTGGACTTGCCCAGAGCCTTCGCTGGGCCGTGGTTAGGCTGCCCTTTTCCTCGACTCCCTTGTATGTGGTGAGTCGCCCCGTTACAAACCAGAGCGCCGCTTCAGGACTGTCAGCCAGGGTCTCTCCTTGTTTTCCCAGCAACATGTGAAAGTAAAGAGCGTGGAAGACGCGGAAAAGAATCCCAAAGCCATTGACACGTGGATCGAGAGTATCTGCGAGTTGCACCGGTCCAAGCCTCCTGCCACTGTGCACTACACCAGGTGAGAGTGCGCGCGCTGTGGCATGCCTCAGTCACCCTCGCCACCTTTGCCACCTTTGCCCCACTGCTCCCGAGAAGAGGCCCAAAGCCTGGGGACCAGTTTGGTCAGCTGCTGGCTGGGATTGCAGACAGAAGGATGCTGATTTCTCTGGTGTCATTATGGGGCCAGCTCCTCTGAGCCCCAGGCCCTGGGGGAATTTGGTTGGCACAGCCTAGGTTCTCCTGCATTCCTCATAGGCCAGAGTGAGGCCCTCTCCTCCCTCTAGGCACATCCCAGTCCGGGGGCTGCTGCTGCCCTCGATCTAGCTTTCTCATCACTGTTACCTCTGTATTTCCAGGCCCATGCCCGACATCGACACCTTGATGCAGGAATGGTCCCCAGAATTTGAGGAACTTTTGGGCAAGGTGAGTGGAAAGGACCAAGAAGTAAGAGAGATGTGGCGGCCGGCGCCGCAGCTCACTAGGCTAATACTGCACCTAGCGGCGCCAGCACACCAGGTTCTAGTCCCGGTCGGGGCGCCGGATTCTGTCCCAGTTGCCCCTCTTCCAGGCCAGCTCTCTGCTGTGGCTCGGGAGTGCAGTGGAGGATGGCCCAAGTGCTTGGGCCCTGCACCCCATGGGAGACCAGGAGAAGTACCTGGCTCCTGGCTTCAGATCAGCGTGGTGCGCCGGCCGCAGCGCGCCAGCCGTGGCGGCCATTGGAGGGTGAACCAACAGCAAAAGGAAGACCTTTCTCTCTTTTTCTCTCTCTCTCACTATCCACTCTGCCTATCAAAAAAAAAAAAAAAAAAAAAAAAAAAAAAGCTAGATGTGGCCCTCATGCCACAGTCCATTGTTTTGTCCCTTACGGTATTATTAACATTTTAGAAATGGAAGTATGGCGGCTGGCATTGTGGCTTAGCAGGTAAAGCCAGTTCCCGTTCTGGCTGCTCCACTTCCAATCCAGCTCTCTGCTAATGACCTGGGGAAAGCAGCAGAAGATGGCCCAAGTGCTTGGGCCCCTGTGACCTGTGTGGGAGACCGGGATGAAGCTCCTGGCTCCTGGCTCCTGGCATTGGCCTGGCCCAGCGCAGCCCCAGCCATTGTGGCCAACAGATGGAAGATCTCTCTCTGCAACTCTGACTTTCAAATAAATCATTTTTAAAAAATAAAAGAAAAATTGAAGTACACCACCCAGTCAGAAGTGTGCACATGCGGTGAGTAGTGGTGCTGCTTTGGCCACTGAGCCCGCTGTGCGCGTTAGGTCAGTGTGCAGAACGCTGCCAGCTTCCTTGGAAGGCCTCAGGCCCCCACCTCCCAAGGCAGCCACCATCCTGACTTCTGATGGCATACATGAGCTTTGCCTGCAGGTGTTTTGTACTTTTTCTAAATTTCTTCAGGATTTTTGTTGTTTTTGGTTTTGTTTTTAAGGATTTATTTGTTTATATGTAAGGCAGAGTAACAGAGAGGGAGGGAAGGAAATCTTCCATCTACTGGCCTGTCGCTCCCCCTCTTCGTGGAGGAACGACACAGGACCCTGCGCTGTTCTTTCTGTCTGCTCGGCCCTCCCCGGGTTTGCTGCTGGTTCCTCCCGGGTTGGCTACTATCCCTTCCACCTCCGTGGAAGTGCAGTTCCCCCTGGCCACATTCCCCACTTCCGCAGGGGAGCGGCACACCGCCGGCCGGCTCTCTCGGGGGCTGCACGGGTGTTCCCTCAGATGTTCCCCTTAGATGTTCCTGGTGCATGCCGTCTCTCTCCTCCTTTATAGTCCTCCTCCGCCAATCCCAACTCGGCTGCCCACACGCCGAGTACGCTGCTCTCCAATCAGGAGCAAGTCCTACAGTTTATTGGTTGAACTGGAGGCAGCTGTGCGGAAGCTGTTTACTTCTCTCCCAACGCCATATTGTGGGAGAGCAGATGCATAGAATAAGTCTTAATTCTAGTAACTCAGTCCAGTCCGGGCTGCTCCCCACAGATCCCCCTTTCTTTTTATTTTTTGGCGTTGATACGTGCCTGTCTTCGGTGTCCCGCGGCACACACTCTGCTCTACTCACTAGAGTTGCCACAGGTTCTTACAAGTCCTATCAATCAGGCAAACCGAATCCGGGTCCTCTCTTCGCCATTGTGAGGAGGTTTTTAGGCGCTGATACGTGCCTGTGTTCGGTGCCCTGCAGCGCATGCTCTGCTCTGCCTGCAGGGGCTTACAAGCCCTAACAAACAGGCAAACCGAATCCAAGCTTTCTCATTGCCGTATTGTGGGGGAGACTTATTAGTGTTGGTTCGTGCCTATCTTCGGTGACCTGCAGCTCATACTCTGGTCGAGCTGCTTGCTGGTGCTTACCGCCTTAATCAGCCAGACCGAATCCAAGCCTCCTAATTGCTGTATTGTGGGGAGGCCTTACTGATGTTAATTCGTGCCTGTCTTCGGTGACCTGCGGCGCATAAGCTGCTAGCCGCCCGCAGGTGCTCATCGCCTCACTTAATCAGGCAGACCGAATCCAAGCTCTCACATTGCAGTGTTGTAGGGAGGCGTTTCTATTTCTCTATTTCTCTATCTCCGGGCATTCCTATTTCTCCCATTCCACTTCTATCTTCCAGCATTCCTATTTCTCTCACTTTACTTCTAAACTTCTATTTCTCTTATCCCTGCAGCTTCCCGGCGCCTCGCCCTGCCGGCAGCTTCACGGCTCCGCGCGGCTTCCCAGCGCCTCGCCCCGCCGGCGGGCTCCGCCCCGAGGCTGCTTCTCGGCGCCTCGCCGGCTCTGAGCCGCTTCAGGCCGCGCCTCTCTCATCTGCGCGGCTCGGCTTTGCGTGCACACTCCGCGGTCTCTCACTAGCCCTTTCGCGTCTGAACCACGGCCTCGCGCCAGCCCCGTTCCCTATCTATTCACGCCCCGTGCTCTCTCTGCACGCGGCGGCTTCCGCGAGTCACACAGCGTAGCTTGCGTCTCCACCACTAACATTCAATCCAAGTTCCCCGGGCTAGCCTGGCGAATTCAACCCAGCTTACATCTCCGCCCCACGGTTTGGCTTCCCGTCCTTTGCTCCCCGGGCTAATCAGACGGATCCCAATCTGGCTTACGTTTCAGCTTCTAGTTTCAACTTTTCGCCCCCTATTCCCGGGCTAACTTGAGAATCCCAAAGTGGCTTTCGTTTCCGCCTTGGCCTGCCCCCCGCGGCTTCAATTTCCCTAACATTTTTCTCTACCCGGTATGTTTCCCCAAGCTTTCTTCCAACAATATTCCTCCCTCATTTCTCCTGGCCTCTCCCCACAGTCCGCGTCCGAGTCTGTTTGTTCTAGCTTTCACTTTCGCTTTCGACCTTAGAGATTTCTCCCAGCTTCCCCCCGTAGTCCGTAACTGAGTCTATGCCTAGGCTTTCAATAGCTTCTTCCGGCACCTCTTTCGTCCGGCTTTTCCCTAGGCTGTTTGCTAGTCTCTCTCTCCGATATTTTCCACTTCTTCCCGTTTCTTCCCTCCTAAGTTTCATATCCGTCCTAAGTTTCCTATCCGAGTCACGGCACCATTATGTCGCTCCCCCTCTTCGTGGAGGAGCAACACTGAACCCTGCCTAGGCTTCATATCCGAGTCACGGCACCATTATGTCGCTCCCCCTCTTCGTGGAGGAGCAACACTGAACCCTGCCTAGGCTTCATATCCGAGTCACGGCACCATTATGTCGCTCCCCCTCTTCGTGGAGGAACGACACAGGACCCTGCGCTGTTCTTTCTGTCTGCTCGGCCCTCCCCGGGTTTGCTGCTGGTTCCTCCCGGGTTGGCTACTATCCCTTCCACCTCCGTGGAAGGGCAGTTCCCCCTGGCCACATTCCCCACTTCCGCAGGGGAGCGGCACACCGCCGGCCGGCTCTCTCGGGGGCTGCACGGGTGTTCCCTCAGATGTTCCCCTTAGATGTTCCTGGTGCATGCCGTCTCTCTCCTCCTTTATAGTCCTCCTCCGCCAATCCCAACTCGGCTGCCCACACGCCGAGTACGCTGCTCTCCAATCAGGAGCAAGTCCTACAGTTTATTGGTTGAACTGGAGGCAGCTGTGCGGAAGCTGTTTACTTCTCTCCCAACGCCATATTGTGGGAGAGCAGATGCATAGAATAAGTCTTAATTCTAGTAACTCAGTCCAGTCCGGGCTGCTCCCCACAGATCCCCCTTTCTTTTTATTTTTTGGCGTTGATACGTGCCTGTCTTCGGTGTCCCGCGGCACACACTCTGCTCTACTCACTAGAGTTGCCACAGGTTCTTACAAGTCCTATCAATCAGGCAAACCGAATCCGGGTCCTCTCTTCGCCATTGTGAGGAGGTTTTTAGGCGCTGATACGTGCCTGTGTTCGGTGCCCTGCAGCGCATGCTCTGCTCTGCCTGCAGGGGCTTACAAGCCCTAACAAACAGGCAAACCGAATCCAAGCTTTCTCATTGCCGTATTGTGGGGGAGACTTATTAGTGTTGGTTCGTGCCTATCTTCGGTGACCTGCAGCTCATACTCTGGTCGAGCTGCTTGCTGGTGCTTACCGCCTTAATCAGCCAGACCGAATCCAAGCCTCCTAATTGCTGTATTGTGGGGAGGCCTTACTGATGTTAATTCGTGCCTGTCTTCGGTGACCTGCGGCGCATAAGCTGCTAGCCGCCCGCAGGTGCTCATCGCCTCACTTAATCAGGCAGACCGAATCCAAGCTCTCACATTGCAGTGTTGTAGGGAGGCGTTTCTATTTCTCTATTTCTCTATCTCCGGGCATTCCTATTTCTCCCATTCCACTTCTATCTTCCAGCATTCCTATTTCTCTCACTTTACTTCTAAACTTCTATTTCTCTTATCCCTGCAGCTTCCCGGCGCCTCGCCCTGCCGGCAGCTTCACGGCTCCGCGCGGCTTCCCAGCGCCTCGCCCCGCCGGCGGGCTCCGCCCCGAGGCTGCTTCTCGGCGCCTCGCCGGCTCTGAGCCGCTTCAGGCCGCGCCTCTCTCATCTGCGCGGCTCGGCTTTGCGTGCACACTCCGCGGTCTCTCACTAGCCCTTTCGCGTCTGAACCACGGCCTCGCGCCAGCCCCGTTCCCTATCTATTCACGCCCCGTGCTCTCTCTGCACGCGGCGGCTTCCGCGAGTCACACAGCGTAGCTTGCGTCTCCACCACTAACATTCAATCCAAGTTCCCCGGGCTAGCCTGGCGAATTCAACCCAGCTTACATCTCCGCCCCACGGTTTGGCTTCCCGTCCTTTGCTCCCCGGGCTAATCAGACGGATCCCAATCTGGCTTACGTTTCAGCTTCTAGTTTCAACTTTTCGCCCCCTATTCCCGGGCTAACTTGAGAATCCCAAAGTGGCTTTCGTTTCCGCCTTGGCCTGCCCCCCGCGGCTTCAATTTCCCTAACATTTTTCTCTACCCGGTATGTTTCCCCAAGCTTTCTTCCAACAATATTCCTCCCTCATTTCTCCTGGCCTCTCCCCACAGTCCGCGTCCGAGTCTGTTTGTTCTAGCTTTCACTTTCGCTTTCGACCTTAGAGATTTCTCCCAGCTTCCCCCCGTAGTCCGTAACTGAGTCTATGCCTAGGCTTTCAATAGCTTCTTCCGGCACCTCTTTCGTCCGGCTTTTCCCTAGGCTGTTTGCTAGTCTCTCTCTCCGATATTTTCCACTTCTTCCCGTTTCTTCCCTCCTAAGTTTCATATCCGTCCTAAGTTTCCTATCCGAGTCACGGCACCATTATGTCGCTCCCCCTCTTCGTGGAGGAGCAACACTGAACCCTGCCTAGGCTTCATATCCGAGTCACGGCACCATTATGTCGCTCCCCCTCTTCGTGGAGGAGCAACACTGAACCCTGCCTAGGCTTCATATCCGAGTCACGGCACCATTATGTCGCTCCCCCTCTTCGTGGAGGAACGACACAGGACCCTGCGCTGTTCTTTCTGTCTGCTCGGCCCTCCCCGGGTTTGCTGCTGGTTCCTCCCGGGTTGGCTACTATCCCTTCCACCTCCGTGGAAGGGCAGTTCCCCCTGGCCACATTCCCCACTTCCGCAGGGGAGCGGCACACCGCCGGCCGGCTCTCTCGGGGGCTGCACGGGTGTTCCCTCAGATGTTCCCCTTAGATGTTCCTGGTGCATGCCGTCTCTCTCCTCCTTTATAGTCCTCCTCCGCCAATCCCAACTCGGCTGCCCACACGCCGAGTACGCTGCTCTCCAATCAGGAGCAAGTCCTACAGTTTATTGGTTGAACTGGAGGCAGCTGTGCGGAAGCTGTTTACTTCTCTCCCAACGCCATATTGTGGGAGAGCAGATGCATAGAATAAGTCTTAATTCTAGTAACTCAGTCCAGTCCGGGCTGCTCCCCACAGATCCCCCTTTCTTTTTATTTTTTGGCGTTGATACGTGCCTGTCTTCGGTGTCCCGCGGCACACACTCTGCTCTACTCACTAGAGTTGCCACAGGTTCTTACAAGTCCTATCAATCAGGCAAACCGAATCCGGGTCCTCTCTTCGCCATTGTGAGGAGGTTTTTAGGCGCTGATACGTGCCTGTGTTCGGTGCCCTGCAGCGCATGCTCTGCTCTGCCTGCAGGGGCTTACAAGCCCTAACAAACAGGCAAACCGAATCCAAGCTTTCTCATTGCCGTATTGTGGGGGAGACTTATTAGTGTTGGTTCGTGCCTATCTTCGGTGACCTGCAGCTCATACTCTGGTCGAGCTGCTTGCTGGTGCTTACCGCCTTAATCAGCCAGACCGAATCCAAGCCTCCTAATTGCTGTATTGTGGGGAGGCCTTACTGATGTTAATTCGTGCCTGTCTTCGGTGACCTGCGGCGCATAAGCTGCTAGCCGCCCGCAGGTGCTCATCGCCTCACTTAATCAGGCAGACCGAATCCAAGCTCTCACATTGCAGTGTTGTAGGGAGGCGTTTCTATTTCTCTATTTCTCTATCTCCGGGCATTCCTATTTCTCCCATTCCACTTCTATCTTCCAGCATTCCTATTTCTCTCACTTTACTTCTAAACTTCTATTTCTCTTATCCCTGCAGCTTCCCGGCGCCTCGCCCTGCCGGCAGCTTCACGGCTCCGCGCGGCTTCCCAGCGCCTCGCCCCGCCGGCGGGCTCCGCCCCGAGGCTGCTTCTCGGCGCCTCGCCGGCTCTGAGCCGCTTCAGGCCGCGCCTCTCTCATCTGCGCGGCTCGGCTTTGCGTGCACACTCCGCGGTCTCTCACTAGCCCTTTCGCGTCTGAACCACGGCCTCGCGCCAGCCCCGTTCCCTATCTATTCACGCCCCGTGCTCTCTCTGCACGCGGCGGCTTCCGCGAGTCACACAGCGTAGCTTGCGTCTCCACCACTAACATTCAATCCAAGTTCCCCGGGCTAGCCTGGCGAATTCAACCCAGCTTACATCTCCGCCCCACGGTTTGGCTTCCCGTCCTTTGCTCCCCGGGCTAATCAGACGGATCCCAATCTGGCTTACGTTTCAGCTTCTAGTTTCAACTTTTCGCCCCCTATTCCCGGGCTAACTTGAGAATCCCAAAGTGGCTTTCGTTTCCGCCTTGGCCTGCCCCCCGCGGCTTCAATTTCCCTAACATTTTTCTCTACCCGGTATGTTTCCCCAAGCTTTCTTCCAACAATATTCCTCCCTCATTTCTCCTGGCCTCTCCCCACAGTCCGCGTCCGAGTCTGTTTGTTCTAGCTTTCACTTTCGCTTTCGACCTTAGAGATTTCTCCCAGCTTCCCCCCGTAGTCCGTAACTGAGTCTATGCCTAGGCTTTCAATAGCTTCTTCCGGCACCTCTTTCGTCCGGCTTTTCCCTAGGCTGTTTGCTAGTCTCTCTCTCCGATATTTTCCACTTCTTCCCGTTTCTTCCCTCCTAAGTTTCATATCCGTCCTAAGTTTCCTATCCGAGTCACGGCACCATTATGTCGCTCCCCCTCTTCGTGGAGGAGCAACACTGAACCCTGCCTAGGCTTCATATCCGAGTCACGGCACCATTATGTCGCTCCCCCTCTTCGTGGAGGAGCAACACTGAACCCTGCCTAGGCTTCATATCCGAGTCACGGCACCATTATGTCGCTCCCCCTCTTCGTGGAGGAACGACACAGGACCCTGCGCTGTTCTTTCTGTCTGCTCGGCCCTCCCCGGGTTTGCTGCTGGTTCCTCCCGGGTTGGCTACTATCCCTTCCACCTCCGTGGAAGGGCAGTTCCCCCTGGCCACATTCCCCACTTCCGCAGGGGAGCGGCACACCGCCGGCCGGCTCTCTCGGGGGCTGCACGGGTGTTCCCTCAGATGTTCCCCTTAGATGTTCCTGGTGCATGCCGTCTCTCTCCTCCTTTATAGTCCTCCTCCGCCAATCCCAACTCGGCTGCCCACACGCCGAGTACGCTGCTCTCCAATCAGGAGCAAGTCCTACAGTTTATTGGTTGAACTGGAGGCAGCTGTGCGGAAGCTGTTTACTTCTCTCCCAACGCCATATTGTGGGAGAGCAGATGCATAGAATAAGTCTTAATTCTAGTAACTCAGTCCAGTCCGGGCTGCTCCCCACACTGGCCCACTCCCCAGATGCCCACAACAACCAGTGCTGGCTGAAACCAGGAGCCAGGAACTCCATTCTGCTCTCCCACGTGGGTGCAGGGGCCCAAGCCCTCAGACAATCTTCTGCTGCCTTCCCATGGATATCAGCAGGGAAGTGGCTCAGAAGTGGAGCAGCTGAGATTTGAACCCGGGCTCCTATATGGTCTGCAGGCATTGCAGTGACAGTTTAACTTGCTGTGCCACAATGCCAACCCCTATATTATTTCAACTTAATCACGCTTTGGTGTCCTCTTTAGCCCAGTATTTTGGGATATTTGTCTATATTTTTCTGTGTGATTGTTCATTTGTTCTTGTTTCTATATAGCATTTTATCATATGAATACTTAACAATTTACCCATACTATGATGGCATGTGGGAAGTTTCTAGTTTTTGGTTGTAACAATAGTGCAACTAGGACATTCATTTTTTGTTTTTTAAGATTTATTTATTTACTTGAAAGAGTTACACACGGAGAGGAGAGGCAAAGAGAGAGAGAGAGAGAGAGAGGGGTCTTCCATCCGCTGGTTCACTTTCCAATTAGTTGCAATGGCTGTAGCTGCGCCGATCTGAAGGCAGGAGCCAGGAGCTTCTTCCGGGTCTCCCACGTGGGTGCAGGGGCCCAAGGGCTTGGGCCATCTTCTACTGCTTTCCCAGGTCATAGCAGAGAGCTGGATCGGAAGTGGAGCAGCCGGGACTTGAACTGGTGCCCATATGGGATGCCGACACTGCAGCTGGCGGCTTTACCTGCTACGCCACAGCACCAGTCCCAGGAACATTCTAACATATCTTTTGGTGAACATATGTACTTCTTTTATTTTATTAATTTATTTATATTTTATTTTTTTATTTTTTAAAGATTTATTTATTTAGGTAGAGTTACAGAGAGGCAGAGGCAGAGGCAGAACCATCTGTTGGTTCACTCCCCAAATGCCACAATGACCGGAGCTGGGCTGATCCAAAGCCAGGAGCCTCCCCCAGGTCTCCCATGTGGGTGCAGGGCTCAAGGACTTGGGCCATCCTCCACTGCTTTCCCAGGCCATAGCAGAGAGCTGGATTGGAAGTGGAGCAGATGGGACTAGAACCAGTGCCCATATGGGATGCTGGCACCATAGGTGGCAGCTTTACCCCCTACGCCACAGTGCTGGCCCCAAACCTTATGTTCTACTATGCTATCTATACCTCGGTGGCTTTTTTCTCCCTGCTAAAATGTAGGCTCCATGAAGACAGTTTTTAGTAGTTTCTTGAAGAAACAATGGCTTTCTTCATGACACTTTAAAAGTGTGACTAGGGGACTGGACAGCTAGATTACAGGACATCCCTCAGTGAATACTGTGCCAGGGAACCATGGCAGGGATTATTTTGGCAGTATTAACAGACAGCAGTGGTACATGGTTAAATTGGGAAAAAAGCAGGTAAGCAAATTTCAGAACTGTATGCACTGTTTTTGGTGGAGAGAGAAAAAGTTTTATGAAGGCTGCAGTTTTAAACTTGCCATGTGACTTGTTTTGCCTGTCACCGGGGTACGACGCCATGTCTGTTTTCTCTGTCCCCACGGGGGTCTCAGGACCATTAGGGATTACAACATCAAGTAATTCCTTGGCCATAGCCAGCCACTTCTTCACAGATCCACACAGGAAGACAACACGGCCGTCTAGTTTAGTTACCAAACCCTTTGGTCTGACGGGTCACCCGCCACTCCGGTAGTCACTGAGTGTGACCAGTTCTGCCTCCCTGGGGGCAGGGGAAGCGTGTGGAATGAGTTGGCCATGGCTGCTGTGTGAAGTGCCGCAGGCCAGGAGTGCAAGGTCAAGTTGTGGGCAGGGCTGGTTCCCTGAGGCCTCTCTGCTTGGCCATTTCCCTTCTTCACGTGGTCGTCCTCAGTGTGTGTCTGCCCTGGACGCCGCTTGCGGTGAGACCACCGTTCGGACGGCACTGATGGTCTCAGGGTCACTCAGTGATCTCTCCGCATACACTCACATTCTGTGATGCAATCAACACAGAATCGGGGGGCCGGGGTTGGGGGACACGGTTCAGGCTAGGAGCCCTGGGACTTGAGCCTTTTGACTTCTGATTGAACCCTCGCCCCGTGCAGGTGAGCCTGCCCACGGCCGAGATCGACTGCAGCCTGGCGGAGTACATCGACATGATCTGTGGTGAGTGCTCTCCCGCTCCCCGCCCCTGCACAGATCCTGGCCAGGCTTTTGATAGGCCGTGGGCGTGGGTACTGCCTCCAGTTGAGCCAGCACTCAAGGGTGATGCCTGGGTGCACGTGGCTGCTGGCTGGGGACACACGCACATGCCTGTCACCCCCGAGTTTGTTTGCTTCTGTTTCTAGGAAGTGTGTTTATTTGTTTCTTTGTCTGTTTTAGCCATCCTGGACATCCCTGTCTACAAGAGCCGGATTCAGTCCCTGCACCTGCTCTTTTCCCTCTACTCGGAGTTCAAGAATTCACAGGTGGGCCAGGCATGGAGCCCACCGTGGTCCCCTGCGATCACTGCGGCCGTGTCCCAGGGCTCTGTCTGCAGTTCCCACTGCCCTTCCGAGAGCAGTGGGGGAGGGGGAGGGTGGAGGGTGTGCGCCTCGGGAAGCTGGGGGAGGGTCTCTGGAGGACTGTGTTCTCACAGCAGAACCAAGGGCCTCCTGAGTGGAAGCAGGGAGGAGGTAAAAGAGGCCTCGTCTGTGAATCTGTATTTATTTATTTTCATTGGAGAAGCCGAGCGACAGATTCACTGATGGAGATCTTCCATCTGCTGGTTCACTCCCCACATACCCACACCGGTCAGGGATGGGCCAGGCCGAAGCCAGGAACTCAGTCCCATCCAGGTCTCCCATGGCGGTGGCGGGGACCTAAGCACTTGAGCCATCATTGCTGCCCGCAGGGCTCACCAGCAGGAAGCTGGGACTGGACCGCAGACTCCCTGATGTGGGGTGCGCATGTCCCAGACTGTGGCTGAACAGCTGCTGGGCCAGACGCTCAGCCCTCGGGGCGCTTTACACAGCCACCAGCAGGATGCTGTTTTGGAAGCAGAATTAGGAGACAATAGGAGCTGACGGGTTTGCGAGAGGTTGGTTCTTGCTAAAATGCAGCAACTATGTGCGTACCCTAACTTCCCTCTCTTTCCTCACAGCATTTTAAGGCTCTCGCTGAGGGCAAGAAAGCATTCACCCCTCCCTCCAACTCCACCTCCCAAGCCGGGGATGCCGAGACACCGGCCTTCAGCTGAGCCGCTTCCCGGGCAGCGAGGGCACGGCCGGCCCACAGGCTGCCTTCCTGGGGCGGTGCGCAGCTTCACCGCTGCGGAGACGGGACGAGAAGAACTGGAATTTGCTGAGGGATCCGTGGAGCTCGGGCTGGGAGGAAAGCTTAAAAAGATACTTTGTCTGGGATAGGAATGCAATTACCTTCAAGTTCACTGACAAAGATTTTCTAAATAAAATACCCTACCTGTTGTTGTTTCCTGCTTTTCTTTGAAATGAAAGAGAAAAGGCTGTTGGAGCAGAAGGCGGAGGCAAAGAAGGTGGCCTGGTAATAATGAGGTCACGTGCAGGCAGTGTCATCAACCAGCTTTGCCCACGGAGGCCACCCCAGAGCGGGCGTGGAGGGACCCGTTTTGCTCGGGGTCCCTGTCCAGAGAATGCCGGCCTCCGGCAGGCCCCGTCTGGCTGTGCGCTCCCCGCCTCGCTGTTGCAGGAATCCAGGCAGGTGGCTGTGGCTGGGGTCAGGGCGGAAGTTGGAGAGACCGACGGATTTGGGGCATGTTTTGGAGTTAAAGCAAACTCTGGTCAGGAAACCTGAAACTGCACTGCTTCTTCTTTGATTTTTTTTAGAGTTTATTTATTTGAAAAGTACAGTTACAGAGAGAGGGAGGGAGAGCTAGGGACTGAACCGACCCCCATCTGGGTGCCAGCGTCACAGGCAGTGGCTGTACCTGCCCCACCACAGTGCCGGCCCTAGTGACTCCAGGTTCTCCCTGCTCTGAAGCACATCCCAAACCCTGCGAGGGGTGACCTGGGGATTACACGAAGTGTTACGTGGCTGAATCCACGCCCAGAGACTGCGAATAGCGCGGGTGAGCTGCACTTCCTGTCTGAGCTCCTGGCTGTGCCTGGGCTTTTGAGTATCCCTTCTGCTCTCCACCCTGGCCTGAGCCACTGCTTCCAGTCTCCGCTGTCCCCCAGCTCCAGCTGCTCCCTCCTGGCTGCCTGCCCTGCGCCCTGGGAGAGGTCAGTTACCTTCTCTGCCTCCTTAACCCAGCTGTCAAACAGAATGAACACCAGCTCACCTCTTCGGCTCTTCCGAGGGTAACAGATACGTGAGAAGATGAAGTGCCACCAAGCGTAAATCTGCAGCGTGGCTCTTTAGATTTTCCATTTGGCTGCTCTGTCTCCACCCCAAGACCCTCACGTCCACAGTTCCCAGATGTGGACCGCAAAACCCAGCTGCTTGCCACACTCCAAACAGGGCTTGGGAGTTCTCTTCTGACTCAGCCTTTATGGAGGCTGTTTTTCGTGTTGGAAATGTCCCTCCCCGTCTCTGCTGATCCGAGGTCCTTAACACTTCTACAACAAAAGTCAAGCCCAAGTAGTTACATCTTTACGCCTTCCTTTAATCTTACTAAAAAAAAAAATGACACGTAAGAGTTTTAATTTTTTGAAAGGCAGAGTAACAGAGAGGGAGAGTTTAAGAGCTGTCCCGGGGCTGGCACTGTGGCATACACCACCTGCGACGCTGGCATCCCACATGGGCACCAGTTCAAGTCCCGGCTGCTCCACTTCCGATCCAGCTCCCTGCTAATGTGCCTGGGAAAGCAGTGTAAAACAGCCCAAGCGCTTGGGCCCCTGCATCTATGTGGGAGACCTGGAAGAGGCTCCTGGCTTCGGCCTGGCCCATGGCTGGCTGCTGTGGCCATCTGAGGAGTGAACTAGAGGATGAAGGGTCTCTCCCTCTATCTCTGTGACTCTTTTGAGAATAAATAAATATTTTAAAATAGAGAAAGCTTTTTCATCTGCTGGTTTATTCCCCAAGTGACTGCAACAGCCAGGGCTGGGTCAGGCCAAAGCCAGGGACATGGAACTTGGCTAAAGTCTCCCAAGTGGGTGGCAGGGATCCAAGCACTTGGGCCATCCTCTGCTGCTTTTCCAGGCACGTTAGCAGGGAAGTGGATTGGAATCAGAGCAGCTGGGACTTGAACTGGCACTCAGATATTAAATGCCAACATTTCAAGCAGCAGCTTAACCTGCTGTGCCATTATGCCTGTCTCAAGAATTTTTGTTTTAAAAAAACCATAAACCAGTTAGGACAGATGACAGAAGAAAATGACCACCGACTATATAAGCAACATAATTTTGGAATGTGGACAAGAGTAACTGATTTGGGGTGGGCAGTTGGGGAAGCAGAGAAGAACTCTGAAACCGTGGAGGAGAGAGCCCAGAACGGAAGCTGCTGGACACCGGAACCCTAGAAAGTGCCAGGAATGGAAAGTGCCAGGCGTTTCTGACGGCAGGTGTGCCGTGCGCGGCTGAGAGCAGGCCTGGTGATTCTGTGGACGGAGTGGGGTCCCAGAAACTTCCCCACCTACCTCCTTGCCCCAACAGAAGATGGACAGCTCTGACCGCGGAGGCTCTGGGCAGGAGCACCTCTGAGGACAGAAGGAAGGGGCCGTATTTAAAATAAGGATTGTGGGGCCGGCGCTGTGCAGTAGGCTGATGCTCCGCCCGCGGCGACGGCCTCCCACGTGGGCGCAGGTTGATGGAACAGAGCCGAGCGTGGGTGCGTGGGTGCTCGCTATTTTCTCCACTGTGTGATTCAGAGATTTCATTTAGAAGGCATTTGAAGAAATGAAGCAAAGACATGGAACTCCGTTCAGTCAAGTTTATTGAATTTACTTTGTGCTTCGCACTGTCCTAGGCAGTAACATGGGAAAAATTATAAAATAAGACCTCAACAGGGGAGAAACACACTGCACCTGGTGCTCTCCTGTCGTCACCACGTTGCTTTTTACAGCATTCTTAGGTTGCTTTGGGGGGTTTGTGGGCTCCCTCTCTCTCCACAACCCCCGGAACTGCTGGCACCACTGCGTTCTGTGCCTGTGGGGACCAGCCCCTAAAGTGCAGAGGGTGGGGCAGCCAGGGCGTGGCCGGGGCCAGGGTCCCACCAAGGGGAAGACATGCAGAGAGAGAAAGCCACCATCGATCCTGAGCCTCAGTCGCTCACAGTGAATGCCAGAGAGGTCAAACTCGGGGCTCTGGGGCCCTCGCTCACCCCCTTCCCTGGGGGCTGTGCTTAAAGTGCCAACACTGTAAAAGTGATGCATAGCTACATGCTGTCCTGAGTGCCACGGACTTGTCACCTCCTCCTTCTACCCTGACTTGTGCTAACACCAGGCACTGGCACTGCCAGGGGCCAGGCCTTTGGGGTCGTCTAGGGCCCCGTGGAGTAAGTCCAGTGTATAATCTTTGATGCCCGGGAGGAGGCAGGGCAAGGGGACAGAGGACAGAGAGGTGTGCAGCAAAAGGGACCAGGCTGTGCTTGGCCAGGGCCCCGGGGCCAGGGGCCGGCTCCTGTGTGGAGGGCAGATGGGCTGGGCAGCTGGGGGGGGGGGGGTCCTACATTTCCCTGAGGGAACAAAGCTACATAGCACAGGAAGGTCCAGAACGTGCAGGGCCCTCCCTGTCCCCCCACGCAGGCAGCCCCATGCCTACTGTACAGGTGCAGAGGAGGAACGGGACGGGGGCCTTGCAGGCCACGCCACACCTGGATGCCGAGTGACGAGGGAACCCACCTGACGGAAGAGCCCCCCCTGCCTGGGCCCAGCCATCTCGTGCAGTCCCCAGCCTGAGTGAGCACAAGGGCTCAGGCAAGAGGACATCTGTGCCCCTGTGTGTCAGGGCCCAGTGAAACGCATCAGAGGGCACAGCAGCCAGGAGGCAGCCAAGTGGCGGTGGCGTGGCCAGGCCCGGGATGCCTTGGAGCAGGAGTGGGAGGGTGCAGCGGGGCCAGGAGGGCACTTGTCCCATCCTCAGCTCAGAGCCAGATCTCATCGCTGCTCACGCTGGACACTCGATAGATGTAGCCCAGCATTGGGAGGCGGATGAAGCCTGGGGAGGGGGGACAATCAGGGACCCTCGATCCTTGGGGGCCTCTCTGCCCCTGGTACTCAGGATAAGCACGGGAGGGGAGCAGAGAGGCAGCAGCAGGCCCCTCCCTCCCCAGTACCTCGGCTGGTGAGGAGGCCGCCGGGCTCTGGGTCCAGAAGCTCTGGCCGGCTGCTATTCTGAGCCATCTGCTGGTCTGCTGGTTTCCCTGCTGGATGACAGAGAGGGTGGTGCCAGGATGAGGTGCGTGCCTGATGGGGCCGAGCCCCACTGGGTAGCAAGCTCTCCCTCTGTCTCCCAAGCACTTCTGATGCTTTTAAAGCAGGAGCAGCAGGGGCAGGGGGAGAGGAGGGCTGGGCGTACCTCTGCAATCCGGAGTGAGGTCGTTGAGCTGCAGGTTGGACGGGAGGGACATGTTCTCCCGCGGCAGGCGCACGTTGTTGAGTTTCAGGTTGTTGGAGTCACTACAGGGCAGACGGAGGCTTCAGTGCGTGCTGGCACCAGCAGCCCGGGCTCCGGTCCCCACCTGCCTCCAGGTCCAAACCATCCGTCCACCCAGCCCCAGGGAGAGTTACCTAGAGATCAGAGATGGGCGCCGGGAGGGGCCTGAGGAGAAAGAAACCAGGCCGTGACTGCCAGTGCACCCCCCCACGCCGGGCTCCACCCCTGCCCTTTCAGAGCCGGGACCTCAGAACAGAGGCCTCAAATGCCCAGCAGAGATGGGGCTCCCAGTGCCTGCCCCTGCCACCTGGTGTGCAGGGGTGCACGCTGTCTTACCCCGGCCACACTCTGGAAGAGCCCTGCCCAGCCCCACTCGCAGCTCTGGCTGCTACCCACAGCCACCCTCGGCCACCAGTGCCCCCGGCCCTACCTTTGGTCTTCTCTTTCCTGCAGACCAGGCACGCCACCAAGGTGCTGAACCCCACTAGGGTGCCCAGGGCAAGCCCCCCAGCCACGACGATGCCCAGCAGTGGCACTTCCACCCGGGTGGCCAGGAGCCCTGCAGGTTGTGTCCTGGTTAGGTTCCAAGTAGGCAGTGCCCCCACCCCCAGGATGCCCTCAATATTTCTCTGCCCCCTCCTTGCCCAAGGTGGCCAGGGACAGCTCACCCCCTAACCTCCCCAAAGCAACAAGTCCTCCCATGTCTGTGCTATGGTCCCTGCGCCCACCTGAGGCTACGCTGGGCCAGTTGCTGGCAATGCTCACCGGGCGCCGGGAGCGAGGCACTGGTGACTCCCACATCGTTGCTGGCCACCACCGAGAGGTTGTGCGGCAGGCTGCGGAGCTGCAGCTGCACGGTGTGGTTGGTGAGCCAGGGGTAGTTCTGGGCGTCTAGCACCAGGAAGTCGGAGGTGTTGACAGTCACCGGCCCATCCTGGTCGATCCAGGTGACATTGGCAGGTGGGTTGGCACGCACCAGGGCAAACAGGACAACTAAGAGGCCTGAGCCCTCATTTTCCGGGTACTTGGCCCCAACCTGGGTGATCTCTGGCTTAACTGGGTGAAGCAGAGAACAATATGGTGTCACCACGGCCCCTCATCTTCCCAGCCCTTTCTTCCCAAGTCCAGGGCCCTAGACTCTCCTCAGGGGACACAGAAGCAGGGGCCCAAGTGTGCTGGGGAAGCAGCATTTCCTAGTGGTGTCCAGCGTGATTACAAGAGTCTGGATTTGAATGGTGGCTCTGCTTCTCACCAGGGGTATGACTTGGACTCACTGCTCAACCCCTTGGTGCCTCACTTCTCAGACGACCACGAGGACAAAGTGAGTTAATCCTTGCAAAGTGCTGCAACGTTTGTTAAGTGTCTTGCTGGGGGCTGCTGGGGGTCCCCGGGCAGAGGACGCACCCCACCCCGGGGGCACTCACACTGCACGTTGAGGATGACAGAGGCGTTGGCTGGCCGGCCGCTGCCTGGGTCCTGCAGGGAGCAGTTGAGCTCGTGCTGGGCCCGCTGGGCAGTGACAGTGAAAGTGCTGGTCCCTCCGGAGAAGGCCTCCCCACCCACGCTCAGCAGCCTTGACGTGCTGGCCTCCTGCAGCTGCCCATCCAGGTACCAAGCCAGCTGGGGGGTGCCAGGGCCCCCTGCCACCCGGCAGGTGAAGGAGTGGCGCTCATTCTCCCGAAGTGCCCGCTCCGCCCAGGTCTGACCATCGATCTGTGGTGCCAACTCCCCCTGACCTGGAACAAAGCAGGGGGCCTCTAGGGAGGCTCCATACTGTTCTTTGACCAGGCCGAGTCCAGTTGCAGAGGGACTGCAGGCTGGGGGACAGGGCACCGGGGTTCTCTCAAGGGACTGGCTGGACCCATGGCAGGTGAGAGAGGGAAACCTAGCCCGGAGCCCAGGGCTTGGAGTGGGCACCCAGGGCATCGTGCACGCAGCGAGGGGGCTCTGGCCCCCAGAAGCGCTCTGCCAAAGAACGAAAAGGGTGAGTACCTGAGCTCAGGAGGCCCGGCACGAGCAGCAGTGAGTGCAGGAGGGCAGCTGGGCCTGGGGGCAGCGCCATGGCCCTGCCAGGGCCCCGGACTGCTGAGAGAAGGGGCGAGCCGCGCTGTGAGCCAGGTGGGAGCTGACGGGCCCAGCAGTTCCTCCAGGAATTCACTCTCCAGGAACCAGGCATGGAAACACAAATGCAGAATAGCCCACAATAGAGCCCGAAGCCACAATGCACTCACACACGCACAAACACACACCCAGCAGGTGCCCGGACGCGCGTGGGAGCAGGATCCAGCACTGACTCCAGGGGTACAAACCGCACACACCTGCAAGCTTACAGAAGCAGCGAGAGCAATCGGACGCACACAAGCGCACACGAACGTCACCCCCAGAGGACTCGCCTTCCCCCCGGCCCGGACCTCCCTCCTGCCCCATTCCCCATCCCACCTTTCCCAATCCTGGTTCCTGGGGTGGATTGGAGCCGAGCCGGGAAAATCGCAGGCGCGGGGGTCGCCGCAGCGTGCTCCCTCCGCCCCGCCCACTCCCGGACCGCTCACCTGGCTGCCGCCCCGAGCGCAGCCCGAGCGACTGCTCAGGTCTGAAGGGCGCCGCAGTCCGCGGCAAGGGCGGGGGCCGGCCAGGCAGGGCCAATCAATGCCCGACCGCGGGCGCCACGGGCCCTCCCTCCCCAGGCAGGTGGTGGCCGGCCCCGGGCGGGCCTCCTTGCCGCGCTCCCCCGAGCGTCCCTGCCCCTGTGCGTGGCGCGTGGGCTCGACGCAGAAGCAGGCGGAGTCGGTGAGCCCGGCAGCTTTATTGGTTCGGGGCGCCGCGCAGCTGCCCCATCATGTCGGCCAGCATGCGGTTGCACAGAGCGGCGTAGGGGTTGAGCAGCACCAGCTGGCGCCGCGCGAAGGGGCTGCCCAGCCGCGCCGCCCGCTCGAAGTCCCCGCGGGCGTCGTCGTCCCGGCCCTGCAGTCGCGCCAGCAGCCCACGCTGCACGAAGCCCTGGCGGGCGGCGCGGCCCCGGCCGCCGCTCAGCGCCAAGGCGCGCTCCAGGTCGTCCAGGGCGCCTGCGGGAGAGGCCGGGCGGGCGGGGTCAGCGGCGCGCGGGGATGCCCGGTGCCCGGTCCCCCGCGCCTCCGCGGCTAAGCCCGGCGCCGCAGGCCGTGCGGGTCCCTGAGGCGCCGAGCCGGGCCATTTGCACGCGCGGGTTTGCCCATGGAGGTGCGGGCCGTGGTTCCCCTTTCACGGATGCAGACTGGGCTGCACAGCCGCTTAGAGGCGGAGCTGGGACCAAAGGTCAGGCCTCGCCGCGCTCCGCTGACTGTCCACCACGAACACACCGAGACACGCACGTTGCGGGAAAGACCCTGCCCCGCTGCCCCTGCAGGTGGCGGCAGGCCATTCCCCTTAATAGTTATGCTTTTACTGTGTTCCACGTGACTCATCCTGAATCTCAGTTAACCAGGTTATACGTAGGGCTGGGGCACAGCGGGTTAAGCCGCTGCTTGGGTCGCCAGTAGCCTCTATGGGCACTGGTCCTGCCTGCCCCTCTTCCGATCCAGCTGCCTGCCAATGCGCCTAGGAAAGCAGGAGAGGATGAACCAAGGGCTTGTGACCCTGCACCCACGTGGAAACTCTGGTGGTGTTCCTGACTCTGATTAAGGCCATCCGGGGAGCTGAAACGGCAGATGAAAGATCTCTCACTCCAACTCTGCCTTTCAAATAAATAAGTAATTTTTTTAAAATTATGCTTAGCTGCACAGTCCTTGCAAATGCAGTAAAGTCAGCTTTTCATTCTTTTCCTTTTCAGGGTTTTTTTTTTTTTTCCCCCCTTCCATGCCTTAGAAGTTCTCTGTTCCCTATGGTCTGCACTGATGGCCTCTCCTCATTCTTCCATTGTCTCCTGGATCTTCCGTGTTTCCTGTACAGTACTTGAGGTGGGCCTCTGCGGAGGTCTTCAGTAAGATCCCCGACAGCTTCCTCCCTGTCTTCGCCTCAGTTCACTTCCGGTCTGGATCCCTTGGGGCGCTCCAGCACTATCCTGGAGCAAGGCCGCCTTCCCCCAGCAGGAGCTGTGCTCCCCGCCCCACCCACACTGCCCAGAAGCTCCGGGATTGCTGGACTGGAGGAGCCCAGGGCCTCCCGGAGGAATCACCTTGCTTCTCTACGGGGTTTCAGTCAGCGGCTTGTCCCCGGCTGCCTGGAACAGTGGCGCCTGCAGAAGGGCCTCAGGTCTCCATTATTCCCAGAAAGGAGCGTGAACTCCAGCCTGGAGTCCCACCACCACTGCTAGTCCTACCCATTCTGCTGTTCCCTCCCAGGCTTCTGTGGTAACACCTTGCATCAGCCTGGACTCTGGTCCCCAGCACAGTCCCCTGTGTCTCCGTGTCCCCACTTCAGCCCGAGTGACCTGAGAACAGCAGGTGCAATCCAGCTACTCCTTGTAAAACCCTCGTGATCCCCCATGGTTTCAACAAGACACAGGGCAGTCACGGGCTGGCACTCCCTAGTCTTTCTGCAGGCGTAGCTTGGGCGTCTGTCCACACTGCCTGCTCCAGCCACCCTGCCCCTGTGCCTGCCTTCTGGTCCTCCGCAGACTCTACTTTCTCCTGCTGACCCAGCCAACTCCTCATCCTTCCAAACCTGCCTTTCAGGGACAGGGCCCCTGCTGACCCCTCTCAAGCCTGCTACGCCGCTGTCCCAGTGCCCGCTCTGCCCGCTGGCCTGCCACCTGCTGCCTGAGCTCCCCACGCCCCCAAGCCCAGCCCCCCCCCCCCGGTCTCTGGGCAGTGCCCTCTGGGAACCCCTTCTGCAGGAGCTCCGGGCTTCACCGCTGCTCACCTGCCACGTCTCCTTGGAGTCGCCGGGCCTGGGCTCGGTTGTTGTAGGCTGAGGCTCGCTCAGGCAGCAGGTGGATGGCTTGGTCAAACCTCTCCAGGGCTGTGCCCAGGTCCCCAGCCTCGGCTGCCATCACCCCCTGCAGCTCCAGGGCCTTGGACTGCTCCAGCTGTGCTTGAGGGAAACCTCTGTCTGCCCAGAGGGGACAGGTGCGATCAGGACCAAGAAGAAAACGCATCTCAGGGCGACCTGAGCCAAGGCTGTCTGGGTGTGGGTCACAGAAGGGGTCAGTTGCAGTTTGGGGAGCTGAGGTCATCATGGTTGGGAGCTGGCATTGCCCGAGTTCCAAAGAAACCTGGGGGCAGGTCTTGGTTGGCCCCCGATTCATTGCCAAGGGGCTCCCATCCCCAGTTCCTTAACTTGTAGTTTAAGCACTCAAGGTCGCACAGCCCCTAAGTTGCAGAGCTTGGGTTTGAACACAGGTCTGTGGCTCTTTAGCTTGTTTCACTCTCCTACTTGTCCTACACAAAGCTTCTGCCCAACACGTGGGAGACCCAGAAGAAGCTCCTGGCTTTGGCCTGACCCAGCCTCAACCATTGGCGGCCATTTGGGGAGTGAGCCAGCAGATGGAAGATCTCTCTCTCTCTCTCTCTGCACTCTACCTCTCAAATAAATAAATAAACAAAATATTAAAGGGGGGGCACTGTGACCGCCCTGACCAGAGCCTAAGGATCAGCTCGGATCTACCCCTGAGCCTTTCAGCCTAAAGTCCCCATAAAGCTTGGGCTTCCTAACCAGAAACAAAGGGCATCAAAACTCCATGAGGGGGCCGGCGCCGTGGCTCACTAGGCTAATCCTCCGCCTAGCAGCGCTGGCACACCGGGTTCTAGTCCCAGTCGGGGCACCGGATTCTGTCCTGGTTGCCCCTCTTCCAGGCTAGCTCTCTGCTGTGGCCAGGAGTGCAGTGGAGGATGGCCCAGGTGCTTGGGTCCTGCACCCCATGGGAGACCAGGAAAAGCACCTGGCTCCTGCCATCGGATCAGCGCGGTGCGCAGGCGGCAGCGCGCCAGCCGTGGCGGCCATTGGAGGGTGAACCAATGGCAAAGGAAGACCTTTTTCTCTGTCTCTCTCTCTGTCATTGTCTACTCTCCTGTCAAAAACAAAACAAACAAAAAAACACCTCCATGAGGGGCAGTGGAAAAGCCAGTGAGCCAAGTCCGCTCAGTGCGTGGCAGATGCGTCTGCCCGCATGCCCGCTCAGCCACCCCCTGCCCTGTTTCCATCGGCCGTTCTGCAGGGGGTCATGTTCTCTGTTACAGCAGAGGTATTAGCACAGTCCATGGAGCAGGCCGGACAGACTGGCGGTCTTTGTCACATCCTTGTCACCAGGCATACTAAGGATCAGCCGAGCCCTCAGGTTCCAAGCTCAGCCGTAATCCCGGGGTCATGGAACAAGCTCTGTGTGCACTAGCCCATGTGCAGAGCCACTGTCCAAGGCCAAATGCTCACCTTCATCGGCTTCCTCCTCCTCTGCGTCTTCTTCCGGGTCCAACCCCACAACATCTCCAAACGGGGTGTTGGGGTTGAAGATGGCCTGCAGCACGGCGCGATCATTCGGAGTCGCCATGGTGCTCAACTCCAAACTCCCAGGAGGGGAGAGAAGCCGGGCTGGGGCGGAGCCGGCAGCAGGCAGCAGGCAGCAGGCAGCCGCTTTCCTGGGACAACCTCTTTGTGGCTTGAGCTCAACCCCTCCGGCCTGGGGTCAGCGACCCTGGCTAGGCAGAATATTTACAGTTCTTTCCCCACTGCCCTCCTTTCCCAACACAGAACAAACAAATCCGCTCCAGCCTTAAGGTGGGGCAGAGCACAGCGCGCTGCGGCCTGTCACCCAGCCGGAATGATTTGGTTTGATTATGCATTAAGTATTCACAGTTGAGAACACTAAACTCGTTAGGTCCTGGGCATCCGTCTCCAGTGGGTAAGGGGACAGAATGCGGCTAGAACAGCCAGCCTGGAGTTACCATCTTAAAAGAATGGGAAGGTGCTTGAGTAACCAGGCCACAGGCCACGCCCCCCCCAAGCCAAAAGGAAGCTCAACCTTGTGCAGCAATAAACTTGACATGTTTATTAATTAAACTATCACTTAAATAAAAAAAAGTGCATAGAAAATAAACATGTTTAAAAACTCCTTTTTTTTACAAGTATGTACACGTTTACTTTTACATTCAGTCTTTCGTAGAGAGCTTTCAGCATTATTATTTTTTGAACTATTAAAGTATTCTCCTTCGTCCCTGTCACAGGGAGTTAACACTGATGGACTTTAGACACATTTGCCCTTTTTTTTTTTTCTCTTTTTCTCTAACCAGAAGCTTGGAAGAACACAAGGAAAAAAATAACAAAACAAAAGATCTGTTATACATGATAAAGTTGTCAAGAAATGTCTTATTTCTAGAAAAGAAGCTTGTCATCTGTTGAGCTCTTGAAACGATTATTCAGCTACCTGTGTTTACTAGAGAGACTGGTAAAGTTCAAGGAAAGAAACAGCACGAGTCTGTTTTCTTGGTTGAGAGACAGAACTAGAGTTACCTCAGAGCAGGACACCAGGAAAGCACAGAACACAACTGTCCCCTAAGTGCAGGTGGAAACCCCGACATTCATGGCAGAAACAGAAACAAGGATACAGGTACCGACTGGCAACATTCAAGGGCAGAAAAAAATCCAGGTGACACCATTTCTGCATCTCTCTCTGGTCCCGGGGACGGCCTCGCTTCCCATCCCCCTGTGGTCTGAGTCCCCCGTCTCGGGGACCAGAGGAAGGCTAGCCTGACATTTTCCTGCCGCTACTAGCAACTGGAACACAATCCTTATCTATAGTGTTAAGAGAATTAGAAGCCATGGACTGAACTAGGCTTTGTTACATGGTACATTACTATATTAGTTCCTATATATATCATATTTATATTTATTTGAAAACCAAAACAAACAGAAAAGGTTGCAAGTTTTCAGAGTGAGAGACTTGACTGGTATCAGAACCATCTGCTCAATACCCTTGTATTGCTTTAAAATGAAGGGAATGAAACACAGAATGACACCCAGCCCTTTGCGATGACCCGCTTTTCCTTTAAAACAAAAACAAGGACAACTTGATCTCGATTAAAAAGAAAAATCCCAAATCAAACTTAAAAGTTAACATCTGACAAGGTTTTGACCTTTAGTATTTTCAGATATTTGATTGAACGCCAGTCCTTTAGAAAGATACATTCATTAAAAGATTTTTTTTTTGTTTTTCGTGTGTTGTTGCATTTTTTCTTTTTTTTTCTTTTTTTGTTTTTGTTTGTTTGTTTGTTTTTGAATCAAGGTTGCTGCATGGTGCTCACTGCATTGGCCGGGGGTGAGACGGAGGTGAGCAGGGTGGTGGACTGGGTCCCGGCCAAGGAGTCTTGGTTGAGAACTTCTAGCTGCCAAGGCTTCCCCCTTAACTCTTGTTATTGGTCTAAAAACAGGAGGGGCTGTGCTGGGGTGGTGGGCAGCCACGGAGGGAGCCAAGGGACCGGGTTCCGGCCGAAGGGGCGGCGGCGCCACGCAGCTCTTCTGGTCACGCAGTTGTCACTGGCCACCAGGAAATGCAGCCACAACAGGTTCTAGCAGCAAAGCGAACGTGAGCTGGCTCTCACTGAGAACTGACCAGGTTTGCAGCTGTTACTCCTTAGGGATCTGGGATGCCCCTTGGGGGATTCTTGGGAACGACCCACCGCGATTCCTCCGTCTGCACTTTTGTGCGGGGATTCCTCGGTCACTTTCCAAACAGACTCAGACACGTTCTGGAGACAGCTACGCCATCCTTGCCTTCTTCCCCTCTGCGGGGGGAAGCCTTAGCTCATCCCCCAAGTTGCTGGCAGGTGTGCTGAAATTTTTGGCAATGGACTCAAGGCTGAGCTGAAAGAGCAATTTCTCATTTCTGTGGTTGATGGTCGGGGGTGGAAAGGCAAGGCAAACCAGCTGCTGCTGGCAGGAGAAGGACAGATGTGGTTCCTCCCCTGTCCTCGGGGTTCGGGGTTGGAGGAAGAGAACGAGGGGGGGCTCACAGTACAGCGCGGCCTAGGAGGGCAGTCACTAGGTCTATTTAGCTGAGTTCCCCCCACCCCTGACTGGCCTTGGGTCTTTCTCAAGGTGAATTCATGACCCATCAGTGCATTAATCGTTTCAGTAACAAACGCAGCTTAAGTTTTTTTTTTCTTTAAAAAAAATAGGAATACAAGGATTTACAAAAAAACCTCACACAGTGCAATAATAAAGGAAAGCAGACACGAGTGGAGCCCCTCGGGCCACTGCGTCTTGTTCACGGGCAACAGGACGGGGAGGGGAGGTCTGGGTCGAGTGCTTTCCCCAGTCCCCTGCTGGCACTTCTCCATGGTGACGAGGAAGCCTCTGCCATCCTGGCCACAGTGCTGGGCTCCCTGCATGACAGTGGACACAGTGACAATGTTCCAGCAAAGCCACCAGGCGAAAGTTCTTAAGGTCACAGAAGCAAAGGAGCCCAGGATGGAAGGCACAGCAGAGCCACGAGTCCTGGGGGCAGAGAGTGCTGGGCCGAGTCGTATTGCTTTGCTAGACTTCCCTAGGCATGACTTCCCGCGGCGAGGAAAGGGCGCCCCACCCTCTCCTTGGACTACACTGCTCTGAGCCCTGTGGCGGAGGCGGAGGCAGATCTGCTTTATCGTGAGTGGTCAGACTGTGCTTCAGTTTCAACGGGCTGCCCCAAAGAGGGCACGCGGGGATCAGCGGGTGCTTTGCAGGAAGGAGGGCGTGGTGGGCGGAGGGGACGGAAAGGAGGCGACCTAAAGAGGCAGATGGCGATGGAGGCTGGCAGGTGCCGTCCACGGGGCGGCTGCGGACTCTGCCGGAGGAGAGCTGAGGAAGGTGCGCATCACCTCCCGCCGCTCTGGGGCCGAGCAGGAGAGGAGGGAGACAGTTCTGGGAGGAGGAGGAGGAGGAGAGGGAGGAGGAGCAGGAAGTGCTGTAGCCGGGTCCTATACTGCAGCCTTGGGAGGAGCCTCCACGGGGAAGGAGGGGAGTGGCCCAGTGCAGCTGGGTGGCCTTCCTTCTCCGTGTATTGTCAAAGAGCGGACGGGCACAGACTAGCTACACGTGAAACGACGGAGAGGACACCTTCCAGGGGGAGGGGTCGGGCAGGGAAACCAGACTTTGTGTGTACAGCTGAGTATTTTCTCTAACTTCATCCTATGAAAATAAAAAATTATTAAAAACCGATCTTCTTTTAAATTAGGATAATACCGCGGTTTTAAAAAATAGCCTTGTCATAAGTGCTTCTCCCTATGAAGTGCTTCTCATAGAAAAATATACAAAATATATTTACATTTATAAAACCTTAAATAGTAAACTGTAAACAGAACAGAGTAAAATCCAATGACTTAATTTAACAGGTTCAGGACACTGTCTCGGGGGAAGGGAGAGAAGAAACGTTTGCTGCTGTTCTGACCGCGTCCCAGGGAGTCACCAGGGCAGTAGTGTCATGGAATTGACTTTATCCATGGATCGCGCACAGGCGGCAGAGTCCCCTCCACACAGGGTGGTCTAGTCCCCAAGTTTAGGGCCTTGAAATCAGATTAGTGTTCTGCCTTCAACCGGACACTGACCGTTTATGAATGGAGTCTTCCTATGTCTTGGCAAGGGGCAAAGAAAGGAACCTGGCCTAGGAACGGGGCCCAGGGCGCATCCCGGTGGTGATATTCTGGGTGTGGCATGATTCAAATCCTATTTAAATAATCTTTTTCTTCTTCTAAAAAAAATCATGCTACATATACTTCCCCAGAACTCTCACAGGAGCTTCACGGACATGACTCCAAATTCTGTCTGGTTATGGCCACTGGCTCCTGTCCACCTCCCCACCTGGAGTGCTCCCAAGGTCAGGGGACTTTCTGACGGCACATCCTATGCCCAGCAGGCAGTGCCCTTGAGCAGGGAGCCCACCCCCTACCGCCCAGAAAGAAGAATGGGAAAGCAGTGGGATGGAGGACAGGGCAGAGGAAGGAGGCCGAGTGAAGGGAGGACCGAGAGAGGGCAGCGGCTCCTACTGTCAGGGAGAGGATTGGCTGAGACAAGGCGCTGGGGTGACACTCCCCCTTACAGCCCAGGGCTCAGTATTTGCAAAGGAATTGGCAACAACCCCAAGACAGCCTTTGGACACCAGAGGTGCTGGGAATTCTGCTTCCCAACCACGTGGAGGAGGGCAGGGAAAACCGCCAGAGCTTCTCTGCTTGCTCCCAGGCGGCCCAGGGCGGCGCCTGGCTGGCGGCCCAGCAGGCGTCCAACAGAGCCTAGCCCCCTGCAGCGCGGGAAAGGGCTGAGGCGAGGCTAGCCATTTCTCTCCGGGGAGAGCGTGGGCCCAGGCTCCCCACGTAACTACCCCTCCCTAGGCTCCTCCCAGGCGAGTCTGCTCAGGACCCCATCTCCCAGAGGGGCCCCAGGAGAAGGCTGATCGTGGATCTTTTCTTCGACACCTCCTCTCTCTCCAGGACTGCCAGCTCTCGTACAGCGCGACTATGGGGCGGCAGGGCGCTCAGGCCCCTCGGTGGTGCCCACTCAGTCCATCCTGGAGCTCCTCGCTGCCGTGGCTGGCTGTAGGTCCTGGCGCTCTGGCGCCGGGGGCCGGAGCAGCCTCAGTTGAGGAACTTGCGGCATTTCTTGGCGCCACAGTTGCAGGGCAGCTTGTTGCTGGCGTCCTCAATGGGGAACTTGTAGTCGTAGGTGAGCTCCTCCCCTCGGTAGATCTTGCGCATGGCGAAGATGACAATGTGCTTCTGCCCGTCGATGTTGATGACCCGAGAGTAGCAGTTGGGCTCGCACGAGTGGTTGATGAAGCGGGCAGCGTTTCCGTGCATGGTGGCGTCCACCACCTCCGAGTCGTCGATGCGGAACATGTAGCAGCCGATGCCCTGCACAGAAACAAGAACTGGTTACTTCTCAGAGCCCAGGCCTAGTGAGCCCGAGTCCCAGCCTCCTCCTGATGTCACCTCTGACCACGGGTGAACACAGTTTCTTCCAGTAAAACCTCCAGGTGTCTCCCAATTCCCATCTCTCAGGACGTCTCCATGAGGAATGCCCAGAGTACAAGCACTAGACTGTAGTTCCTTAATGGCTCTGCAGGAAAGAGACACCTAAAACATGGGAGCTGTGCACTTCCGATCCTGGGAATCACTCAGACAAACCTTCCAAGGGCATCTTTGTGTACTAATCCTCCGACTGGATTCCAGACTTTCACTGGTCCCATTAAAAATGTCAAAGAGGTGAAAATGTAAAAAAAAAGCCAGGAAGTCTTTGCATCGATGCACAGGCTATTTCTTTCGGATCTGGGACTCATACTGAGGGTTGATGGCCCCTTTCTACAGCGAACAGAAGAGCTGGGAGGGCGGCAGTGGGAGGCCCACCTTGCTGTCGTAATACTTCTCTCGCTTGTCGGTCTGGATGGAGCGGATGACGTTGCCGGCATACTCAATCACCATCTCTCCTGCATCAATGTTTCTCTTACAGAAAAGCCCGCGGCCGTGAATGGGAGACCTGGGACGTAAAGACGGAAGCGGGATGAGGCATAAACTTGGCAAGTGCAACTGTGTGAATACAGAATAAGTGACACATTCCCCAAGTCTGCTGTTTTCCCAGATGGACAGACTACTGAGGGGAAAAAAAATTTGGACACACCTGGCTTGTATATATTCATTGTTCTAACAAATGGCCAAAGACAGAAGATTTCTTCCCTCTGTAGCTCACAAGAATTACCAATATTTAATGTTTACTTGTTCAACATAAGGAGTTGGAAGAGTCCCGAGATATCAGGTTTAAGGAGTAACTTCTATAAAAACCTGAGTGACTGACGGAGGTCACTCCAGCATATGGTTCCATATTATTTTGGAAATGCATTAACTTTCTAGAATTCTTTCTAGAATTTTAGCCATACCTGTAGACACCAACCGCTTCCTTAGAAGTCTTTTTTAAGTGCCGGAAACGCATGGGCATTGGCAGATCCATGCTAGTTGCCCTCCTAAGAGACGAAACATAGTATTGATGAATTCCATTCAGGAAATAAAGCTTTGAGTCTTGGATTGAAGGCTTCCAGGGAATATGAATACACTCTTTGTTCAATTCCAATCATAACAAGTGCCTTATACAGTGAGGCCCATTTTAAAAAGTTTTATTCATTAATTATTACTTATTTGAGAGGCAGTGACAGAGAAATGGGAATACACAGAGAAAGAGAGAGAGAGATCTTCTATCTGCTAGTCCACTCCCAAGCTAGGAACCAAGAATTCAACCCGGGTCTCCACACGGACAACAGGGACCCAAGGACTTAGGCCATCATCTGCTACCTCCCAGGCACAATAGGAGGAAGTTGGATTGCAAGTGGAGGTGGAGCTTGGCCCCAGGCATCCCAAACAGTGGCTTAACTTGCTGCTGTGCCACGATGCCTGCTGCACGGCCCAGTTTTTCTTTTCTTTTCTTTCATTTTTTTTTTTTTAAGATTTATTTGTTTATTTGAAAGTTAGAGTTACACAGAGAGAGGCAGAGAAAAAGAGAGAGAGAGAGAGGTCTTCCATCTGCTGGTTCACACCCCAATTAGCCACAACGGCTGGAGTAGCGCTGATCCGAAGCCAGGAGCCAGGAGCTTCCTCCGGGTCTCCCACGCGGGTGCAGGGTCCCATGGACTTAGGCCACCCTCTACTGCCTTCCCAGGCCATAGCAGAGAGCTGGATTGGAAGCGGAGCAGCCAGGTCTTGAGCTGGCGCCCATATGGGATGCCGGTGCTTCAGGCCAGGGCGTTAACCCATTGCGCCACAGCACTGGCCCCACGGCCCAGTTTTAATATGCGAATTTACCTGTCTAGTGCTCTCTGCCTGTGATGACTCTGGTGGATGCCCAAAGCCCACAGACTATTAAAGAAAATATGCATTTTCCAGTTACTTGAACTTTTCCTCTCTAACTTCTATTCCTCTCTTTACCAGCTGGCCACTGCTGCTTACTTAGACTGTATGTTGGTCTTGCAAAGTGTTAGGAAAGCCTGGTTCAGGAGGAAATGGTCCCACCCACGGCAGACTCACCGGGCTGACTTCAGCTGCACTTCCTCCTCTTCCTCATCATTGGGGTTGTATTCAGGAGGCTGCCGATGTTTGGAAGCCAGGAAGTTAAACATGTCAAATGCTGACTTCCTGGAGCCAAAAGATTAAAACCCATTTAGCGAAATGCTTTAAGGCAGTAAAGAATGATGGCATTAGCATTAGAAATCTCAATGGTTATGTGGGAAAATAACTGTAACATTAAATAATAAAACCAGAGCCCCGAACTCCTTACAGAAAAGAATGCAACTTGCCTCAGGTGGACTTCAGCCCTGGCTGAGCCATGAGGGTTCAAGGGAGGTTCATTGGCCTCCTCTGGTTTGTGGAAACGGAATTTGTAATTCCGACAGTGCTTGGCACCAGAGAGCTGCTCAATCAGGAACACAACTGCATCGTGGAGAATCCCCAGCATCCTCAAACCATTGACACCTGTGGGAGCAAAGGCACCTGGGTAGTGAGGCGTGGCCGCCAGCGGGGAGTGGCGCAGTGCTGCGCTTCAGCATCAACAGCAGCTGCCTCGAGGGGGTGGGACTCCTGCTGCTCCACGGTGGTGGTGGCGGCTTGTCCATATTTTAAGTTTTTGTTTGTCTTGGCTAATTTTTTTGTTAAAGGAGAAAAGTTGCAATTAGATGCCGAGTTTTTGTTTCATTTAGAGAATTTCTAAGAGTTAATTTGGTTTCAATGGCAAACAGTAAGGTTAAGTCTTTACATAGGCAACATTCTTAGGAGCATAACTTCTGGTACAATCAGAACACTAAAGTCTTAACATCAGTCTACAATGCAAGAGCTGAAGCTACGTAAGGCAATAGCAGTAACTTTTTTTTCTAAAGAACAGTGATTTTTCTCCAAGAATTTTTCTACACTGTTGTGGATTCTTGGGTAGAAAAACACTGCAAAACATAGGAATTTTCACGTACATTCTCTCGGTTCATCTCAATATGCAGGCTGAATGTTCTACATTCACTGAAGGGCTGACAGTGAGATGAGGTATTGTGTTGCTAACAGGAAGGCAAAGCTCACAAAGCTGAGCTCACAGCACCCACCCCAGGGCTCCTGTGTTTACGGAATTTCCGTTCCATGGAAGAGACAGACTAAGCCAGCACAACAAAGGCATTCCCACTTGGGACTGTTTCCTCTGCAGGGGGAACTTCCGCTCTAGGTCTGTACACGAGGCTTCTTCTCACCATCACTCAAGTCGAAGCTCCGATGTCATGGCATCAGGAGGCTCCTCTTCTGGACTGCCTCGTCTAAAAGAGGTTCCCCGCCATGAACAACCTACCATTATCACTCTCTGTGTCACTTCCCCGTGTTACCTTCCTCATAATACCCATATGAACACAAGGGTGCGTGGGCAAGGACAAGGAAGCACTGGAGATGGACACTGACCCGCTTTGGACTGGGGAACAGGGAGGTCGTTGTCATGAACCTCCAGCATCCCTTCCATCCCAGATCAGTCTCAGCCATTCCTGGGGATTCTGGTCCCCTTGCTGGTGACTAGCTTAAAACGGACATGGGGCTTCATCTGGTCTACGATATGTGAGGCGTCCAATTGTGCCTGATAAAAGCCCTGCCTGTTCTCTGAACAACGCGGTGGCAGAATGTGACCCTGGGGAGTATGGCAGCCATTTGCTATTAGCTTGAACGTGAAGCTATCTCCTGGAGAACAGAGGGAAAAGAGGGAAAGAATTCAGGTCTTTGAGGACACTGAGAATTCCCACATAAATCAATCCAGGTGTCTGTCCTACCTCTGGACTTCCTGTCATGCTAAATGATGAATTATCTCACTGTTTAAACCTGTTAAGCTTGGGGTTTCTGTAGACACAGGGGAGAATTTCAGTCAAAAGCACTAAAGAAAAGAGGTGATGTTGAGCAGGGTCTAGAAAGGAATTCAGGATTCTGAGAGAAGACACAGTTCCTGTGTGAACCACGGGATGCTAATGTGGACACACGTGTGAAATAAGCGAAGATGCTTACTCGGCGGTGCACGTGAAAAATTCACCTTTCTTCTTCTGAACCCAGAGATCTCAGTTCATATCTGTGGGCTGCACTTTAGGACTTGGATCTGGAATAATAAATAGTGCGCTGCAGCTGCAGAAAAAGCAATCTTGAGGAAAGTGGTGAGCGCTGGGGCCAGATAGATGAAGTCAGGCTAAATATGATCTGGTCCTGGAAAAAGATCCACCTACTGGAAACCTCAGAGATGCAGGGTCCAGTCTGCTTCTACTCAGTGATTACATCCTGAGTGCTTTGTTATTTTGAAAGGCAGACAGAGGGAGAGACGGAGACACACACACACACAGAGAAAGAGAGGGAGGGAGGTATCTTCCATCCACTGATTCACTCCCAAAATGCCCACAAAGGCCAGGTTGTGCCAGGCTAAATCCAGAAGCCAGGAACTCAAGCTCAGTCTTCCACACAGGTGGCAGGGATCCAAGTATTTAAGCCATCATTTGCTGCCTCCCAGGGTTCATATTAGCAGAAAGTTGGAATCAGAAGTGAAACTGGGACTTGAACCCAGACATCCCAAGCTATGTCTTAACCACCGTGCCAATGCCCACTCCATGCTGAGTGTTTAACATGGTGTCAGGCATATTACAGGTGTTCAATAAACATTTACCAACAACAAACACTTAAGGGTTGAGACTTTCTTCCACAACTAGTAGGCAATAGTAAGAAGCTCTTGGGTATCTCTGGCGACCCAGGAGATATGCTAGGACTACTTAAGTGGCTTTTTAATATTACAGGGCTAGGCCTGAGGAAGAAAAGAGGAGAAAGGGATAGAACTCATACTTTGGGTGTCGAATCAATAGGATGTGAAGGATGAGGGTTCTGGAGTTGGTTTGCTCTGGACTCTGGTAGGAGAGCAGTTGGGGATGAACCACTGTGTGTGATGTGAGCACATGGGAGGGGGGCTGTGCAAGCCCAGGGATTGGGCAGCACGAGAGGGGAAGAGGCAGGGAAGCCCAGAGAACACTAGCCACTAGCTTTAGAAAAAAATGCATTTGCCAACTGTTCTGCTAAAAATTGAATATATTGAGGCTGGTGCTGTGGTGTAGTAGGCTAAGCCTCTGCCTGCAGTGCCGGCATCCCATATGGGTGCTGATTCATGTCCCGGCTGCTCTTCTTCCGATCCAGCACTTTGCCTATGGCTTGGGAAAGCAGTAGAAAATGGCCCAAGTGCTTGGGCCCCTGCACCTGCATGGGAGACTGGAAGAAGCTCCTGGCTTCGTACTGATCCAGCTCTGGGCATTGGGGCCATCTGAGGAGGAACCAGCAGATGGAAGACCCTTTTCTCTGTCTCTCTCTGTAACTCTGCCTCTCAAATAAATAAATAAATAAATAACTTTTTTTAAAAAAGAATATATTTGAATTAGTTCTTTTAAACTTATAAATGAAATAAATACATACTCGCAGAAACACTACAGAGAAGTAAAGTAAAAGTCGCCTATTCTGTATAGTTAGATAGAAGGAATTGGTTCTGGTGTTCTACAGCCTGGTAAAGTAACGATAGTCTACAATAATCTAGGATATATTTCAAAGTAACTAAAAGAATCCAAAGGTTCTCAACACATAGAAAAGATTAATGCTCGGGTAGCCGGAAATGCTAATTATCCTGGTTATACATTGTATACATGTTTCAAATTACTGTACTGTGCCCCATAAATATAGACAAATACACATCAATAAACAAAAGCTGCCCATTCTAACGCCCAGGTCCACTTCTCAGAGGCAGCCATCATTACGGTTGTGGTGCAGAAACACCGCGGGGACTCATGGTCACATCAGATGCACGTGGCTGTAACGTGCCTTCTCAATGACTTCACTCCGCACTTCTCTCTAAGTTCCCCCAGTGAGGAGCATTTGGGTTGCTTCCAGGTGTTTTGTTACCACATGTGGTAATGAACTTTTGTTCAATGTATGACTTTGTGACTACCTCTAGGATAATATTTTAAAAGTGTAACTGTTGAACGGAAAGGCATGTGATCTGAAAATTCCGAGAGCTACAGCTCCATTGCTCTCCGAGACGGCTGTAGTAGTAATATATGTACCTGCCTGACCTCCAGCCCTTGAGAGTACGTGGGGAGTGAACCCCTAGATGGGAGCTCTCTGTCTCTCAAATAAATAAGTAAAAATAGAAAAAGAAGGTATAACAAAACCGCAGTGAGACACTATTTCACATTCACTAAGATGTCCGTAGTAAAAAAGCCAGTAAGAAGTGTTGGCAAGAATACGGAGAAACTGGAACCTTCATACATTGCTGGGAATGTGAAAGGGAGCAGCCACTTTGAACTAAAAACACTCTGGCAGTTCCTGGAAAGGTTGAACAGAGTTACCAAGCGACACAGCACTTGCACTCCTAGACATACACCCGAGAGCAATGAACCCATGTCTACATCAAAACTTCACAGCAATTATTTGTAACAAAGACTAGAAAAAAAACAAAATACTGATCAGCTGGTGAATGCACAAGCAGTACGTGATATGTTGACACAATGGAGTAATGTTTGGCAATAAAAAGGAAAAAGAATTAATGCAATTTTACAATTTTCAAGTAACCTTGAAAACATTAGGTTGAGTGAAAAAAGCCAGTTACAAAAGGCCACATATTGTATGATTTATAAGGAATGTCCAGGATAGGCAAACCCACAGACAAAGAAAGTAGATTTGTGGTTGCAAGGAGCTAGGGATGGGGAATGACTGGTAATGCGTGTGGGCTTCTGTTAGGGGTAACAAATACAAAAACTGCTCTGGAATTAAAAGGTGGGTGGCACAACTCTGCGAAGATATTAAAAACCCCTGAATTGTGTGTTTCAAACCATGGACTATATGGTATATGAATTATGAATCAAAGCTCTGATAATACTATTATTTTTAGAAAGAACTTTTTTTGGTAGAGTCTTCTCTGTGGCTTAGACTAACAAGTTACCCTAACATCCCGAGGCGGCGCAAAATCACAGCTCCAGCCTTTACCTGCAAACGAGAGCTGCTTGAGGCGGGCATTGGATCGCGCTTCCTGGACTTTATCTGTCAGTGACTTCCAGGCATCTGTAAGGGGAGAAGAGAAAACTGTGGGCAGGAAAACATTCGTGCAGATATCTCTCAAACCCGGTGTGCGGAAGCACTGTGTTTGGAATCCCCATGCGCAAACACACACCCTCCTACGACAAGGCTGTGTTGTTTTCCTCAGTTTCATCAATTCAGGGCATAAGCGAGAGTCTGGAAGGCACAAGGCTGTTGGAGGAGACAGGAGCAATAAGGAGATTTGTGCCGCTGAAACCCTGAAGCACTCCCATCCCCTGCTGGGGGTCTGGGCCGCAAACCTACACCCTGTACTCCTAACCCAAACGGTACTTGTGTTATCGATTTAGCCAGGACTCTGGGGGAGATCGTAAAAGTAAGGAGCGGGGCTAGGAGATTTTTATAGTCCCTTTAAAAGAGAGGAAGACACGTGACTGGAATTGTGGGCAGCAGGTTGAATTGCTGCCTGCAACACCACATCCCATCTGGGCACCTGTTTGAGTCCCAGCTGCTCCACTTCCTATCCAGCTCTCTGCTAATGCACCTGGGAAAGCAGCAAAGACGGCCCAAGTCCTGGGCCCTGCCACCCGCATGGGAGGTCCAGATGAAGCTCCTGGATCCTGGCTCTGGCCTGGCCCGGTCCCAGCTGTTGTGCCCACTTGGGAAGTGATCAGCAGATAAAAATCTCTTTCCTTCTCTAATTCTGCCTTTCAAATAAATAAATAAATTTTCATTAAAAATATTTATTTATTTGAAAGGCAGAGTTACAAAGAGAGGGAAGGAGAGACAGAGAGACATCTTCCATCCGCTGGTTCACTCCCTAAGTGGCCACAATGGCTGGAGCTTGGCCGGGTAAAAGCCAGGAGTCAGGAGCTTCTTTTGGGTCTTCTACATGGATGCAGGTGCCCAAGCAGTTCGGATATCTTCTACTGCTTTCCCAGCTGCATTAGCAGGGAGCTGGATCAGAAGACGAGTAGCTGGGACAAGAACCAGAGCCCACATGGGATGCCGGTACTGCAGGCAGAGGCTTAGCCCACTACGCCACAGAACTGGCCCTAGTTCAATTTTTCTTAAAGGGTACTACTACATTAAGCTTCCTGAAATTCTGTTTGTTTTTTTTTTTTTAAGATTTTATTTATTTATTTGAAAGGCAGAGTTACAGAGAGAGGGGGACATGGAGAGAGAAAAAGAGAGATCTTCCACTGACTGGTTGATTCCTCATATGGCTGCAACAGCTGGAGCTGGGCCAGGTTGAAGCCAGGAGCCTGGAACTCCATTCAAGTCTCCCACAGGGGAGCAGGTCCCAAGCTCTAGGGCCATCTTCCACTGGAAGTGTGGCAGCTGGAACTTGAACTGGCACACGTATGGGACGCTGGGGTCACAAGCTGCAGCCTAACCTGTTGCACCAGAATGCGGCCCTTAAAATCCTGCTTTTATTCTACTCCTCCAAATTTTGAGAGGCCTTGTGGCTTGGCCCTGAAAGCCCTTCAAAATCTATGCCTAATCCACCTTTCCAATTTTTTCTTTCATTACTGTCTGATGAGGATTTCACCTTCCCACCTGACATTATTCCAAACCTCAGCAATGCAATCCAGTCTTTCCAACCTTGCTTATTCCTTCTTTTTAGAAAGCCTTCCCTATTCCTCTCTGCCCAACTCAAATTCTCATATCTCCTTTGATAGGATGTCTACACTATTAACCTTCGGAGGTTTTTTGGACATCCATAATGCAGCCACAGTGACCTTTCTCTCTGCTGAACTGTACAGTAACTACAGCCTGGAGAACATGGACTAGTCCTTCAAGGATTAATGAACACCAGCAAGCTTGGGATAGAGATGAACAAGAGAGTACAATGCCAGCCCTTAAAGAGTTCACTATTGAATGGGACACAGAAGTCAAAACATTCCTAAAGCAAATTGTGGGCTATGCAGAACACCTGAAAGAAGGAAGATTTGAAAGAGGGGAGGGGAGTGCTCCTCTGCCTCAGAAGGTCAAGAAATTCTTCTGGGCTGCCTTTTTTTTTTTTTTTTTAAGATTTATTTTTTAACTTGCGAAGCAGAGTTACAGATAGAGGGAGAGAGAGAGACAGAGAATCTTCCATCTTCTGGTTCATCCCCAAAACGGCCACAACGGCCAGAGCTGGGGTGATCCAGAACCAGAAGCCAGGAACTTCTTCCGGGTCTCCCACACGGGTCTAAGTATTTGGGTCATCTTCCACTGCCTTCCCAGGCCATTAGCAGGGAGCTGGATTGGCCTTTGAGCACCCAGGACTCAAACTGGTGCCCAAATGGAATGTCAGCGCTGCAGGTGGAGGCTTAACCTACTGCGCCACAGCAGCGGCCTCTCTGAGCTGGATCTTGAAGGGGCAGCTGGAGTTTCCCAGGTTGGAGGTGCGGGCAGGAGGCAGGGAGAGGACTCCAGGCAGAGGGAGGAATGTGGGTGAAGGCACCCAGGAGGGAGAGCACGGACTTGATGGGACACAAGGAAGTGGCAGAGACAAGGCTGGAGGGAGAACTTAGCAGAGTTCTAAAACCATCTAAAACCTACGATGCTTATGACTAACCTTTCACACAAGTGATGGATGGTTCTCCAACAAGACAAATGTCTCAGGGATAGGAAAATGTATATTCTTCCCAAGTACCCTCCGTGTGTCCAGCTTCAGAAAACTGGCCAGCTCGATCAGCCTGAGGGAGAGCGCCGTGGAGCTGGAGCGGGGCCTCCGCGAACCCACTCACCTTCTATACTCTCTGCACAGATCTGAAAGCCATCATCACTGGAAATTTCAAAAACGAGGCCTTTCTTGGGCTTTTTCTCAGCAATGCTTTCCTTCCGCTTTTGTTCCTGCTGCAGCCACAGCATCAGTGGAGAGCTGAAATTGCTTTCCTCGTCTTCCGCTGTCTTAGGCTCTGTAAGGGGGAAGACCAGCGCCAAAGTGGTTGCACTAACACAGCTTCTTGCGCACCTGTGTGCAGAGTCCTCTGTGCTTACCATCACCAGGCCCCAGGCCATTCTGTAGTTGGCGTTTTTATTCCACTGACAGAGAGCAAAACTGAGGCTCACAGAGCCTGCTCTAAGCCATAGCTGGAGAGGCTCATAGGGCATTTCCTTGCACACAAAGTTAGGCTGTGTCTATGGCAGTTTCTGTTGTAACAATTTGGTAGTTTTTCAATAAATAAAGGCCCTCAACAGGGTGGGTGGGTGGGTGGGTGGGAGAGAAGTAGTAATTTGTATGAAGCACTTAGTATGTCTATGAGACACTCTCATAGGAACTTCAGATAAATTAACTCCTATAAACCTTACAACAAGCCAGTGTAGTAGTTATTATCTCCATTTTATTTATTAAAAATTTTTAAGTTGGCTGAACCGTGGATTAGCATAATTTATTTTTCAAATGCTTTACTTATTTGAAAGGCAGAGGGAGAGAGACGGAGAGAACTCCCATCCACTGGTTTACTCCCCAAATATTGCAATGGCCAGGAATCGGCCAGGCTGAAGCCAGGAGCTGGGAACTCAATCCAGGTCTCCCACACGGGTGGCAGGAACCCAATTACTTGAGCCATCACCACTGGCTCCCAGGGTCTGCATTAGCAGGAAGCCAGAGTTAGCAGCTGGGACACAGGCATCCATCCTAACTGGTGACTTAACAACTAGGCCAAATGCCTGCCCCGTAATCTCTGTTTTAAAGATGAGGAAACTGAGACAGACAGAGGTAACTCAGGCCAAGTTCATTCAGCCAATACATGTGATGCTAGAGGGTTCCAAGCCATCTGGCTCCGGAGCCGGCACTACCAATCACCGTCCCTCACTGCTGTCTTACATAAGCAGACATGCCACCCCTCCGAGGAGCTGGCAGCTCAGCACCTATGGGAACATCCCAGATCCTGGGCCGAAGCATTTCTTTACCCGATTACTCTCTTTTGGGATGTCCCCTCTACAGAGCTGGGCAAGGCTTTTATCCAGAGCTCTCTTAATTTTGAAGTCATCAGCTGTTTCCTGATCAGATTTATTAGGAGAGACAGAAAGTGCCCTGCAGATTTTGGTGTTGTAACCAAAATCTGAGTACCTGATGAAAATGAAAACGATTCTTGGTTTCTTTTAGTAAAACTGACGGATGAAGCCAGGCTGTCACTGGCTATTTCAGTCTCGCTGCCATTAGAACAGCAGAGTATCTAACGCACTGTTCTGTCCTTCAACTGGCAGCCGGTCCCCGAGCACACAGTGGGCAAGCCCCACACCAGCAGAGAGGTGCCCTGAGTCTCAACAACCTTGGAGCTCAGACTGTGTGTGTGTGTGTGCATGCACGAGTGTGTGTGTGCGTGTGTGTGTAATCTAGAAAATCAGGAGGTGAAGTTGGTGATTCTGATAGCACTTTTAGCTTTGAAATTCTCTGATTCGAACCCGTTACTCACTCACATACCTGTATTTTCTTGCTCGTTTGCTGCTGGATTTTGTGCGGCCTGAGCCTCTGGAAGAGCAGCCACTTGCCTGAATGAAACAAACAAAAACCCAAGCGTGAGACGCGGCACCAGCTGGTTCTCCCACTCAGACCTTGAACCTCCCTGGGATCTGCCACGCAGCTGTGCCACTTACATAAAGCCAGCGCCAGACTGCGGCCACACGGTGCTTTGTGCAGCACCTGCTGGACGGCCACCACCACACTACTGTACTATGGCGCATAAAATAAAGCCATCTTTATGCGATTCTTTCCCGAAAAAGTGACATTTAAGTTTCTGCTCCTGAAGCTGTAGACTGTGCCCTCATACTCTTAGTATTAGGAGAGAATGAAAGGACACTTGTCAAAAGCAGTTCTACACAGTTCCTATGGAAGTGAGGTGGTTTTATTAAATAAAAGTAAATTGCTTGAACCTGTAAAGTCACCATCAACTTTCACTTAAATGCTAAAACAACCCAAATGTGTACCGACTGACATCAAACCAACTAGTTAAATAAATTCCTACAGACCCACGCCTAATCCTGCAGGCAGCCATTGAAAGTGCAGGGCGTCTCCAGGCACTGGCATAGGAAGACGCTCCCGAGAGCACACGATAGGTGAAAAAGCCAAGTGCAGACAGTGCATGCAGCAGTGTTTCTCTTAATGTCTATCTGTACAGATCCAATACACTCTGAGCAAGTCACCTGTGGGGAGCAGAGCGACACCAACGGGGAGCCGTTACCTATTATTTAAAGAGCTCTGTGCTAGCTCCCCCCAAAGCCTGTATGACTTCCATTTAGAAAGCTTTGGCAATACAACAAAAATCACTGCAAGTCAGGAAGGGTTTTGTAAATCAGGTGGATGCAAGTGAGGGCTTCCTCTCGGAGAGCTAATCCTCCAGCTTACCCTGTGGGCTGCCCACACTCCTTTTGTGATGGCTCCTCCACACTGGCTGTGCCCTGCTGCTCGGCCTCGGCTCCTGGAGTCCTGCAACACAGTCATTTGTGTCGTTTCAACAGAAACTCACTGCCACGTGCACGCGCAGGTCGGCCTACAGGACTCTGCCAGGACCTGATCAAATCCGCGAGCTGTCAAACTAACCAACAGTCATAAAAGCCAGAATAATGGTAGAAAGCACAAGGAGCCTACTGTACTGCCAGAAATGTTCCTGTATTTTGGTCCGAACAGTGGTTACATGAGTGCATATATCTGCAAAGATTCACTGGTGTGTTTTAAGTGTTATACTTCATGCATGTTATACTTCAGTGTCAAAGTGTTTAAAAAGGACTCAAAGGGATTCACAACAAGGAGCTTTGCCCTCCAAATGGAAACAGTCACTCCCTGGGATCCTGAGGCTCAACAACAAAACCTCCACAAATAAACAAAAGGAGCAAACAGCAGCACCATTTGAAATCAGAGCAAAGAGTAATTAGAAGTGTGGTTCTGGGGCCAGTGTTGTGGCACAGTGGGTTAAGCTGCTGCCTGCAATGCCAGCATCCATATGAGCGCTGGTTCAAGTCCTGGTCAATCTACTTCCAATCCAGCTCCTTGCTAATGCATCTGGGAAAGAAGCGGAGAATGGCTCCAAGTCCTTGGGCCCCTACAGCCCATGTGGGAGACCTGGATGGAGTTCCAGGCGCCTGTTTTGGCCTGGTCCAGCCCTAGCCATTGTGGCCATTTGGGGAGGGAACCAAGAGATGGAAGATCTCTCTCTCTCTCTGTAATTCTTTCAAGTGAATAGATCTTTTTTTTTTTTTTAAAGTGTGGTTCTATCTGAGATAACCTGCTCATGGATGGAACTAAATTTTGCTTCATAGATCACCACTGGGAGGAAAAAAAAGAAAAATCAAAGTCAACCCCCCCAAATTCCCTAAATGCAAATTGAACAGAGGATGGTCCCTCCCAAAAAGGACAGCAGCCTCTCAAGCAGAGCCTGCAGCCCCCTGCCCCAGCAGAGCTACCGTCTGCCTTGCTCACCCTGTGACAGAGGCCAGGGGTGCTGTGTTGGCTTCTTGGTCTGGAATGTGTGCTTCAGAAGAACTGGTCCGCAAATGGGAAACTTTGTGCTTCTTGCCAGTCCCTTTGTCCAGAGGCAGCTGAATCCGTTTGATTTTTGGTTTGGGTTTAGTGGGAGCTGGCCCTGAGGGGCTTGCTGACTGCTGTCCAGAGGGTGGAGAGCCTCCGGGAGAGGCTGAGCTGGCTGAGCTGGCTTGCATAGCTGAGGACAGAGCCTTGTTCTGCTCCAGTCCCACACTGTTGGGAGCATCCGCTGTCTGGGTGAAGCTGGACGCCTGGGTCCCTGAAGCAGAATCAAGGTCACGCTGGGAAGAGAGAAGCCCTGCTTTGCCGGCAAGGAGCTGGTTCACGTGCTGAAGCCGATAGTGTTCTTCGGCGTCCCCAGAGGGTGAAGCAGCTGTTGCGCCTGCGGTCTGCGTCGAGGGGAGCACACAGATGCTCGATGCTGCTGGCACGGCAGCACTGGAGGGAGTCTGCGACGTCCCCAGCTGGGAAAATACTCCTGAATTCGGTGCTAAAGTCATAGGCTGGTCCTGACTTCCCAGGTTCTGCTGGCTAGCTTTGATTAAAAGATTGCTTATTGAGCCAATATCGGGGGTCCCAAGCAACCTGGGATTGGTTAAGGTGACATGTCCTGGAACTGATGTGCTACTGGTAGGGGCAGTTGTGGTTTGCATGGATACAACGTTCAAGACGGAGGAACTGGAGGCCAAGCCAGAGGCAGGCCCCGACGTGAGGTGGCCGGCATCCTGGCTTATGGTTGATGTGCCCGCCGCCGTGGCAGCAGTTCCTCCCACACTCTGTGGTAACAGGGGTGCCTGTTCAAAATACATGATGCCAGATTTAGACCTTTTTATGATGTTGGGGACGGTTCGGTGAGATGAAGTATTAAGTGAGCCCAAATCTACCAGGTTGGGATGATTTGAAAGCTGGGAGGGTGTGAAGTTAATCAGTGTCATATTAGAAACCACATCGGAGGGGGCAATGTTTGAAGGGGTACTAGAGGGTGCAAGTTTTTTATTCTTTCGGGTCTGCAGACGAGATATGGGTCTTTTCTTGAGTCCAGAGGATGGAGTGGCTACTGTGGTACTGAGGTCTGTCCTCTGGCTGGCTTCTGAAACCAAAAGTTGGGGATCTGGAGGAGGCTGAACCCCAATGAGGAGGCCTGAAGGAGAACTGCTGATGCTGGGTGGGAAGCTACTTTGGGTAGCTGCAGGGAAGGAATGTAAGTGCTGGTGATGAGGCATGGGGAGCAATCCTTTGCTAGGAGGAGGGAACAGAGATTGAGAAGTTGACAAGCTTGGATTTAGTCCTGTGGTTAGGGTGAGACCACTTCCCATGGGCCCCAGTACTGAAGTATTTGTCTCCATCACACTGGGTGTAGAGCTAACAGAAGAGGTCAACTGAATCTTTTGGGTCACTCCATTTGGAAGAGTTTGGAGAACATAAAGTGGTTGCATGTTCTGGTTAACAACAATGAGTTTCTCAGTGGCTGGTTTCAGGTGGGGTGGAGTGGTCTGGACAGCTGCGTTAGAAATCTGAGATGGGCCAGGACTATCAGTAGAATTGGGCACATACTTCTGGTTCTGGATGGGAACAGTAGGGGAAACAGGTACCTGTAGGCCAGGGGTGCTACTGTTTCTAGTTAAATCCTGATTGTTGCCATGACCTTGCTCCACAGAACCGCAAGGGGGGCTGGAGATGTGGTCTGCATCCATGTGTCCTTGGATAAAGTGATCAGGAGTCATGTGGCCTTCGGGAGTAGGCTCCACCCCTGGGCTCAGCAGTGCCGGCTCACCTTCAGAGGAGGCTACGGACTTTTCTGTGATGGTCACTCTCTTCTCCCCTGAGTCTGACATTACCGCTAGCCTGCTGGGATTCTGGCTAGGGACAGTGGGACTCCGGGTGGTCAGGACAGAGAGGTCAGATGGTAACTCCAAAGGCAACTCAAACTGCTCCTCCGCCGAGATGGAGGAGGAGACACTACTGTCCACGGGTTCCGTCGTTGGCAGCTGCTGGGAAAAGACTTCAAAAAGACCCATGTCCTTTTCGCGATTACTGTCGAGGCCCAGCCCTTCGCCAAGATTCAGGAGTTCTGACGAAGACGACTCTGGGCTCTCCCCCAGAGCCTGCATGGACGGAGTGTTCTTCAGCACAAAGTCCATGATGTCTGAAGGCAGGATGTTGCCGCAGTCGTCGCTATTGTTATTGTCCGAGTCGGACTTGAGCAGCTCAGTATTATAGGTGTCCAGTAAATTTTTGTCTGATGGGGTGCTTGTGTGGACTCTGCGGCTTGACTCCAGTGAGCTGAGCTGGGCTTCCAAGGAATCCTGGCCCTGGGTTTTAACTCGACTGACTGAGTGGCAGTTATCCATCTTGGGCTCATTTTTGTGGCCAACGGAACCCTTGATGACATGTTCTTTTTCTCCAGCATCTTCGGGTTGGTCAATCTTTAAGTTCTCGGTTCCATTTTCTTTCCCGCTTCTTTTCGGAATCTGGCTGCTTTTCCTTGTCGTAGCTGTAACACTAGTATCACTCTCCGTCCCGTCATCAACACCATCCAACTGTGAAATCTTTGGAAGATCGCACTGCTCCTCCTCTCGGAATAAATTATGGGACGCCAGCCGCTCCTCTCCACCTGATGAAATCACCGTCCTGGTGAAGTTGTAATAGTATAAGTCGTCCTCATCTGAAGTGCTTAGGTCATCGGCCCCGTCCACCTGTCCTTCGGCTGATCTCTTGCCTCGTTTCTTCCCCACCGAGCTGCTGTAGAACGGAATGTCTTCCTCGCCATAGGATCTTACTCCATAGAGTGGAGTGAGCCCAAAGAACATGTTAGATCGGGCGCGGGCACTGCGGCGGGGGTACCTCCTCTTGAAGGAGCCATCCTCCTGAGGCTTGGGACCGTCTGGAAGCATGAGGTTTCTGTCCTGTACTGGAAGATTCTGATAGTTGTTACTCTGAGAATCCTGAGATAAGGTATTGTTGGGGCTTGGCTGGGCCACTGGGCCATCTCCTGGACTTTCAGAGGCTGCAAGTGGCTCTGTGGGAGATGCTGACTCTCTTTGCAAAGGGGAAGCAGGACTACCGTCTTTCAAGGTGTTTTTGGACTGATTCTCACTTTCCATTTTCAGAGGTGTCAGTGTTACTTTGACTGTGCGTTTCCGGGGTGCCTGTAACTCTTTGGCAGGTCCTTCTACTTGCATGGATGAAGCTTTGGGAACTCCTGGGATAGAAAGGACTTTCTCTCCAATTTTCTCAGCAGAAACATTGTTACATGGCCGAGGCCCCATAAACTCAGGAGTCAAAACCTCATCAGCAAACTCTGGCTTTAGATTTCCTTCCTCATCAGTTGTCACCTGACCAGGTTCCAAAAACGACTTACTGGAGTGCTTTTCTTTGAAAGTTTCTTTGCAAGATTTTTTCCCTTTCTGTCTCCTGTCTCTGGAACTGGACCCCACATGTTCACTGGAAACAGATGATCTGTTGCCCATTCCAGAAAGCTTCAAGGTTTTGACATCATTACTGTCATCTGGGGAGGGGTTTGCTGACTGAGTAGAATCTGTGTGTTGGTCTCTATCATTCCTTTGCCCTCTTGAATGTAGCTGTGAGAAGGAGAGGGCCTCTTTAGAAGAAAATGGCACTGAAGAGGGTTCGGCAAAAGTGCTGACTTTGTTAACATTCAGTTCTCCAGATATGGTGTTATGAACCTGCGGGGCCAGTTTAGGAATCCCTGGGTAAGCCATGTTGTGTGCACATCCCTCTGAATTCTTGGAACTCAGCACTTTGGTCTTCTCTCCTTTTAAAGAGGAGCTCTTGGACGTCACGTCTGAAGCACTGGGATGCTTCACTTCTAACGGTGAAGCTCCATCCAAGGGACTGGTTTTAGTACCCACAGTAACTACTGTCCTTTGCAAATTTGAAGAGGGCGTGTTTGGCCCCAAATTAGTGCTTGAGTTCAGTGACCCTAAGACATGGTCAGCTGCCTTGGCACTGGACCCGAGGTCTGCAGCGGTCCCCGTGCTGGAGACCGAGGAAGCACTATTCCTGGAGTAAGTGTTCCCGGCTCGCATGGGAGACATGATGCGGAGTTTGGATCGCTGGGGTGACAAGGAGGAAGTACTGTGACGCCTGGAGCCAATGCTTCGAAGTCCAGAGGAGAGTAAAGGATCACCCACCGTGACGATTTCATGAGTTGTTGGGGTAGGACTTCCTGAACGAGAGAGAACAGAATCAAGTCTATCGCAGATGAAACAAATGCGTGGAAGTCATTGGTTTCAATGTCTTAACTACAGATATTCACAGATAACTGAAAATCTATGCTTTCAAGTTAGCAAGAGATAAAGTTGACTGAAAGAATTACATATTAACCTTTAGGCTGCCTTTCTTGGGTCAAGTAGGTGAATGACGTCCTTTACCTGCAGAAGGCAACGGCCGGCAGCCGGGGGATCTCTGTGTTGGAGAGTAACTGGGTGCTCGAATCCTGGGGACTTTGGAGATTACATGATAGTAACAGGAGCCAGAGGCTTGCGAGTGTGCAGGTCGGTCTGGTGACGGAGGACTTATATTTTCCACTGTGTTTTGACTCTCTTTAGATGAACTTTCTGTGGTAGGGAATAAAAACTCTTCACCAAAAAAGTCCAATTAAAATCAAACCAAAGAACCAATAACAAGCCAGCTATTAGGTAAATGCCAAACTAGACTCAAACAAAACCTTTCAAGTAAATGACTTCTCTCCCATCTTTCAATCCAGTGTCCTTCCAAAGATTGAGTTCCGGTCCCACCCTAGTGCAGACTAACCTGTAGACGACGCGGGGCTGTGGGCTATGGTCCTGTTTTCATCGTGCTCAACGGTGCTGTTGATGTCTGGTTCCACGAGCGGGGGGCGGCACTCCACTATCTTGCACGTGTACACACAGCGCTTGCGGGCATCCGTGGTGCTCCAGTACACCCTGGAACACCTGCACACAGATCGGACAACATCACTACAAGTGAGAGGACACAGAAACTAAAGTTCACCAAAATCTGGTCTCATCCTGGGTTCCCTGGTCTCCTTGATTTAGAGAATGTGCTCCAACCTTTCTGAAGTCCTTGGTGTTTCCTAGCCTTTAAAAAAAATCCTGCAATCCTGCATCATATGCAAACAGAGTAAAATGCAAAAAATAGCAAAATATCCTAAAACCTAGAGAAAAAAAGATACTAACTGCTACAAGAAATTGGCCTTCAGACAGGGACTACCATGTACAAAATGAGGCCCTAACATAAAGGAAAGGGCAAACCTGAGCTGTTTCCTTTGGGAGGAAAGCCCCAGGAGACAAGGGAAGTGTAACTGCTTCGACTCTGCCAAATGCTGTGGAACCCATGGCGTGCAAAGGGCGACTGGTTAAATGCGCAGCACAGACTGCCACATCAAAGATGGCGTGCAGAAATACTCAGGGTATATACTGCAAAGGGGGAGAGGGAGGAGAATTTTTACTTTTATTGTCAGCTTTTTAGATTTTTTTTTTAAAAAGGATTTACTTTTATTTGAAAGGCAGTTACAGAGAGAGAAGGAGAGAAGGAGAGAAAGAGAGAGAGAGAGAGAGAGAGGTCTTCTATCTGCTGGTTCACTCCCCAAATAGCCACAATGACCAGGGCAATGCCAGGCCGAAGCCAGGAATCTAGAGCTTCTTCCAGGTCTCCCATGTGCGTGCAGGGGCCCAAGTACTTGGGCCATCTTCCGCTGCTTTCCCAGGTGCATCAGTAGGCAGCTGGATCAGAAGTGGAGCAGCCTGGTCTCAAACCAGCACCCATGAGATGCTGACATTGCAGGCAGTGATTTAACCTGCTATGCCACAATGCTGGCCCATGTATTTGACATTTTAAAGTTTTTATGGAGATTCATATTTTCAGAAGTAGCTTTAAGATATAAAACTTAGGACAGGGCACGAGGTGTTTGAGCCATAAAAACAATTTGGAGGCTGGTGCGGTGGGACAGCAAGTTAAGTTGCCACCTGCAATGCCGGAGAACCGTATGAGCACTGGTTCGAGTCCTGGTTGTTCCACTTCAGATCTACCCCTCCTGCTAATGTGTCTGTGAAAGCAGTGGAAGTACCTGGGCCCCTCCCTGTCACCCACATGGGAGAGCTGGATGTATTTCCAGACTCCTAGCTCTTTCCCATCCCAGCCTTGGCCATTACAGCCATCTAGGAGTGAATGGGTGGATGGAAGATTCTGTCTCTCTCTCTGCAACTCTGCTTTTCAAATCAATCAATAAATCTTAAAAGAAGAGAAAAGAAAAGAAATCTGGACTTTTGTATCCAGATGAATGGAATTGAAAGGCATCTTAAGAGAGTGTGTTTTCTATTTAGATTTTATTTGGAAATGATTCTGAAATTATGCCAGATACACTTTTCTTTTATAACAGGATTTACTTGATACAGAAATGCTGATTTAGTCCCAATCTACAAGCTAATGAACCAGGGAACTAGCAAAAAACTACTGCTTATTACTTTTATTTGACTACTTTTTAGCAGTTAAAAGTAGCTAACAAGGGTGCCTCTACATTACTGATCTGCACATTGCTTTAGGGTGCGCACGCAGCAGGGGCTGCGTCTTGCTACTTACTGATATCCAATAGGAAAGAGCTTATCTTCACAGTCAGAGAGATCATTCAGAAGTCCCAAGCAGTCAATCGTCATAGAGCCTGACCAAGGAAAGAAGAAGTGATCAGAGGAGACTACGAGGAAGGTTGTTTGATAGCCGAGGGCTAGAGAGGGGCCCGGTGACGCAGACAGCCTGCCCCATGCCCCGCGCCTACGGCATACCAATCATCATGTGGATATTTTCTGGTTCCAAGCCATTGAGAAACTTCCTTCTCAAGCTGATTCCTTCAAAGTCCACAAACACTCTTCTAAAAACTTCAAATCCATTCTCAGGAACCACCTTAAATAAAAACCCAAGACAGCTGTCAACAGGCTGTCGCTTTGTACTTTATGTTCACGGTACTGGCTCTCAGAGGAAAAGCACAAGGCATATCTTAAAATTACCATTCTGTTTTAATTTCTCACTAGAGGAAGTGATTCTAGGGACACCTAGTAGGAAGGCAAAACACAGTTTACCATCTTGCTATTATTCAGTCTTTTGTCTCCTAAATTCCCAGAAAACTCAAAAGGCTAATAAACAAAGCATGGAAAGACTTGGAGGTAAACGTAAATGTGTATTTCTGGGTAGGTGAAGCAAGTCCAAAAAGACTATGTACTGTATGACTTCAAGTACTCAGAAATCTTGGAGGTGGCAAGACTGTGAAGACAGCAACGAGACCAGCAGTTGCCCAGGGTTGGGGAGAATGAATGGGTAGAACACCGAGAGATGCCTTCTGTCCACACCGAGGACATCCAGGGCAATGAAAATACTCATAAGGATGCTGCCATGGCGGACACAGGCTGTTACACAACACAACAATACACAACCGCAAGAGTGAACCCTAATCTACACCATAGACTCTGGTGATAAGGATGCACCAATGTGGTTGTTACCAGAAGGGGATGCTGATATGGGGGAAGGTTGTGTACATGCTGGGGAGGGGGGTAAATGGGAAATCTCTATACCTTCCCTCTTAATTTTGCTGTGAACCTAAAATTGCTCTAAAAAAATTAAAGTCTATTATTAAGGGAAAAAAAAAAGACAACTAAAGCTCTTACCTCGCCTTTGATCAGATCCCGATGTCGTTGGCAATACACTTTTTTATCATCCAGAAAGACACAGTTCTTGGCTCGGGAGCACATGAAATGATAGTTGCTGGTGCAAGATGTGAGACAGCAACCCACGGTGGCTCCTGGCTTCTGGCAGAATTCACATCTCTAAAAACCCAGAGAGAGCAGAGTTCCATTCAGACTTTTATGTGCTGTAAGACATGCACCTCTTCCTCTACAGAATCACCCCACTTTGGTTTCTTGCAGTTCATTTGTTAATTGGTAATCTGCTGAATTCCAGAGAAATGCTTGGAGCCCCAAAGCCTCCGGAATTTCCCATTATCCACAGGGCCCTGGAACTATCAAACTGAAGTATTACAAGTTGATCTAAAACTTGTACCAAACATTTTTTCCTTAAGCTGTACAATCTAGAAATGATGAAACTCTGAAGGTCAATGGTTAAAAATATCGCCTTGAGAGGAAGTTGTCACATCCAGAAACAACTCTGTTCTAGCTGAAATGGCGAGGTTCTCGAGTTATTAGACTCGACTGATGACACACCTGTCGCGATTCACGTCTCCCTCAGTTACCCCTGCATGACTGCTCTCCATACAACTCCCTTCCATTGCTCAGTCTGTGCCACTTTTTCGTTTGCTTGTGCTATCGCTTTCCCCTGCTTTGTAGTTCTCAAAATTCTCTTTCCTGCCTTTCCTGATTCCTCTCAGCTGCCACTCTCCACGCTCCCTCTTCAGGTACAGAACCACATGTGTTCACCCTGGGGAACCTCAGGGTGTGGACTACACCAAGACCTCTGAGACGGCACACTCCAAGTCCCTGAATAAGCAAACACTGTTCTCACACACATGAGTTAGCTCACAGATCACATAACACCTTGCTTTCTGTTTCTTGTGCAACCCTCCTCTGAGAGTCAGAAGGGCCATCTGCCTGTGAGTGGCGCTGACTCTGTGCCCAAGCACGGAGTGCGTCTCGCTCTCACACCAGCCCTGGGTGCTTACCAGCTGCTTGCCCCTGATCACAGCCATGTGCACATTCTTTAAGGATCCATCATCATCTTCAAACACTTCCGCCGACCACAGAGCACAATTGACGTGTGTCCACTCATTTTGGCCAATGTATAGCAAACGGCCAGCATCCTAGGCAATAAGGAAATTCTGTTTCTTGACAGAATTTAACACCAAAGGAGGTTTTCCTCAGTATTAGTTTACCTCAGTCAAAACAACTTCAGGGCACTCAGCTCTCGGCTCTCCACTGAGCCGCCCGCCGGGCCAGCCAGGTGGGTTCTCTCCATTTAACCATGAACCTTGCTTTCCCCAGTCCAAGTGACTGGGTGCTCTCTATCTGTCCCTTCTGTTCTGACATTTGCTCTATCCCCAGTAAAACCACATTACTTTGGGAAAAAAAGACCGCAAGAAAGCAACCATGATCTTTGATTTAGCAATACACATACAAAGCACAATTCATTTTTAACTTTAGTTTCCACTTCCATCTTTTCTTGATTACTTTTTCCATTAACTAGGAATATTTTATAAGTCTAGGCAATAAAAAATATGTGTTAAGTTCCTAAAAATGCATACTTGCTTCCTCAAAACTGTATTTCAAAGCTAACTCTGTCAGGTTCATTCAGAAACTTTAAAAAAAACATTGTGAGCTTACTATGTGCCAGGCACTAACCCAAAGCTTTACATGCATCATTTCATTTAATTTTCATACCATCCTGAAGTAGTATCTTCATTTCAAAGGTTAGACTGTGGGTCAGGGAGGTGAAGTTACTTGCCAAGGTCAATGAGTAGGCAGTAAAGCAGAGAAATGAATCCAGGCAGCCTGTCACAACTGTGGCTTCTAACCATTCTGCTATCCTCCATGAAACACAAGCTACCTAATACACGGCTTATTTTGCTGACTTTCACCAAATTTTTTAGAGGAACTTCCAGTAAAAATTGTTACATATCACTAGGTTAATTTCAGATATATCACTTAAAATTTTTTTTTCCTTATCATTTGAGAGACAGAGAAATACCTCTATCCACTGGTTCACTCCCCAAATGCTCACAATGGCCAGTGCTGGGAGTCAGGAATGCAATCAGGAACACAATTATTTGGGCCATTACCTGCTGCCTCTCAGGATCTGCATTAGCAGGAAGTTGGACCTGGGACTCAACCCCAGCTATTTTTTTAAACTTTTATTTAATAAATATAAATTTCAAAAGTACAACTTTTGGATTATAGCGGTTTTCCCCCCATAACCTCCCTCCCACCCACAAACCATCCCATCTTCTACTCCCTCTCCCATCCCATTCTTCATCAAGATTCACTTTTAAGTATCTTTAAATATAGAAGATCAACTTAGTATATACTGAGTAAACATTTCAACAGTTTGAACCCACACAGATACACGAAGTATAAAGCACTGTTTGAAGACTAGTTTTACTGTTAATTCGTATTGTACAACACATTAAGGACAGAGATCCTACATGGGAAGTAAGTGCACAGTGACTCCTGTTGTTGATTTAACAATTGACACTCTTATTTATGACATCAGTGATCACCCAAGGCTCTTGTCATGAGCTGCCAAGGCTATGGAAACCTCTTGAGTTCACAAACTCCGACCGGATTTAGACAAGGCCATAATCAAAGTGGAAGTTCTGTCCTCCCTTCAGAGAAAGGAACCTCCTTCTTTGATGCCCCCTTCTTTCCGCTGGGATCTCACTCACAGAGATCTTTCATTTAGGTGTTTGTTTTTTTTTTTTTGTTTTTTTTTTTTTGCCACAATGTCTGGCTTTCCATGCCTGAGAAACTCTCATGTTTCTGATGTGGGATGAGAACGTCTTACCTGCTAGGCTAAATACCTGCTCCCAACAGGTCACCTTTTAAATAAATTAAACCGCTTATAATAACCTTCAAGCGTCATTAACGAAGTGACAATTTGTTAAATAAACGGCCACCAGTCATCATGCAGAGACACAAAGGACAAAACAGTTCAGCTGAGACATCTGGTAACTGGGTCCTGTATCCCCAAGTACTTACATTAGCACTGTCATCACCATACATCAAACATAACGCACACTGTCTATTATCTTCTATGCCTGGGGGTGGGTTCAGCTCTGGACTATCTTCTCGACTCCTATCGGCACCTTGGAACCCAAAAGATATACAGTTAAAACTGGCAGTATTATGTCTCATTTCCAAGAGGAAATAGCCTATAGCCTATAAGACAAACTCTTGCAAAAAGTGCTCAAAGTTATCTCACCATCTATGTAACAATCCTCAGGGGTACTTATATCAAGTCTTTCTTAATATCCCCAGGGAAGCAAAAATAATGACTTCATTACATTTTAGGATGACCTGAAAATTTCTTTTCAATGTCTAAGTGTATTTTAGATCCACAAGGCCAGTCATTTGCATCTAGAGGAAAATGGAGAACGAGTCTTTCAGCTCGGTGCCTTACTCAGAGTCGGAGGTGTCGGAGGATGTAGCGGCGTCGGTGAGTCTGGCTCTCCAGGCCCTTTGGGTTTAGGAGCTGGAATGATTTTCTTCATTAAAGGAGGCTGCTCAGTGTGGCTGTTCTCCTCTCGCTCCTGCCACTGAGCATAATTATGGTCAAGTGAAGGTGGAAGCACTGCGTTTGGTAACATCCCACTGCTGGAAACAATCGATTCAACAAGTATTTATTGGACTCCTACAATATACCTAGAACTGCACAAAACAATCAAATTCTTGATGTCATCATTCTGGATCCCATGCACAGGCCATTCACAGAATGTAAGAACAAATCACAAAATTTGAAAACTGCTTAAGTACACAGGACTTTAATATTTAAAAAATATATAATCTCATATGAGTCTAGGTTAAACTTCCAGAAACAAAAAATAACTCTATTAAAACTCAAAAGAATTTACTGGGAGATAAATTAAAGGTTAAATATGGAGAATCAAGAGCAGGAGAAAGCATCATTTGAACTAAGTAAAATATAAAACAACTACAAAAAGGCTGCCACATAGCTACATCACAAGTCTTACACACTTGTTAAAACCAGGTTCTCTGAAACATAGCAAACAGATAAGGGGAAAAAAGGCAACAGCCTTCAGCAACACTACATGTTGTGTCTAAACTAGCACTGAAAAGGAGTTTCAATGGATTCATTTTTTATATTAAAATCTCTTAGGAAATCTCCATCTAGAATAGGAAACCTCTCATATTTCCAGTCAACAAGAAGGAAAAAATAATAATACTGAATTTACTTACTTGCTTGATACTTTATTTGGCTCCCAAAACCTGGACTTTTTGACACTGAACCAAGGGAAAACACGTTCCATTTGCTAAAAGAAAAACAAACAAACAAAAAAATAAAATGTCAACATGTGAACACTCATTTGGAAACCACATAGAAATCCACTCTGGCAACCTCATCAACTTCCTGCTAAAAAACTGGAGGAACAAATTAATCATGTGTTTGTTATACATAGGGCAAAGCAAAAGCAGAAGAGAACAAATCTGTTGCATTCAGAGGTTAACTATCCACAGGTAAGCATTAAAGACATGAGCTATTAATAGTATTCACCCGAATAAAGAAGGACTTGACCATGCTGTTGGCTTTTTTAATCTCTGGCTGCCCTCCATCTGAATTAATGGCTGCTTGAATGATCTTCACAATATCATCACTGAACTCCAACTATATAAAAAACAAAACATTAATTATTCATGAAACAGAATGCTCTCAAAACTACTTCCTCTTTCTTCCTCAATCATTCAGCACACAGATCTAATAGAAAACTTACACTCTATTTTAATACAGTATAATTTCTTTTTGGCTGAGGCCTTTGGGATTCAGTTCACAATTAACTTGTGGCAATCAAGAGATGCTAGGCTAACAAGGCAAGAATGCAAACAAATTAGCTGTATCATGGTAAGCTACCCAATTAGGCTCACAATTTTTTATTTGAATTAAAATGAATAAACAACTAAATAGCAACTATGGACCATGAGAGCATTAATATAGGAGCATTTCCTTTACATTCTCAAAATCATAAGATTAAAAGGCATCCATTTGCCTATGAATAATTATTCAGATCTGATTGCAGAAGGGGAAAACCAATTAACCCATAAGCAATTTTTCTGTACTTCCTCTTAATATAAAATAATTTTCAGAGAACTCAGATGAAATCTAAATAAAAGAACCACTTTAAGAAATTACCATATCATAACCCTTCTTCTGAAACACGGAGCTAACATAACACATATTTCTAGGTATCTGAAGGCACACGGCATTCCATGCAAATGATTTCTCAGCTGACTTCTACCCAACTTCATTCTCCAAAGATCCAAGGAAGCTAACTTGGTGCTCAAAACGCTGGCATACACTACGGGGACATACCACAGACATGTAGTTGCCCTGGTCCATTTTCCTCTTGACCCCTTCCAGATCTAAAGGCTGCTGCTCATCCTGCTTGCTGACCTCCGTGAGAACTGGTGGGTCAGGTCCTTCAGGGGAGCTGCGGGAAGGAATACTCTCCTCCGTCTCAGGATTTAAGTCCGGAGGCTTGGCAGCCTGTCGCCAGGAAAGATATGTTTCTTTTATCTAACACTGAAAATGAGGATTCCATGCAAATTCTATGAAAATTAATGTGAAGTATTCAATGCATAACACTCAAAGAGTATGAAAATAAACATTTGTCCAATAGAAAAGGAGAGTCCAACAAGTCTGTCCTCTAGTAGCTTGGCCAGGCTAACTTAGGAGTTCTGTTTGCTGACTTCCAAACCTGATGTGAGGGAATCGGCACTGTGTCCGGTTGCTTTTGAGTACAACAGAGATAGCAGCTAGTTTTCCTATTCAAAAAATGCAGCTCTGCGAAGATAAAACAGCAGCCTGGCTTTGGGATTAAGCTATCAAGCGGCCATTCCAACACCATACTTCATATTCCCCAGTGTGTACTTCAGGGGTGCACAGCTCACAACTTACAGACAGCAACCAGTGGTTTCAAGTTGGTTACTGTAATGGCCTCCTCACTATTGCGCTGGCTTCTAGGCTCAAGTCTTTCTGAACCTTCCCCTCCACTGAGATCAGAATAATTTTTTTGGGGGGGCCAAAAAAGGCAATTCGGACCATCTTATTCTCTGCACTGGCTCCCCTCACCTTCAGAACATAAAGTCCAAGTTTCTTGTAACAGCTGGGCCTTTAAAGACACTGGCCCTTCCTTTCTTAGCTTTCTTATTCCAAAGAAGGTCCCATTCTTGCCTGTAAATATTTTCCTAGTGGTTATGGCCAAAATGACTCTACGAAACTTAACGAAGAAGGACGCAAAATGAAACAAACGCTTCTCTCCCCAACCCCATCACCTGGTAAAAACACCCAGGGACAAGCTCTCAGGAAACAAGGTGCGCCGCGGCCTACCTGCCGATAGCGCAGCAAGTGACTGGTGGTCCGAGAGTTCAACAAGGCCGTCAGAACCTGCTTCAAAGAGAGCTGCAGCTCCTTCTCCAGGGCCAGCCGCCACTCTGCAGGGTGCCGCTCGGTACAGTTCACGCAAGTGTAGGCCACGCTTTCTGGCAGGTTGGATAGAATCTCATACATCTCATCTAAGAAAAGAAAAATCTACCATGAGGAGGGCCTCCAAGAAGGGGGGGTGGGGTGGGGTAGGAGAGGAGGTAACTACTCCATTCAATCACTATAAGAAGCTGCATGCTAAGAACCATATTAAGCTTCTAATATCCTGCAGGATATCACACATACTCATCTCCAAAAGGGACACTATTAAACACTAATGCAGGATTTGGCTATTGGAGAACTGATAGGTTACAGTACCAATTTAAATAAAAGGATGTATTCTGGATAAGTGAGCATGCACATAACTCAATGTCACTTATTCTACAGGCCAAGAAAACATTTGAAAAGACTTCCATCATTTTAGGTTTCTAGTGCTCTAGGGGCTATCAAAGCAGGAGTAGCAAGGGAGAAAGAAACTGTAATAAAAAGACTCCAACCTTCTGTACCTGAAAGATTCTCACATTTGGAATGGACCCAGCGATCACACTTGCCACATTGCATCATCTTACTCTCATAGTCATCGTCATCGTAGCACTTGTCACAGAGCGGGCAGAAGTTTCCTGGAAGCAAAGCAAAGCTTGCAGCAGCGCTTGGCTCACACACCAATGCTTTCCGAACCCCTGACTTCCGTGCATGCGCCAGTCTGATCCAGCATCTACACTCTCCTGGACTCATGAACGCCAGCACCAGTCTACTAAGGAGTGTTCACAGCGGTGCAGCCAAGTATAAAGATTGTGCCAAGCTCCTAGCATCCTCCCCGAAGAGATTCTGCTGGGCCACTAGTTCTCCTCTTCAGACCCACTTAGAAAAGGTCACGAAGCAGATTATAAACATAATGGGAAAAGGACGGAAGAGCGAACTCTATCTTTGAGAACATTCAAAAGAAATTTTTAAAAATCTTAAGATATGATTGTATCTTATGTCAATAAAATAGCGGTTTAATGTATTAGCTATCATCCTTTTTCTAGCATAACGTAAGAAGCTCGAGTAGCATGTGAAATCATTCCTGGAACAGCCAAATGTGTGTGTGCCACACTCCGCTTCTACTCGCCTACGGCATTTCTTTGCAGGGAGCCATACTAAAGAAGTTCCCTTAATTCTTCCCACAAGCTAATAAAAACAAATCTTTATTTCTATTTGCAAAGTTTTCTGTGCAAAGAAAAGGGCAGGGCAGGCACATAGTAAACGCGTTGAAACGGCGTTCTTGGACAGTGAGTGAGTCTTTCTCCTTCATTCTACTGCACTGCACAGTTCACCCTCGCAGTACCACGGCAACCTCTGTCAACCGATCCAAGTGGCTTTGGGGAATACCTTTAGCGAAGAGTTTGGCACAGTCGTGGCACAGTGAGAAATCATGAGACCACTGTGCGTCCCACCCTTTGCCTGGAGTTGTGGATCCACAGCTCTTGCAGCGCACACATTTGGTACAGATCTGGGAGAGGAGAAAAACTCAATAGGAATCTGCTTTTGGTATCTTCTCTTATTTTTAAAAAAGTCTCAACCACAATGCAGTTCTGGATTTGACTTCTTTAATGTGGTGAATTTTCCTCACAATGAGACAAAGTTGTTACTCTGACGTCAGAAAGCAAGGCTATCCCTATTGCCACATACACCAGCCCAGCCGTCTCAGGACCATTCTCTTCAAGTCAGCATAACCGGGCACTCACCCAAACTTTCTTTTTCTTGGTGGGTTTGGTGGGGTAGTTTGGTCCCAGGCACTCAGGGTGATAGCTGTTTCGGCACTTATTACACTCCAGCAGCTGCTGCAAGAAAATACAATGGCATACAGGTTGGCACCACTTCACCCTGCTCCACACCAGCTACTTTGTACGCATCTCATGTTTCTCTTCAAGAAAGAACAGCAACCCCTAAAGCAGTTCACATTTCCTGTTAGGCTGTGCAGCCCCAGTCAAAGCACAGAGCCTCCAAAGGCAAGGCACTCAGTGGGAAGTATTCTTACCACCCAGACCTGCAATTTTGTCTCATGTCATATTTTCTGCTTGTATAACCAAAATTAAAGCACAAAAGTAGGCAGCTGATTACACGCAAGTAGTGAAAAGAGACTAAGTCAATAGAGAAAAGAACAGAGATGCAAAACTCTACACTGCAGTCAGAAATGGAGATGGAGACTAACGCGCCAGGTGGCTGGTACCTTGGTAGCCTGATGCTGCCTCCCACAGACGTGACAGAACTTGCAGCGGCGACAACACCAATTTTCCAGCTGGTCCTCCAGAGGGCGCTCGTTCTCCTCTAAACAGAACTTGTGGAAGGGCTCACAACAGACTTGGCAATACACAAACTGAAGTGAAAAGATGGGAGTGGAGAAGGGCATCACATGATGTGTAGGAAGAACGATCAACTCTACCCTAGTTATACACCTTGTGTTTTAGGAGTTCGCAGGTACACATTTAATTCACTAGATATCCAGGAAGGCAGGCGTTTAGTGAGAGGTTAGGATGCCACTTGGAACACCTGCCTCTCCTATCAGAGTGCTTGGGTTGGTCTCCCAGTTCTGCTTCCAGTTCCAGGTTCTTGCTGATGTACATACGGGGAGGCAGGAGGTGATAGCTCAAATCCTTAGGTCCCAGTCACCCTATGGAGACCCATGTGGGAGGCCTGGATTAAGTCCTGGTTTCAGCCTGGTCAAAACCCAGCTATTGTGGGCATTTGGGGAGTGAAACAGAAGATGCAAATAAGGGAGAACTGTGAAAGTTTTCTACAATTTGCTAAACAATTCTAAGCTCTGATTTAAAAAAATTTTTTAAATTTATTTGCCTTTCACCTATTTGAAAGGGAGACAGATTGAGATTTTTTTCATCTTCTGGCTTACCCCCAAATACCTGTGATATCCAGGGCTGGGTCAGGCCAAAGCCAAGAGTCTGGAACTCAATCTGGGTCTCCCATGTGGATGTCAGAGACCCATACAGCTGCGTAATCACCTGCTGCCTCCCAGGGCAGCATTAGCAGGAGGCTGGAACTGGATGCAGGGCCGGTACTCAAACCCTGGCCTACGACAGGGGGTGTGGAGAGCCTAAGCAGTGTCTTAACTGCTGCACCAAATGTCAATCCCTGTAAGTGCTGGTTTTAAAAATATTTTCATGTTGATACAGGATTTTCAAAGACACAAGAAGACAACCCAGAGATTTCTTATGCCATAAAGATATCACTGGGACAACTGGCCAATCCTAAGAAAGCTCCATAAGGATTGGAAACGGAGGTGGGACTTGAACCCGGGTACTCTGATAAAGGATGCGAGCATCCCAAGTCACGGTTTAACCTGCTGCTTCACAATACTTGCCCCTAGATACCTTTTTGTAACCTGCTCTTTTCACTCAGATAATAATAATGTATCAAAATACTAGCATATCAACTTTAAGGCACTAAGAACATACTTGTGTGGTGAGTGTTTAGCCTAGTGTTGGGTGACTGGTTGGGATGCCCCTGTCCCATATCGGAATGCCTGGGATCAATGACTACTCCAGCTCCTGACTCCAGTTTCCTGCTGATGTGCAGACCCCAGGAGGCAATGATGACAGCTCAAGTGGCTGATTTCCTGACACTTGTGAGAGACCTGGCTTGTGTTCAGGGCTCCCGGCTTTGGCCTGGGCCAGCCCTGGACATTCAGGCATTTGGGGAGTGGGTCACTGGATGGGAGATCTGTCATCTCTTAAATAAACAAACATTTTAAAATGGAAAATAGTTGCTCAAAGAATAAATACCAAGTAGTAATTTGTAATTTTGCTAATGCATAATTTAAATCAACAAGTATGTGAGTCTCACTGATTAACAACATGATTTCAACCCAACCTTGGGTATTCTCCATATAAATAATAAGCTAAGGAAGTACTCAGGAATTTGAGAATTACAAAGGTCTTTGGATGCATTCCTCATGAATGGCAAATCGCTGCTTCCTATTTAAAATTGTGCTACCTTTTTTTTTCCTCATTGATAAGGTGGCCCATACTTCAAAAAATAGAAAAGATAAACAGAGAAAACAAAAGTCACTCATATTCTAATCACACTCTTCATATTTTACTGTGACTCCTTCCATGTTTTCTCTACATTACATTTTAAAACATGTATTTAAACAAAAAATGAGATTCTGTTTTATATATTATTTTGGCTTTATAAAATATTTTTAAATGTTTATTTATTTACTTTTATTTGAAAGATAGAATGATAGAGAAAGAAAGAGAGAGACAGAGATCACTCCCCAAACACCCCCGACAGCCAGAGTGGGGCCAGGCAGAAGACAGGAGCCCAGAACTCATTCAGGGTCTCCCACATGGATGGCAAGGACTCAAGTACTTGAACTATGATCTGCTGCCTTCCAGAGTGTGCGTGAGGACGAGGCGAAGGGGGCACCTGAACTCAGGGACTCAAAGGGATGTGAGCATCCCAAGGAGGGGCTTCACCTGCTGCTTCAACGCTTACCTCTACAGACTACTTTGCAACCTGCTTTTTCACTCAGTGCTTTATTACAGATATCGCTCCATGTTGATATCATGTATATTATATTTAGGACTTCATATTTGTCATTATAGTTATTTCTTGTATTATTTTAAGCAAGACCTCTTCTGATTGGACTTTTTTGTTGTTTCCTATTTTATATTATCATGAACAATATGGAAATAAACCTTTTTTAGATACAAATATATACCAATGTATCCAATAATATACTTAAATAAACACCTGGAGTGTCACTGGTGAGGTAGGGGTTATACGCATGTTAAAGGGAAGCACATATTTTCAAACCACCCCCTCAGAAAGAAAGATTGTAACTAATCGATATTTCAGCCAACAGAAAGTCCTCATTTCTGAATAATCCCTTTTATCATGATTTAATTTCTAGTTTTCTGTCAATTGCGGGCTTTATAGCCCCTGCCCCCACTGCTATGCTTTTATTTCTCATTCTGTGGATTATCTACTTCTGTCCTCTGCTTTTTAAAATTTTTTACTGCCAATCATTTCTTTCTTTCTCATTAATTGCCAAGAGCTCTTTACAGACCAGGGGCCATGCATGGCGTCTCTTATTGCAGACCACTCTCACTCCTCCTGTGACCAGACAGCTAACAGAAAAATCACGTCTTTAATAAAGACTGACCTTAAGAGGTAAAACTATTAAACCTTTCTTTTTTTAAAGGTGTATTTGACTTATTTGAAAGGTAGAGTTACAGACAGAAAGGGAGAGACAGAGAAAGAGAGAGATCTTCCATCTCCTGGTTCACTCCCCAAATGGCCACATTGGTTGGGACTGGGCCAGGCTGAAGCCAGGAGCCAGGAACTCCATCTGGGTCTCCCACATGGGTGCAGGGGCCCAAGCACTTGGGCTCCTCTGCTGCTTTCCCAGGCCATAGCAGGGAGCTGGATCGGAAGTGGAGCAGTCAGGACTCCCACAGCACTCATGTGGATGCCCATGTGTAGGTGGTGGCTTAACCTGCTGCACCTCAACACAGCCCCAGACTATCACCCTTTCCTCATGCAATAGCTTTGCTACTCAAATAAGCAGACTTCTTCCTGAAATCTCTAAAACATCAAAAACATTTCCTTAGCTGGTTTAAACGGGATAGTACCTGCTAAATACCAACAGAACATAATAATTTATTTCTTCCTCAACAAAGGAATCTATCACCAGCCCTCCTTGGGTACGAAGATGCAGGATGCCTTACCTCTACATGCCCACTACTGGCACAGAGAAAGCAAACCACCCTGGGTGTTATAGGAACAGAGGTCAGGATTCCCAAGCCTCCCATCTCCCACACGTTGTCTGCTTCACAATCCTCCTGCAGGGAGAGAGAAAGGTCACTCAGGCAAGTTTTAAAATGATACAACCTTGGATTGAAAATAAGGATGGAAAGTATAAAATTAGAGTAACACCAGAACGTCAAGAGGAGTATTCAATGAAACCAGAAATAACTGCTTCTAAAAATTTTAAACTCAGACACAAACTATGGAGAGATTCACAGACAGGTTCAATTCCTATTACATGTATTGCAGAGATACTGAGATTGAGTTTCCCGACATCCTGGTTTGATTGCTCCCATGTGAAAGAATAATTTCCTCAGATCGTGCACGCGGTGGCCGGCAGAGCTGCGGCTCCAGCCACTCACACTCACTGACTTCACAGCCCTGGCAGAGGCTCTCCTGGCCTGAACCCACCTGCTGCCATCACCCTCAGACACGACCCGGCTGGTGCTGACTTCTTCCTTCAACACCTTTGGTCACAGCATTTTCGTTATTTAAAGTCCATGTACAAAGGGTCTTCAAAAAGTTCATGGAAAGTTTATATTATGGAAAAACTATGGGAGGATTTCAAAGTGTATTTGTGGTAAAATGAGCTCATCTTTTGATTCCATTTTCCCTCGCACCGTGTGATTGATCACTGAACACATTTACCTTAAAATCCACCCTGATCCTGTGGACTCCATCTGCTGGGACTTTCTGCTTAGAACTAGTGCCATTGGACAGAGTGTTGAGGATGTTCAAAGTGCTGGCATTCTCCTGCTTACTGATGGGAGGCGGTTTTTCCTAAGGAGACATAAGACGGTTACAGAACAAAGCACAGCCGACAGGCCATCACATTTGCAATGTGTAATGCAAAGGACAAATCTCATTAATAGACCCGAAAACCTTGTTTCCAACGTAAGTGGCCCATAGAAACAGAACAGTCATCTTCAGAAGATCCTTACATCAGCTCTCTCCTTCTATCCATAACAAATAAAAATAGTGGACACAGGGAAAGGCAATTTTTACAAATACTGTGAAGTAAAACAAAACCCAACTATGCCAAGGGGCCTGCAGAACAAGCAGATTCCTAGGCTAGAACCTGTGGGGCAACAAGGGAAAGAGACCAAAAAAAGACAAGGGCTAAAGGCTAACCCTAAAGTTTATTCATTTCAAGAAATCCCACTGCTATCTACGTAGAAGAAGGAATGCAGTTTTGCTCAGTCACATCCATGTCAAGGATGGAATAGCACACGTGCCCAAGAGGTGGCAGAGAAACAAATCTGTCCTCACCTTTTCTTTTGGTTTCTGTTTCACAGGGATACTAGGGCGGGGAGCCACTTTTTTCTGCTTGCTTTGCTCTGGACCTAAAGAATTCAAAGCAGATTGCGGTCAGATGCTGGCAACAGCTACGTTATGAGTGACGAGCCTATGAGAGACACCCTGGATTTCAAAGGAAAAATGAAGACAATCTCTCCAATGTAACTGGTTCTAAAAAAAATCTTCCATTTCTTTATTATTATACAAAAGGCAGCTAATTTCTGGAGCCGAAGACTTAAGATCCCCCAGTTCTGGTTTCCAAACGCCATCCGAGCCATCAGCGCCTCTTTGCTAGCACTTGTGGCTCAGCCGCTCCTCCGTGTCTTCCTTGCTACTCACCTGATTCTGGTGGTGGAGGCTGCTTCTTCTTGGGCTCGCTTGGAGTGGTCTTGGGAACTTCTTTTCTCGGTGGTCCTGTGCTGGGTGGCTGAGGAGGGATGACGGGTGCTGGCTGGGAGACCTGTTTGCTGGACTTTCTGGAAGCTGGAGTGGTGCCTTGTTTGGATTCGGGCCCTGGCGCCGAGGCATTCCCTTCTTCACTCTTCTCCTCGACCGGCTTCCGTGGAGCGGGCTCACTGCTGCTTTTCTTTGGGGCAGGATCCTCTCTTGCTGGTGGGGTAGGCTTCTGACTAGAGTCCACCACGCTCTTCACAACACTGCTCTCTTTGCTCTCTTTCTTTTCACTGGTCTTGGACTTTTTCTCTTTCTTTTTCACAGCTAGGAGGAAAAAAACAAGGTCTTCTATTAGGGAGGACAATTTTTTTTTAATTTAAAATAGATTTTTGGGGGCCGGCGCTGTGGCACAGCGGGTTAACGCCTTGGCCTGAAGCGTCAGCATCCCATATGGGCAATGGTTTGGGTCCTGGCTGCTCCACTTCCTATCCAGCTCTCTGCTACGGCCTGGGAAAGCAGTAGAAGATGGCCCAAGCCCTTAGGCCCCTGCACCCACTTGGGAGACCCAGAAGAAAACTCCTGGCTCCTGGCTTCGGATCGGCGCAGCTCCAGCCGTTGTGGCCATCTGGGGAGTGAACCATCGGGTGGAATACCTCTCTCTCTCTCTGCCTCTCCTCTCTCTGTGTAACTCTGACTTTCAAATAAATAAATAAATATTTTAAAAAAATAAAATAGATGTTTGGGGCTGGCATTGTGGCGCAGTGAGGTAAGCTGCCACCTACAACAGTGACATCCTGTTTGGAGCACCAGGTCGAGTTGCAGCTACACCACTTCTGATCCAGCTTCTCGCTAACGCGCCTGGGAAGGCAGCGGATGATGGCTCCAGTACTTGGGGGACCCAGATGGAGTTCCTTGCTTCAGCCTGGCCCAATCCTGGCTACTGTGGCTATTTAGGGAGTGAACCAGCTGAAAGCACTCTGCCTTTCAAACAAATAAATAAATCTTTAAAAAGTAAAATAAAATAGATGCATAGAAATGTAACATAACCTTATTCTCAGTTCCCTGCAGTTAAAGCTGGCATTGAAAGGCTCAAAACAGTTAATGTTAAGTTGGTCAGAGGAAACACGCACACTTCTATTGCTCTGGGGAGTGGACCATAGACTATAATTCTTAAATACATTTTAATTACTACATAAATTTTAAAACATAACCCAAAATACAGGGAGTAGTCAAATGAACCCTTATGCACCCATCACCCAGCTTCAACCACCACAAACTCGCCGGAAACAGCAATACTTAAAAAACTAGTATTCTTCTTTACTATGTTTGTGACTATACTGCATTAACACAGGGAGCATTTGGAGTGAGACCCTTTTTAGCAACACTACCTTTAGCTTGCTTTTGAAGGTAGGCTTTGGAAGGCATCCATTGTAGATTCTGACATTTCCTCATCCTATGACAACAAAGAATAAGCCATGTAAGTTACATTTGCAAGAGAAGCAATTGAAACAAGTGGTCATTTGTCTGCAAGAATCAGTGAATTTTTTATTCAGGTTCATTTTGACAGCTGAAAAAGTCTGCTCATTACTCAGGTTAAATCTGAACCTTCAGATCCTGAAAGCAGCAATTTTACCCACCCTGAGGATCTAGAAGGAACAAATATCAAATTATTTTGAAATGGGACTCAAATTTCTTATAACCTAATACTGACTAGCACTGCACACAAAATGATCACTCAATAAATCTTGTGGTCCTTATAACATTTATAATCATAAAATAGACTACAATTAGCCAGTAAGGCATTTGTCTATCAATATAATGCTACAGGTAGGTGGGTCTCATGGCTCTGATACACGAATACTTCACCCCTTAATTTAAATTTAGTGAAACTCAAATTTAATTTGAAGTCTAAAATTTCACCACATCAACCCTTACATTTAATGCAATTTTAGCTTGCCATCACGTACCTATATGGGATAATAAGATTCTTGCTTAAGGCCCAGTCAAAACAAAGCACAGAACTACTTATCATCTCCTGGAAATTGTCTCCACTGAAGTAAATAATGCAGTACTTCTCCCAATTAAGCTTTTTATTAACGAGCATCATTTATTCATTCATTCATTCAGCAGATATCCATGGATAATATCTATTCCTTGTGCCAGCACTTTGCGAAATGCTCACCCACCAAAATTTCTGTTTCTGTAACTCTCCTGATCCATTTTATACAAATCTTTCCATGTGGCAGAAACTACACCCATAGCGGGTAAGTGTTTGAGGCAGTGGTTAAGACGCCACTTGGGACACCAACATCCCAAACTGGAGTGTCTAGTTCAAGTCCTGGCTCCACTTCTGATTCTAGTTTCCTACAAATGTGCACCTCGGGAGGCTGCAGATAAAGACCTGTGTACTTGGGTCACTGTCACCATATGGAAGACCCAGACTGAATTCCAGGCTCCTGGCTTTGGTTTGGCCCGGCCCCAGCTCTTGCAGACATTTGGGAAATGAACCAACAGATGGAAGATCTCTGTCTGTCTATATGTCTCTCTTTTCTCTCTTTTGCTCTCTCTGTATTTCAAATAAAAAAATTCATAAACTTTTTTTTTTTTTTTTTAAAAAAAGCATGTTTGGAGCCAGCACTATGGCATAGTGGGTAAAGCTGCCACCTTCAATGTGGGCATCCCATATGGGCACCAGTTTGAGTCCCAGCTGCTCCACTACTAATCCAGCTCCCTGCTAATGGCCTGGGAAAGCAGCAGAAGATGGCTCAAGTGCTTGGACCCCTGCCACCCAAGTGGAAGACCTGCAGGAAGCTCCTGGTTCCTGGCTTTGCGTCTGCCCAGCTCTGGCTATTGTGGCCATTTGAGGAGTGACCCAGCGGATAGAAGATCTCTCTCTCTGTCTCTCTGCCTTTCAAATAAATAAATCTTTAAAAAATCCTGCTCAAATACTGATTTAAAAAGGGGGAAATGTAGAGCAATAAAAAAATTTCATATCAAAAAATTCCATAAGCATGAAAATAGTCTAAGAAGTCAGAGAACATGGAGATTTACATAAGACAGGCTCAAATGACTCCTGAGTGCCATAAAGGCAGGAGTAAAGAAATGTTATGCCCACAATGGTCAAGTTTTAGGGAGAACTGCTCTAGAATGGCACTGACATGGTAGTCACTAGTCACCTGTGGCTATTTAAGTTAATTAAAATTAAACACAGGGCGTAGTTCCTTAGTTGCACTAACCATGTGCCACATGTGGCTAACGGCTGCCATACTAAACTGGGCATACATAGTGCATGTTCATGATCACAGAATGTTCAATTAGAAAGTGTTGCCCAAGAGCAATTCTTACTTCAGCACAACCCACATCCAGTCACATCATGGAATCCAACCCTACAGCTGATCGTGCAACTCAAAGGCGATCTGATATGACCACATTCAGCTTCCTGATGCATCTCTGCAACAAACCAGGGGTAAATAAGCAACCTCCAGGTTGAGAGGTCAACACCACTCACTTGCAGCACTGCTTCTTTATGTTACGGCCACCAAACTTGGGCTTGTCTAAGCAATTAGTGCAAACACCACAGTCCTCAGGCACCTGGCAGCCAGGACACTGCCCACACCGCCTCGATCGCCGTCCTTTCTTTACCGGAGGTTCCTGAGGTGCCTTGTTTCTGGTGACAGGCTTAATCGGTTTGATGGGGGGAGCAAGAGGTTCAGCATCTTCTGAGCCAGCAATCGATGACTTGTCTGTTAGGGAAAGGTGCCATTAGTTCTGAAGGAGCAGCTAATCCCTTCACATCACTAGATTCATTCAAACCTCATTTTAATTGGGACTCCAAAAATGGAATACATTATAATGAAAATATTTATATGTTGAATTCAGCATATGTTTCAAAGAACTATTTAAATGTTTAAAAATGCCTATAACCTCAGTCATGACGAAAGCTCAAATCCAAATTTGAAAACCAAACAGTATAAACCAAGTTCAAGAATATGAATTTAAAGCTTGTAAATCTCTCAATTCATCACGAGTAGCGACCTAGCATTTAAGAACTACATGGCAGGGGCCAGCGCTGTGGCAAAACAGGTTAAGCTTCCATCTGTAATGCTGGCATCCCATATGGATACTGGCTGGAGGCCTGGCTGCCCCACTTCTGATCCAGCTCCTTGCTAACGTGCCTGAGAAAGCAGTGTAGGATGGCCCAAGTGCTTGGGCCCCTGTTAACCCATGTGGAAGACCTGGAAGAAGCTCTAGGCTTCAGCCTGGCCCAGCCCTTGCCATTGCAACCATCTGGGGAGTGAACCAACAGATGGGTCACTGTCTCTCTAACTGTCTCTCCCCCTCTCTCTCTGTAACTCTGCCTTTCAAATAAATAAGATAAATCTTAAAAAAGAGAGAGAGAGAGAGAGAGAGATAAAGAAAAGAAAAAAGAAAAAGAACTACATGGCAGCCATGAAAATGTGCCTCACAGCAGTCCAACTCCAGGAAGTGCAACTGACCAAGGATCTTGCTGCTGTGCTCTGAAACCCAGCAATGCAGACAGGCCATTCTTACCACGGGCTGTTTTAGGGCAGCGAGTCAGTGCGGCAGGGACAGTAAGGTAGGCCGACCCCAGGAGACACAAGGCTCCTCCAATACACCTCATGGCAGTCTAAGGAAGGCTTCCCCCAACCTTCCTTCCTACTCCCCTTCACGGGAGTAACCAGACTCACACCACAGTCCCACAGCTCCCCAGTCTTTCCTGGCCATGTCCCCGTTTTCATTCTCAGGCACTTCCTCTAATAAAATCCTCAGGCATTTAATCCTCTCTCACCATGTTTTATGGAAGACCTGGACGAACCATGAAGTGCCTAGTTGGCACCTCCAGAATGATCAGCAAACAAACCAGAGGTCTGCTCAGACTCCAAGGCTGACCCCCGACTTACCATCATTCCCCATGGAAGACAAAATCTTCTCCCGTTCTTCCCAAGGTAAGGCACTCAGGGTGGGCATGTCGTCAGGAAACACAGCTCGTTTTCGGCCAAGGGCAACAGCAGCTCTTCTGCATACGTGTTTAATACGGGGACCTCGTACAGAGGTCTCTGATGAATCACTTTCTTGACCCTGCATACCAGGCAAGCCAAAAAGCAAACAATAACAACCACATATGTTAGAAATACGATTGAATGAAACCAAGGTGTGCTTGGTCAATTCTCATGATATAGAATCATAAGTCAGATCGATAACACAGAAGTCAATTACTTCTGTGTCTTAAAATTGGCAGCAAAAAAGCCCTCTAGTCAAAAAACAGAATCAACTAAACTTCTATTCTTAATTACACTACTTCTTTAAAATTCCCCTCAAAATTCAAGCTGCAGGGGCCTGTGTTGTGGCATAGCAGGTTAAGCTACTGTCTCCAACACCAGCATCCCATATAGGCATCGGTCAGAGTCCCAGCTGCCTACTTCTGATCCAGCTCCCTGCTAATGTGCCTGGGAAAGTAGTGAAGGACGGTCCAAGTACTTCGGCCCCTGCACCTACGTGGGAGGCCCGTGTGAAGCTACTGGCTCCTGGATTCGTCCTATCTCAGCCTTGGCAGTTGCGGCCACTTGGGGAGTGAATCAGCAGATGGAAGATTTGTCTGTCTGTCTCTCCCTCTCTCTGTAATGCTGCCTTTCAAGTAAATAAATGAATCTTTTTAAAAAATTCAAGGGGCCATTGTCATGGAGTAGTAGGTAAAGCCACTGCTTGAAATGCCAGCATCCCATATGGGCACAGGTTTGCATCCTGGCTGCTGTCCAATCCAGCTCCTTGCTAATGCACCTGGGAAAGCAGTGGATGATAGCCCGAGTATGTGGGCCCCTGCCACCCACGCGGGAGACCTGGAAGAAGCTCCTGACTCCTGGCTTCGGCTTGGCCCAGCACCAGCCATTGCAGCCATCTGGGGAGTAAACCAGGGGATGGAAGATCTCTGTCTGTTTCTCTCTCTCTCTGTAACTCTCCGGCATCATTGTAACAAACTCAATTTTATAGCTTTTCTGTTCTGCTTAAGGTTAAGTGCTTCTCATCTGTATTCTTCAAACAACTAGCATCGGTTGCTCTCTGATCACTCACTACTCAGAGGAGGAAGAGAATGCTCCCCTCCAGTTTTCTGTTTCACCAGGGATAGAAAAACGATTTGACTATAAAAATGTATCTTCAAAATGAAGTTGGATTCCACTACTCCAAAGCCATGAGGTTCAAACTACTTGGCATTCTCTGTAAGTAAGGTCCCAGTGCACCTTTTGGCCTTGGTTCACCACTCTCATGTGGGTCAGTCCAGCTATCTACTGTTCCTCACATACGCTCATGCTTTCCCAGCTCCAGCCACACCTGTCCCTTTACTCACATGTATCCACTAAAACCCTAGCGGTCCTTGAGGGCTCACTGCTAATAGCACCACCTCACCAGGCTTCTCCTGATTCCCATAACTGAGTGTAACTGAAACGCTTAGCCTAAAACTTGCTCATCGAAGGAGTCTGATAAGCTGTTGATTTTAACAGGCAAGTTGGAAGAGAGTACCTGTGCTTTGGGCTGGTCAGTTTGCTTAAGACTCTTACTCTTCTCGATCTTGCAGAGCTGGGCTTTGGCCTTTTTTAGCAGGCTGGCAACCCTCTTGTCAGTCATTGGAAGCTTGTCTGCCTGAGCCAACATGGAGCCTATGGAGGAAGTGGAATGTTTAACAGTGCTAGAGGAAGGAGTGGAAAGGCAGAGGGTTTTCTCCTTCTCCAGGGATGGGGCAGTTGGGCCGAGGTCCAAGTTGTTTTTTTCCAGATTTCCTCTCCCTTTCTTTATAAGTATTTTGGTTTTGACAGCTGTTGTATCCCCAAGAGTCACAGCAGCAATATCAGTCCCAGAATCGAGTGATGAAGACTTCTTCCGCCCTGTGGCCTTTTTGGCAGAAGAGGAGGTGCCAACATCTTCACCAGCAGCCTTCTCTTTGGAAACCCTGCCCACTGCATACAAAGCAGAGCTACTCTGAATCTCGGACCCCTTCTTCCTCTTCTCTTTCCTTGACTCCCGCTTATTCTCTTTTTCTCTCTCCCGGTCTCTCTCTCTACTCTTGTCCTTCTCCACGCTCTTGTCAGCATCTCGATCTTTGGACAGCTCCTCGGGGGCCTTGTCTTTATTCCTCCCTCTTTCAGTCTGAGAGCCTGGGGTGAACCAAGGGAAGAGAGGAGTGGGACTACTTGACGAGAATGGCTCTGCTGGAGCACTAGTCTGCTTCCTTGGTCTCTGGTTTTTCTCTGCAGATTCCCCAGACTGAGTCAGGGAATGAGAAGGAAAAGTAAAAGTCGGGTTTAAGGCACTAGTGGCAAGAGGACTAACAGAAATGCTCAACGAGGAAGAGACAGAAGATGGGGGAGTGAGAGGTGACAGCTCAGAAGTGCTAAGCCTTCCACTTCTTGTCCTCATGGAGTGAGAAGGAGATCTTGGTTCAGATCGAATAGGACTAAACACTTTTCTTTTCCTTTTTCTATTAGATACTCCTGAAGAAGATGTTCCAGCAGAAGTTCGATTACTAGGCAAGGTTACAGACTCAAATATTCTAGAGTGAGCCTCGCTTGGAGTAAATCTTGGAGCTCTCAGAAGAGGGCTCCTTTTGTGCATATCAAACCTTGTTCCGGAATGGAGTGGCGAAAACAGTCGGGCTGAGGCAGCAGTACCAGATGCAGAAAAACCAGACGCGAAGCCGACATCCTCGGGAGTGAGTGGAGGGGGTCGGAAGTTATCAAATATTGGTTTGCGGATAAGCCCTTCTTTGGCATACTTTGCTGAGGAAAAGTACTGCGGCTCTGACCTAGAATGCTTCAAAGAAGTCCACCTAAATGTTGGTTCTCGCAAAATAGATTTTCGCTTCCCTTGCATGGGCGCAGCAGAAGCAGGCAAAAACGGTGAGGCTAAGGGGATTGTTGGAGGCATGAGCCACGGTGTGTGGTCAGAGATGCTGGGGGCCGGCTGCAGTGGCGGGGGTGGAGTAAGCAGCGGGGGAGGGGGCGAGGAGGAGGTCTGCTGCTGGGGGGCACTTTGTAGAGTTGACAGCTTTTTAGTGGCTCTAGATCCGAAGCTCCTCTCCGAGACCGAATACCTTCGGCTCCTCCTGTCGTTGCTCTCGGTTTCTGGGGACTGGGAAATGGGCAGTGGAGTATGGACTTCAGGGGTCTCACTCCGCTCTTCGGGAAGACCCTGGATCTCCTCAGAGGCCTGAGAATCCGTGGAGGTATCGACGCTGGGGCTGCTGGATCGGGAGGAGTCTGAAGACACCTGAGAGGAGTGCTGAGAAGCTGCGCTGGATTTCTCAGAAGATCCACAGGACGTGGCGCTGAACCTGCTGTTGGGTGTAGACTCCAGTCGGGCGATTTTAATTGGAGGGTCGTAATCCTCATCCTCGATGAACCGCCGAGGCGTTTTGATGATGCGTGAGGAGATGGCGCTGACGACTGGCATGATGAACTGCCGAATGTTCTTGACCTGCGTCTTCACCTTTCTTCCTTGCAGCTGAGCTGCTTCTTTTTCAATTTTCTTTTGAGCCCCTTTTTTTGCCCTCTGCAGGAGTTGCTTAGCAATTGTTGCATCTGTCCTTTTGGAAGAAGGAATAATCCTGACTGGCTTAATCCTTCGAGGGCTCTGCCTGACCACCGCCTTGTCCTCTCTGGCGAGCGGAGGTGTTCCTTCTTTGTCTTTGCGGACCTTCTGGGGCTTTTCCAGTTCAGAATTAATGAGGAGACCCGAAGGGGTCTTTATCCTTTCTGTTGACGGGGGCCTTCCTCGCCGCCGGACAATTTGGACCCCCTTCCTTCCTATTTGAAGCTTCCCTGTCTTAAACTTAGACTTGAGAGGAGAGAGTTTACCTGCTCTTAATTTTTTTATCTTTGTGGCTTGCTGAAATGTGGCAGAAGGCGTCCGTTTGATTGTTTTCAGGCTCTCTTCTTTGCTTTCCTTTGGTAACTCTGCAATGTCCTTTCCGTGTGTTATTTTGATTTTTACTCCAGTGAAAGTGGGAGGTCTTCCTCGCTTCTTTTCTATGCTTTTGGAATCTTTCTTCTTGATCTTATCTCCAGATTTGGTCTCTGGTTTATTGAGAGGGGAAAACACAGATGAGTCTGAGAGGATAGCTGAATTTCGGTCAGAGCCACTTCTAGGTCTCCCGCGAGGTTTTCGAGGACTAGTTTTAACTGCGTATAGAAATTAAACAATGAAGAGCATATATTTAGCCGTGCAGTGCAGGTCTTAACTAAGCTGAATATCATTTAGTACAGGCCATTTTGTACTGAACTCAACTTGGGTCTATTGAGCCAATCAAATACCTTAATTGTGCTTAGTTTCTTTTCACCAAAAAAAGCTGCCTCAAAGAAGTAAAAAAAAAAAATTTCACCTGAAAGAACATTTAATTATTTTTTGATGCAAACATCAAGATAATAATGAGAGGTTTTCAACTGAACAATTAATCTATAAAACTGATTTTCCTACAACTTTAGGAGAGCAAGAAATATTTTTCCCTAAATTTAAAAGAATTGTAAGGAAAAAAGAAATTTGTAACACCTCTCCATGTCCTAGCCACTAAGCCCAACATTAAAGAACACGTTTCAAAGAAGTCACACCATGTTTTCAATTCAGAATTTTGGTTTCAAATGAATTTGAAGAAGGTGTTCGTCAATCAACAATGCACTTTCATAGGAAAAAGCCCCTGGGTACTCAGAGTCCTATATTTGCTGTCTATTTTGCCAAGGTAAACCAATAAAGTTTTACTGAATAAAAAACATTCACTCATGAGATGTCAGAATAAGGTCTGAACTCTGAGGCATTTGAAAACAAACCAGTGAAGAGACATAAGGAGGTGTCTATTAATCTACTCTCCTATTTGGAGTTCTTTAACTAGTTAGTCACAAGTTACAAAAAGATTTAACCTTAAATAACGTCAACAGCAAACCAACAACTTATTAAATCAGATTTCTTTCATTCTGAATAAAAGGAATTTGCTGATTCATAAATTAGCTCAATTTGCTACTTACCAAGGGATATGAGAAAGAGAATATCTCTAATACTTACATAAACCTGTATTCTTAAAAATGTATTAAGAGTTGCCAATTTTATCATATCTCCTCTTCCTTCTTGACTTTGCATGTTTTATATGACAACATTCTTCTAAGTCTAAAACCTCCCATAATAGGCACCAAAAGAGATTTATGCCATTATAATGAACACTTTCACTATAGAACCACTTTCTAACAGAACAGAAATCAACAAAGGTCTTACTGTTGAGTTTTCTAAATATAAATGCATTCCTCACAAATTAACTTATGAGATTTCCCTTAAGTTAAGGATTCACAAGTCCATTCTCAATATACAAGCATGTTAACCAAAACAAAGATAATGGATTAACAGACATGAGAGAAACTGTTTCATTTCCTAAATAATGAGTCATATCCAGATAGCTTTTTAGAAAACAAGACAACATTCAAGGTAGACTGACAGCCAAGAGAAAAGAGGAAACCATCATGAAAGAGTTGTGGATTAACAAAATAAAACTCCTGCCCAGAAGTACATAAGATTCTATATAAATGTGGTAGACTTGAACCTGACCACTCAGAAAGCTTTATCAATTCTGAAACTCTCGTCTATCTTACTTTCCAAAGAAGCTTTACATAGATAAGTAGAAAAATAGAAACAGCTCAGCAGAGAGTACTGTCCGCTCTGCTGCTGACTTCCCTAATCCACAGCACATCCAAAGGACTCACCAACTGGTTATAAATAGTTGTTCATCATGTACTTTCTAGGCCTACTCTGTCAACTGTAAATGAAGGACTAGGCCAGATGATGCCACAAATCCCTTTCCTAATATGAATTTTTAACATTTCATCACATCTTAAAGAGAATATTGCTCCTGGGGCTGGCGTTGTGGTATAGCATGTGAAGCTACTTCCTACGGCACCAGCATCCCACATGGGTGCTGATTTGCTTCCTAGCTTCTCCACTTGTGATCCAGCTTCCTGTTAATGACCTGAGAAAAGCAGCAGGATATGGCCCAAGTGCTTGGACCTCTACCATCCATGTGGGACATGCGGATAAAGCTCCTGGCTTTGGCCTGGCCTAATCTTGGCTGTTGCATCCACCTGGGGAGTGAACCAGCGGATGTAAGATCTCTCTCTCTCTCTCTCTCACTCACTCTCTCTCTCTGTAACTCTGACTTTCAAATACATAATTTTAAAAAGAGAGAGAAAGAGAAAATATTGCTACTGTGTAAATAATACTGATAACTGGCTAACCACTGGATACTACCTTCCCACTGAAATGGCAATGCCACCAGCACTTGAGAAAACTATCAACTTGGTTGTTTGAATTAGATTACTGTACAACATATGCTGACTCTTAAATGAGACCCAGATGCTAACATCACATTTAACTACAGTGTCTATCCACATGAAGCCAAAAACTGTATCAGAAGTCAGGATGGCAGTGAAGTTGGGGAATGTATTTCTCATCCAAGGGTCTTCAGCTTTCTCCTACAGAGTACTGATTTCTGCAAGCCACTAAATATTATTTCTGCTGAGAATCTTCTCTTTAAAAAAGAAGATTATTTATTTATTTGAAAAGCAGAGTTACAGAGAGGTAGAGAGAGAGATCTTTCATCCATATAGGTTCACTCCCCAAATGGCCACAATGGCCAGAGGTGAGCTGATCCAAAGCTAGGAGCCTGGAGCTTCAGGGTCCCCTACATGAGTGTAGGGGCCCAAGGACTTGGGCCATCTTCTGCTGTTTTCCCAGGCACATTAGCAGGCTGCTGGATGTGAAGTGGAGCAGTCAGGACTCAAACTGGCACCCTTATGGGATGCTGGCACAGCAGCTGGCAGCTTTGTCAGCTATGCCACAGTGCCAGTCCCAAGAACCTTCTCTTAGGAAACTGCTTGTAAGTCTAAAATTTCTAAGGGCTGGCGCTCTGACATAATGAGTAAAGCTGCCACCACTGATGCTAGTGTCCCACAGGGACAATGGTTCATGTCCTGCTGCTTCAAACTTCTGATCCAGCTCCTTGCTAATGGCTTGGGAAAAGCAATAGACTATAGCTCAAGTATATGTAGGTCCCTGCCATCTGTGTGGGAGACTCAGATAAAGTTCCTGGCTCTTGGCTCCTGCCTGGCCCAGCCCTGGCCATTGCGGCCATCTGGGGAGTAAAACAGTAGGAGGAAGATCCCCCTCAAAAAACTCTGACTTTCAAATAAATAAATAAATCTTCCTTAAAAATCTAGAATTTTTAGATATTCTGTTGTGGGAACAATGACAACTACTGCTAATAAATGGAAACATGTCATGTAATGTTTTTTGTTCTTTAGCACAGCCTTTCAAGGATCAGGTGAAACGGTTTCATATAGTGCTAATACTTTATCTTTAGTTCTTTGATAACAGTAGATTAAATTTCATCTGTGAGAAACAAAAGCTAAATTATTCCCAAAGGCATACATGAATCTGAGGATGCTCCAAACAGGTGGTCTTTAGTTTGCCTGCCTGGTTTCCAAATCATTCCTTGGAAACTTACCTCCCATGCCCCAGGTACCTCCCAGAAGAAGCATACTAAAGAATAAAGCAAATGTGGCCTGACAGAGAAGTGTCACATAAAGACATCTAGGTCACAAGCCATGTCCTATCTCCAGTATTGTAGGTCACCCTTGACATGCAAAGACGGCACGGGGAAGCCACACTCTCCTAACAAACAAAACTGAAAGGCACCGTGTGCTTAATCGGCCATACCTGAAGGAGACCTTGTGGGGCTTCGCACTCTGACTTCTTCATCTGAGCCAAAACCTAAGAACTGCTCATCCTACAACAAAGGAAAATTATTTTAAAATCAGAAGCAAAAACATGAATGTGAACATATCCCAAAGAAACACCCAGAGGAGGCACAAACGAATTTTGAAAATTAACCTCTATTTTATTAATCATTCAAATGGATACTAGAAAATAACCAATAATTAAATGAAATGGGCCCAGCCATGCAGCTTCATTTCAGACAAACAGGAGCTGGCAGTCACTGGACAATGCACTGAAAAGTCATCTTCGGTGCATAACACCCAGGGGACAGTCCTGAATCTCAAACGATAGATACAGCCCAAAACAATTAAAGGGTGACTTTAATTCAGGTAAGCAATCAGTATAATGATAGAAATATACAGCCCCAATAAAACAAAACAAACACTTTTCAGTAAGTATTTCACTCTACAGACACATAAGGAATAACATAAATAACATCATAATCTCTTACCTACTAAATATTAACAGAGACTGAAAGTGCCATAATCGTCAGTTCCTTAACTCAGGAATTGACATTTAGGTGTGATTTCTGTACATTTGAGATCCAGAGATTCTCAACGTGCATTTTATGGCACTGTTTTAAAACGCCCTGTGATAAGAGACTTAATGGTGGGCAGCAGCATTTGTGAGAGGGACCAAGGACTGACCACATGCAGGGGGAAATCCTGTCACTAGGAACTTACAGCAACATCTCATTTTCATTTATACTTGCAAGAGACAAAAAGCCAGACTTTTCCTTACCTCTAACTTTTAACCTGCCCTTTAAAAATATGCTAAGGAGTCACTGAATCTACGTTGCTCAAGTTCTCAAGCTAGACCACCTACGGAAACAGACTGACTATGAGACATTCACTGATTCCTGAGGCTGAGTTCTTCCCAGAGAGACAGCGAGAGAATTTCAGATGTCAGAAACAAACTCCACAGAAAACAAAAACAAATCAAGGAGTGATGAACAGACCTTCCTGTACCTCCAGCTTCCACTGAAAAGTCTCGAACTAAGGTCCCATGATCACAGTCCATTAACTTTCCACTCAGGATCTAACAGTGCATGGAGCGGACAAAATGGTGGCTTCTCTGCTACACAGCCGTCTGCCCAGTCAGTTGGCTGTCAAATGTTTAACCACTTTCAACCAGGAATATATTAAATGATACATGTCATGATGTAGACAAATTGGTAACATCATCTCCTAAATGTGAATGTCTTTAAGGAGCACAATTTTGGGTTCAAGCCTTGGCAAGCTATGCAACTGATACTTCTTACTAAAATCTAAAAAAATTTCTGTTCTGACATTATTAAGATTGAAATGTTGAACTACTTAAGAAAAAGCTGAAATTCACTTTAAAGAGATTTATTAAAAAATGGATTACAATGCTAAGAATGTGTTAAATCTAAGTTTAAGGAATATAAACTAAAGGATGTAAATTTTTTACAGTTTCTTCTTTCAACACTAAATTTACTATTTTTTAAAAGATTTAGTTATTTTATTGGAAAGGCAGAGTTACAGAGAGAGAAAGAGACAGAGAGCAAGAGATATTCCACCTACTGGTTCACTCCCCAATGGCTAGGCCGAAGTCAGGAGCCAGGAGCTTCTTCCAGGTCTCCCACATGAGTGTGCAGGGGCCCAAGTATTTGGGCAACCTTCCACTATTTTCCCAGGCACATTAGCAGGGAGCTGGATCAGAAATGGAGCAGCTGGGACACGATCTGGCGCCCATATGGGATGCTGGTGTTGCAGTTGGTAGCTTAACCTGCTGTGTGCCACAGTACCGGCTCCATCATCACCACGTTTAAAATAAAACTTTAAATTATTTTACCTTAAAAAATTAAAATCCTTATTGTGAACATAACTATCTGTTGCTCAGCCTATCAAATAAATAAAATAAATTAAAACATTTAAAAGGGGGGAGGCATAGCATTTTGGTACAGTAGTTTAAGCCTCTGCTTGCAAAGCTGGCATTACTGGAGTGTGGTTCGAGTCCTGGGTGCTCTGCTTCTGATCCAGTTAATGTGTCTGAGAAAGCAGCAGAAGGTGGCTCAAAAGCTTGGCCCCTATTGCCCATGTGGAGACCTGGATGGAGTTCCTGGCTTCTGGCTTCAGCCTGGCCCAGCCCCAGTTGCTGGGGCCATTTGGGAAGTGAACCAGCAGATGGAAGATCTCTCTGTCTCTTCTGTCACTCTGCCTTTCAAATAAATAAGTAGTTCTTAAAAAGAAAAGAAAAACTTTTCTCTTCTTCTTAAGTCAGGACATAGCCTAGGACATTGTGAAACTTGACCCAAAATACATTTCTGAAATGACTCTCAAGGTTGACACTTGTAGACTGCAACATTACCAAAAAAGAAACCAAAACTTACAAGAGCCAAATTAATCCCAAATCTTACACAATAATGGAAATTCCATATTGTAAATTTTAAAAAATATACTTTCAGCCAAAAAAATGTTTAAAAAAGTAACTCAAAAACATATTTTGAGAAATAAATTAGGCCATTGCCTAATTACCTCAAGTGCTGAAAGAAAAACAAAACACTCAAATCCCCCAAATCATAGAATTTTAGAATTGGGGGGGGTGGGCGCGGTCCATTCCTGTCATTTGTCAGTTGTGATGTCAGTGACACCAGCAGCGGGTAGAAGAGCTCATGTAGGGTTTCAGTTCTGCCCAGCACTCTCAGGCTACGTAACTTGGGTCATTTATTTCTCTGTTTATTTACTGGAACATCGTGAAGAGTAAATGAAATGATTTATGCAGAATCACTTGGAAAACTATTAGGCAACACACATACAGTGGATCTTATTGTGGTTGAAGAGACTGAGCTCCGAAAGGCCAAATGATCTTCCTATCTTAATAGCTGTAACTTAAAACTATAAAGAAATACCTGAAAGAACCAAATAAATCATTTATCGTAGAAAAATTGCCATTCTTTCAGCCACTATTAAGGCAACATGATAGCCATTTTCAGATCCTTCAAGTTTTGTTTTGTTTTTGTTTTTGTTTTTTGACAGGCAGAGTGGACAGTGAGAGAGAGAGAGACAGAGAGAAAGGTCTTCCTTTTGCCGTTGGTTCACCCTCCAATGGCCACCGCAGCCGGCGCGCTGCGGCCGGCGTACCACGCTGATCCGAAGGCAGGAGCCAGGTACTTATCCTGGTCTCTCATGGGGTGCAGGGCCCAAGCACTTGGGCCATCCTCCACTGCACTCCCGGGCCACAGCAGAGAGCTGGCCTGGAAGAGGGGCAACTGGGACAGAATCGGGCGCCCCAACCGGGACTAGAACCCAGTGTGCCGGCGCTGCTAGGTGGAGGATTAGCCTATTGAGCCGCGGCGCCGGCCTCAAGTTTCTAATTCATTCTCTTCTTGTATTATCTGCACTGAACAACTGGCTAATCTATACTTTTTTGAAGACATCTGGAGATTTTCCAGCACTTACCAGGGGACTACATTATTAAATGCAGGAACTTGTACTCCAGGTGTTGTAGTAACAGACAGTTCAAACCAACTATACTTACAATAACTAACAGGTAACCAATAGATGAAGAAAAGTTATTGATCTTCAAAAGAAATATAAGAGACCCACACCACTTTGTTCATTATCAGCAACCTTAATGGGTTTCTTTCTACTCTCAGACTTTCACAGAACATCACTGTGCATACACTCCTTCCTGCAGTATACTTCAAAACAGCACAGCAGCACCGAGCTGTCCAGCAACAACGTAAAGAGTCCAAGTACTTTCCCAGGGGACAGGAAGTACGAACTTGCTTTTCTTCTTGCTTTTCTTCTGTGTGTGTGGTTTTTTGTTTTTTTTGTGTGTGTGTGTTTTTTTTTTTGTTTTTTTTTTTTTTTTTTTTGGAATAAAGAAAGAAAAACAATTGGCGGTCAACAAGGATTACACTTCCACCCAACGTGTTTCTTTACACTTGAGATATGGGTTGACTTATTGAAGCACACTTTAAAATATAAGTTCCCATTGTTTAAAGACCCAGACAGCTTAGCCAGAAACAAAAGATGTCATTGTTCTATTACACGGCTCTAGTCTTCTAACTCTGAATTTCTAATTCTATGAAAGCGATGTAGAAAAAAAAAATCTAAAGGAAGCCAAGTCGAGAAAGCACTGGAAGAGAATACTGCAAGAGTGAGCTGCAGAAAAAGTGCTGCTTGTTTTACACACTGCACTGTCATCTACACACTGCACCGTCATCTACACACTGCACCATCATCTACACACTGCACCGTCATCTACACACTGCACCGTCATCTACACACTACACTACCGTCTACACACTGCACCGTCATCTACACACTGCACTGTCATCTACACACTGCACCGTCATCTACACACTGCACCGTCATCTACACACTACACCATCATCTACACACTGCACTGTCATCTACACACTGCACCATCATCTACACACTGAACCGTCATCTACACACTGCACTGTCATCTACACACTGCACCATCATCTACACACTGCCTTGTCATCTACACACTGCACTGCCATCTACACACTGCACCGTCATCTACACACTGCACTGTCATCTACACACTGCACTGTCATCTACACACTGCACCATCATCAGCCACAGGCTCCTCAGCTGGCCCCATCAGCTCTTTAAACACATGGGGTCCTTAGAGGATGCAAACAGGGTGACCGTGTTGACTTCACAAGGATTCAGACTTGCCTCGAAATCAAAAGATGGAAGCAATATATCTACAAAAAGACAACAAAAGGAACTGCAATTAAATCCATGTTTGGCACCGTGGCATCATAAGCCTGGACAGCCCTGAAGAGAGGCGGTACAGAAGACATGACACACATGACCCAAGGCTCCTGGGAACTGGGCCCAGATAGACATTCATCACATGGCCTTCTCTGGTGAGCGCAGCATTCCAAGGCAGAGCATGGGCAAGAGCCATGAAGGCTGCTCCTTCCACACAACGATGTCCTGGAGACTAGAATGCCAAGATTTGAGCATTTTCTTACCTCCAAAGATAAGAAAATGCCTTTGCCAAGTGAAGCTCTGTAAAACAGTTTTAAATTATATTTGGCTTCCAGTGATAAAGAGAGCAAATTAAGCTACCTAATGTCAATTCCTAAGTGAAATCTAATTACAAAATAATAAACATGTAGAATTTCTTTATTACCCCTACCCATAACTCTAGGGTAACAAATATTTTGAAAACTTTGAAGCATACCTTTAGTAAATTTACTTTATTCATAAATATCTTAACATATAGAATTTGTTTTATTTTTAAAATATTTGTTTACTTATTTATCTGAAAGAATGACAAAGAAAGAGAGAGAGAGAGGTCTTCCATCTGCTGGCTCACTCCCCAGATGGTCACAACAGCAGAGGCTGGGTCAGGGCTGAACTATGTGGGTGGCAGGGGTCCAAGCACTTGTGGCATCATTCACTGTCCTCCCAGCTGCACCAGGAGGAGCTAGATCGGAAATGGAGCAGCAGTACTCCAACACAGGTGCTGGCACAAGTGCTGGTTTATCCTGCTGCACCTCAACACGGGCCCCCTGAATTTTTATTTTAGTGGAAGAATTTTATTTTCTTGGTGGCTAATTATATTTGTAAGTGTTGAAGCAATAGGAATATTTTCTCACAAGAGAACTAAATGAACCCAAAATAAGCATTAAAAACAATAATGTTACAAATAAAAGATAATGAAAACATTTTAGAAAAAATATGAAATTCTATATTGCAAACTATGTGCTACAACAACTTTTTAAACACAGCAATGTTTCATTTAGTTGTTCATTCTAAAAACATTCACATGCTTGTCCAGGGCTATATGGTTCAGATGCAAAATAGAGAAAGATATGATTTCTGCTCCTAAGAGTCTAAGGCAAAGGCAGGCAGGTGCACAACTTCAGCCTTCCTTTCTTTCTTTTTCTTTCTTTCTTTCTTTTTTTTAAAGTACTGTCCTTCAAGAGAAAAGACAAGGGCTGTGAAACTGGCTTTTTTTTTTTAAAGATTTATTTATTTATTTGAAAGTCAGAGTTACACAGAGAGGAGAGGCAGAGAGAGAGAGAAAGAGAGAGAGAGAGAGAGAGAGAGAGAGAGAGAGAGAGAGAGGTCCTCCATCTGATGGCTCACTCCCCACTTGGCCAGAGCTGTGCCCATCCGAAGCCAGGAGCCAGGAGCTTCCTCCAGGTCTCCCACATGGGTGCAGGGGCCCAAGGACTTGGGCCATCTTCTACTGCTTTCTCAGGCCATAGCAGGGAGCTGGACGGGAAGTGGAGCAGCCAGGGCTAGAACCGGCGTCCATGTAGGATGCCGGTGCTTCAGGCCAGGTGTTAACCCACTGTGCCATACTGCCAGCCCCCAGTTCTCCTTTCAAAAACCAACACTCTCATGAAAATGTCACTAAAGGATAAAATACTATGTAATTCATAATTTGCAATTAAAAATTTGCTTAAATTTTAGAATAGTTCCTTTTTCTTCCTACATTATTATTTGATTAATGGAGAAATATTCAAAAAATTTCCAAGCTCCAAAGGATGGCAATATATTTTTCCATCCCTCATTATTGTCATCAGATACCATTCCAGGGTTAATTTAGGTACCTGAGATCTAACTCATCTGCAGTGATTAGATGTGCCAACAGTTCCTATGCCACTGATCTGATAAATTTTCAGCTGATAAACCTCAGCACTCTTTCCTCCCTATTTCAGCTAAAATACACAGGACTGGCGTTGGGCATAGGGGTTAAGACACCCACATCCCATATTGGAGTGTCTAGGTTCAAGTCCTGGCTCTACTCCCAATTCAAGCTTCCTGCCAGTGTGCACTTTGGGAGGCAACAAGTGATGGCTCAGTATTTGGATCCCTGCTACCCACATGGAAGATCTGAATTGAGTTCCTGGCTTCTGGCTTTGGCTTGGCCTAGCCCCAGCTGTTCCAGGTATTTGAGGAGTGAGCCAGTGGATGGCATATCTTTCTCTCTTTGTCTCTCAGCTTTTTTTTTTTTTTTTAATTTATTTGACAGAGTTAGTGAGAGACAGAGAGAAAGGTCTTCCTTCCGTTGGTACACCCCCACAAATGGCTGCTACAGCCGGCGCGCTGCACCAATCTGAAGCCAGGAGCCAGGTGCTTCCTCCTGGTCTCCCATGTGGGTGCAGGGTCCCAAGCATCCGGGCCATCCTCCACTGCCTTCCTGGGCCACAGCAGAGAGCTGGACTGGAAGAGGAGCAACTGGGACTAGAACCTGGCGCCCATATGGGATCCCGGCGCCATAGGTTTAACCAAGTGAGCCATGGCGCCGGCCTGTCTCTCAGCTTTTCAAAGAAACAATAAATAAATGAGATGCACAGCTTTTAGTTCCTCCCTTAGATCCTTCCTAATTTATCATAGTCAGAGGAAAACTCACCCACCTAGCGTTCTTCAACTGCCAGGCCAAGGTGGGAGTTCAAAACTACTTCGAAGCTGCCTCTATTAACAAGCCCGGCCACTGCTGGCCTTAGATGAACAAGCCCAGGATGACTGCTCAGGTCCTTCTCTTTTCTCTTCTAGTAAGAGACTTCAAAGCTCCTCGGAGTACTTAATTAAGTGGTAGGTAACTCAAGAATACCCTTTAGCAACCGTATCTTAGCATGCTTCTGCCTCTAAAACCTGAAGTCTTGAGAGTTAAAAAATTCAGATTCTTTCAATCATAACACTAATTTCAATGAATCAACTACTAAGAACAACTAAAGTCAAAGAAACAGCCAGGAAGCAAATTGTGCACCTTGGCAACTAGAGTTAAAAAAACGTGACACATCCCCTTTGGGAATTTATTCCAGTTATCCATCACCATCACTTCTGCTGGCACATTTCCCTTGTGTCTACTGCAACAAAGTCTAAGATACCAAGGTCTTGATGTTGCATTTTAAAGACAGGCACACATAATTTGGCTAAGAGATTTTTTAAAAAATGTATTTACACGGTTGTTTCCTTCCTTACATGTGTACTGTTTGAAGATAGAGACAGTTCCCTTATTCATATTTGTATTCCTAGTATCTGGCATAAATTGGCATGCAATAAATGTCCGTATAATGAAAATAAAGGGAATGTAATACACTAACTACTTAAAAATATTAAATACCTATTGTAATAGCATTGTAGTAGCAAATACTAGTAGACTCCAAAGAATGAGGCAAAATGATTCTTCCTTTTAAGAACACTTAGAGAGAGCAAACTAAAACCACTACGGGATAACACCTTACACCTGTTAGAATACTATTATCAGTGGTCAGCGCTGTGGTATAGCCACCATAAAGCCGCCGCCTGCAGTGCTGGCATCCCATACACATGCAGGTTCAAGTCCCAGCTGCTCTGCTTCTGATCCAATTCCCTGCTAATAAGCCTGGAAAAGCAGTGGAAGATGCCCCTGCACCCACGTGGGAGACCTGGAGGAAGTTCCTAGTGCCTGGCTTCTGATCAGCGCAGCTACGGCTGTTGCAGCTATTTGGGGAGTGAACCAGTAGATGAAAGACCTCTCTCTCTCTCTGACTCTGCCTTTCAAATAAATAAATATTAAAAAAAAAAAAAAAGCTATGGCACAGTGGGTTAACGCCCTGGCCTGAAGCGCTGGCATGCCATAAGGGTGCCGATTTGAGACCTGGCTGCTCCACTTCCAATCCAGCTCTTTGCTATGGCCTGGGAAAGCAGTAGAAGATGGCCCAAGGGTTTGGGCTCCTGCACCCATGTAGTAGACTGGAAGAAGCTCCTGGCTCCTGGCTTCAGATCGGCGCAACTCTGGCTGTTGTGGCCAACTGGGGAGTCAATCATCAGATGGAGGACCTCTCTTTCTGCCTCTCCTCTCTGTGTAACTCTGACTTTCAAATAAATAAATAAATCTTAAAAAAATAAAAATAAAAAAAGAATGGCTATCATCAAAAACTTGAATGCTGGGGCCATCGTTGTGACCTAGTGGGTGACGCTGATGCCTGCAATGCCAGCATCCCACATGGGCACTGGTTCATGTCCTGGCTGTTCTAATTCCAATCCAGCTCCCTGCTAATGCACCTGGGAAAGCAGTGGAAGAAGGCCCAAGTGCTTGGACCCCTTCACCCATGTAGGAGACCCAGATGAAGCTCCTGGTTCCTGGCTTCAGCCTAGCCTAATCCTGGCCATTGTGGCCATCTGGGGAGTGAACTAGCAGATGGAAGATCTCTCTTACTCTCTCTCCTCCTCCTCTTTTTGTAACTCTGCCTTTCAAAAAAAAAATCTTAAAAAAAAAAAACTGGGGGCCTGGTGTAGCTGGTAAAGCGGCCACTTGTGGTGCTGGCATCCCATATGGGCGCCAGTTAGAGTCCCAGCTGCTCCACTTCCTATCCAGCTCTCTGCTATGGCCTGGGAAAGCAGTAGAAGATGGCCCAAGTCCTTGGGACCCTGTACCCATGTGGGAGACCTGGAGGAAGCTCCTGGCTCCTGGTTTTGGATCAGCATGGCTCTGGCTATTGCAGCCAGTTGAGGAGTAAACCAGCAGATGAGACTTCTCTCTGCCTCTCCTTCTCTCTGTGTAACTCTTTCAAATAAAAAAATAAATCTTCTTAAAAACTGAAATAAAACTGCTAAAAATAAATTTTTAACATTCTCAGCACCAAAAAATGATAAGTTGGCAAGGTGATAGATATGTTAATTAGCTTGATTGAATCCTTCTACAGTATATACACCAAAACATCACATTAAGTCCCAGGAATATGCACAATTATAATCTGTCAATTAAAAATACTTATTTTTTTTTTTAATTTTTTTGCCAGGCAGTCAGACAGTGAGAGAGAGAGAGAGAGAGAAACAGAGTTATAGACAGTGAGAGAGAGAGAGAAAGGTCTTCCTTCTGTAGGTTCACTCCCCTAATGGCCGCTACGGCCAGTGCTGCGCCAATCTGAAGCCAGGAGCCAGGTACTTCCTCCAGGTCTCCCATGCAGGTGTAGGAGCCCAAGAACTTGAGCCTTCCTCCTCTGCCCTTCCGGACCACAGCAGAGAGCTGGACTGGAAGAGGAGCAACCGGGACAGAATCCAGCGCCCCAACTGGGACTAGAAGCCGGGGTGCTGGCGCCACAGGCAGAGGATTAGCCAAGTGAGCCACAGCGCCACCAAAAATACTTCTTAAAAAGATTTCAGAAAAGTGCTTCAGGAGAATGCTACAGGTTGAGAGATTCAGACTAAACCAATTCACTCATTCATTAAAATACAAGTGAGGCTATTACCAGGTTAAGAGATGAAGACAGATACAAAAAGCAATGTCTTTCTTCAATGGCTGCTGGTCTGTCAAAACAG